>NC_083720.1:124178720-124484500 GCF_028564815.1 Eubalaena glacialis | reverse complement strand
TTTCCTTGATGTCAAAGACTTGGGGTATTTATGACTCTTCTCAGTTCAAGATTCCTCCTATTCCGAGGCTTGCCAAGCCTTTGGTGATCTGCTCTGCCCTGGGCCCTCCACTTGTCTGACTCCTAGCTTTGCTCCTGAGGGTGGGCTGCTCTAGGTTCTTTTCCCGCGTGGTACATTGTTTTCAGCCATACAAGGCATCGCCAGCTCTAAGAATAGCTACTCCATCTCTGAGACTCCCACACATGTGCCTGTGGATTTGAGAACATGAAAAACAAAATCTTCTGTCATCTTCTCCTTTCCAACCTTTTTTGGTTGTTGTTCTCAGTCACATCATTATAAAAGTTAATTATTTTTTGACTTCTGGGATAGTGTGTTCATTTTAACAGGAAAGTGGCCGTTTCCACCGGTGTCTCCTCTAAAACCTTTGCTAAAGATTTTCTTGTGAACCCTCAAAAAGGAGAAGCCGCCACATATATCAAAACTTCTTGAAAATTCCTTCTCCAGAGTTCTAATTATAGTAATTAGAACTCTAATTATAGTAGCTGCTTAGTACTCATCTCTGTATTTCTGCTTTTCCCTCATTTCTCTTCCTTTGGCTCTCCGTCTTCCAGTCTCTCTCCCTGTGTCTCCTTCCAGGATCACATGTTTTTTATTTTTCTCTTCTGGGTGGCACTATGTAGGGTCCATATAGAGAAATCCAACTTTCTCTCACCTTTTCAATTTGTCCTCACCCCTACCTTTGTGCAGCAAAACGAAGCATTTTTCTCAGTATCTACTCTCCTTAGGAAGCAGGAGAAGAATTATAAATATTTAGAATTTAATATGTTTTGTCCTGGTCTCATAATTTTTGTTTTTCTAATTATAAAAGCAGCATATCTTCAATGTAAAACATTAGAAAATAGAGACACACAAAAAGCAAAAAAAAAAAAAAAAAAAATTCATAATCTTCCCACCCAGAGATAACTTTAACACACTTTTTGTATCTTTCCAGAACTTTTGTGTGTGTGTATCTTTTAAAAAAAAACTGGGTGCCTCCTAAGCTTATACTTGAAATCTTCTTATTTCACTTAATATTATATCATGACTGAATCCATGTCAATAAATATTTCTTTATAACAATTTTTTAAAGGATTTAATTTGATTTATTTTAGCTCAAATTGCTCAAAAATATAGTGGAAACAATAGTCATTTTAAATAACAAAATATATAATTTTAGATACTGTAAGTGACAATTTATTTGCAATTACATGAAAGATGTTGATACATTATGCATTATACAGTTAAAATTTAATCATTAAAATCAATTTCATCATGCTAACCCTTGAATAGGGAAACGGCATTTCTCAAAAACTTGTCCTTTCTACGTAAACATTAAAGTAAACAAATTATGAGTTATAGGCTGGAGGAGAAAACCTATTCTATAACTTATTCCACATAAGTATTATTGGGCAAACGGAAGACCAGAGAGGGAATGCGACTTTTCTAATACCACACATGGATTTCACACCAAAGTGAAAACAGGATGGGAATATCAAAATTTGTAGCCCATATTTTTATCTCAACCTTAAAAATGATTACTCTATGTAGAGCCCCAGACCACACATAGTCCACGGGAGTGATGTTACCCTGCATTGGTTTTATTTGATTGATGAGATATAGACTAAACGCTATGCAGTAATAAGAATACGCCATAAAACCCCATTAAGTAAATACCTAGAGTAATAATTCCACAACTATATGTACAAAACAATTTGCAAGGTGCCGTGAAAGATAAAATTATGATTAATAACATGTTTTTATGTTTTCAAATATAAGCATCTCGCATCAATCAAAAGTATGTACTATCACATATTTGTGAACTATCAAATATCAATTTCAATTACTTAAGATACATTTAGGTCAAAGAAATGTATAACAATGTTTTAATGACTTAATCGTTTTCCATTATATGAATACACTATTGTTTATTTAATCATCACCATATACTTAGACATTTAGATGGTATTGTAAATATTTTTCCCATATCTTTAATGTTTCTTTAGAGTAAGTGTCTAGAATTGGTATTTTAGGTCAAAAAGTATACATGTTTTTATATTTTTGGTGTATTATATTGTCACGTTGTACTGAGAGTGATAATACCAATTCTTCCATTCTTATCACTGCTCTCTCAGGCTGCTTCCTCTACTCCCAAATCTTCACTAATACAAGATATGATTTTTTTAAAAAAATCATTGCAAATACAGTTGGGCCTTGAACAACATAGGGGCTAGGGGCACCAACCCTCTCCATAGTTGAAAGTTCAAGTATAACTTTACAGTTGGCTGACCATATCCACGGTTCTGAATCCCCCAATTCAACCAAACTTGGATTGTGTGGTACTGAGGTACCTGGTTAGTGAAAAAAAAATCCACTTATAAGTGGACCTGTGTAGTTCAAACTCATGTTGTTCAAAGGTCAACTGTAATAACATATGAACAAGTTGTATGATGTTATTGTTTTATTTTTTATTTCTTTGATCATTAATGGCAATAAATATGTGTCAATACTCTGCAGATTTCAACTTAGATATCTTTCTTTTTCCTGGAAAGAGTTTCTGACCCCTTCATTCTGGCCCCCTCTTGTATCTTCTCATAGAACTCTGTACTTGGATTGCCACCTTCTTTTTGCCATCTTAACTTCTTTCTGCTTCACTAGACTTTACGATCTCTGAGGACAGGGGTTCTACTTTCTTATTCATCACATGCCAGTGCACATGATGGCTTCTAAATAAATAGTTGTTAATCAAATCCCGGAGACCATGATTTTAAATAGTCATTGGTTAACATCTTCTTCCTTTTATTAAAGAAAAGATATTTCACTTAACCATTTTAACAGCTGAACAGTGACTTTTTTCCCCCAGTTTCCAGAGATTAGAAGCAAATAACACATATTAACCTTGATGAATGAATGAATGAAAGGATGGCTGAATGGAAGCCCTTTCTATTGTCTGTTCTACTTCTAGTCTCTTGAAATCTACTAAGCTGGCTGAGAACATGCCTCCAATTTCTAGACTGAAAGTTGAGTTAAAAACAAACCCAAACAAAGCAAAAACACAGGCAAAGAGGAAACTAAGTAAAGGGTGTTTGTTTGATACCTCAAAATGGATCGTATCCTACTTTATAAATTAAATCAAACTTGGAGTTCTACCCATGACTGGGTTTCCAGCTAATCCTTGTTTTTTCAAGTTATCTATAGATACTTGTGGTCTGGAAATCCTGTCCTAAATGAATAATGGGTAAAGGAATGTCTGTATTGAAAACTCCAAAGCTTAACATTTTTCTGTTCTATATAAAGTAAATCCCCTACATACGAACGAGTTCCATTCCAAGAGTGCATTCGTAAGTCCAATTTGTTCATAAGTCCAACAAAGTTAGCCTAGGTACCCAGCTAACACAATCGGCTATGTAGTACTGTACTGTAATAGGTTTATAATACTTTTCACGCAAATAATACATAAAAAACAAACAAAACAAAAAATGAAGAAAATGTTTTTAATCTTACAGTACAGTACCTTGAAAAATACAGTAGTACAGTACAACAGCTGGCATACAGGGGCATGTGTGCATCTTTGAAAGTTCACAACTTGAAGGCTTGTGTATAGGGGACTTACTGTACTGGGAATTTCCAACTGAATTTCTGCTGAAATCTGTTCTAAGTCTCAAACGATTTATTATTTTCTAATATACATTTCAAATGAATTTTTATAAATCAGAATGTTCTTTGGCTTAGCTAAATTAATAAAATTTATGAATATTCAAACATTAATAAAGAGGTAAATGATGTTAGTAATTTAAATATAACTTGGAAAAGCAGAGACGTGGTCTTGGTAAAAGCCCATTGGAAATGAGTTTTGATTATTTAGTCATCTAAGTTCAACTAATGTGTAGTCTTTAGGAAAAGACTCAGTTATATCTCAATTACTGGAAAAGCAACTACAAAGGGACATTTGGTTGTGTGAAAGCAATATAAATAATCTCTTATTAAAATTATATTTTTAAACATAATGAAGGTATATTGGGGATTGGGAGTTAAACGCAAAGTACTAAAGAGAGAGCTTGAAATAACTTAAAAATACTGTTTTTAAAAATTTATTTCTGCTCCTAATTTCAGGCTCAGCAGTGGCAAGCACTCATACCTAGAACAGATGTAAATAGTACAAATGCATGGTGGGTAGACTGTTGAAAAGAGGTGGCTCTGTTCTCCTGGAGATCTATTTATTTTTCAATTAACAAAGAGTAAGAAGCCTTTTTGCTTGGGGGATGGATTAAAAAGTATCCCATTTATGTTTGGTATATTTAATTAAATGTTTGGCTTGAGCTTATAAGGAATTTCTATTTATTTTAGTCAGTTCAGATTGTAATAGATCATTAAAAATTCCATTAGAGATTATTGCTGACATTATGATAAAAAAGTTTATCTAACAGAATAAAATCTTCTCTGTTATTAAATTTTCCACTCTTCTTTGATATATTTTTAATCTGGTGAATGTTTTAATTTCAGCATTTCTTAGTGGTTTCCTGCTTTTATAGTTTATGACTCAGATAATGCTATTTAATCAGTGGGTCAGAGTAATAAACCCAAGGTCATGCTCACTAAAATCTCAGCATAAACAGATTTGAATGTGTTATCTTGTCATTGCATTACTGTTTTTGTGCAATTGCCCATATAGTTATTGCCCACTTTTTGTTGAAGCTTTGGGAAGATGAACAGCATGTCTGTGTAACTTGATCTAAATAATTTTTAATAACATATTAAGCCAGGATGGATTAAATAATGACAATAATAATGATATCAATAATAATTTTAACAATTAAATACAAAAAAAACCATTTATTTTATACCTAATCTATGCCTGGCACTGTGCTAAGAATTACATATGTGTTATCTCTGCAAGATAGGTATTATTATCTCCATTTTATACAAGAGTTAATTGAGGTTCCAGAAGGTTAAGTAATTTGCTAAAGATTTAGAGTTATTAAATGTTAGAAATAAAACAGCTTGCTTTCCTCCAAAGATCATAATATTCTATTACATAAGTTGTTACTGATAGTTGAATGACATCTATACTATTAGGTATGTTGTGTTTCACCATATTCTTATCATGAAAGAGCAGTGCTTCTTAGACTTTAGCATGAGAATCTAGTTAAAATGAAGATTGATTCAGGAGGTCTTAGATCCTGCATTTCCAACAAGCTTGAGACCCTGCATTTCCAACAAGCTCCCAGGTGACACCGGTATCGCTGGCCTGTGGACTACCACTTTGGGTAGCAAGCTCCAGAGTAGAGATGCCCAATATGGTAGGGAGAGAATGTGGGGAAACATGTTCATTGGGCCGAGTTTTCCTTTTCCAGGAAGAATCTCGTTTGCCTTTCTCCACCTCCTAAAATCAGTGCTGAAAAGAACCATGAATACTGATGGGAGTGCCTGCTCCATCCTTCATGTGTCTTGGGATAGAAAAAGATTGAAAATGAATTATCCAGCCAGGCCAGAAGCTAGAACGCTAGAGGCCAGTTTGAGGCGTGGTTGACAGTGTGAGCGCTAAGACGGAGGGGAACGGAAAGTGAGTCAGGGAAAGAAGAGAGGTGAGAGAAGGAGAAAGATGAGAGAAAGTGGAGGGAAATAACCAGTTACATATAGTGGTGAGCTGAAGATCGCCAGAAAGAGCCAATCTCGGATCACTCCAGCGCATAATTTGAGGAAGCTCCTCATCTCAAAAATACAACTTCCCTCATTTTGTTATAGGGCCTCTCAGGTTATAGTTTTGATTCAGAGCAACCTCTACGATAATATACTGTGTCATTTAGCCTCTGCTACCCACTAGCAATTTCAGGGAGAATATTTCGAACTGGGTAAAACAATAATTTTTCACCTTCGCTTTAATCTTTGACATAACTGCTCTAGTGCTCTCTTGTCTTTATAACTTGGCTAATGTTTTAGTGTAATTGGAAAGAGTGACATGGAATGGGAGTGGTCGAATTCCATTAGTTACTTTGTTCCTGAGAAGCGTGTGTGTGTGTGCGTGCATGTGTGCATACTAAAACACAAGTGTGCATGTACACACACACATACACACACACACCACTTCTCATCTCATATCAGTGGACAGCTGACAAGTGAAAGCTAATTTTTTCAGCTGTGTTTTAAACAAATACAGGCACTGCTTTTATAATTCCTTGTTTGAAAAGACAACTAGGTGAAAATGCCTTGGCCAGGTTATAGAGGTAGATGCCAGGTGCAAATACAGAGGGCACCAGGTAGTTTATGAAATACAAATGGTATTTCTAGCTTGTTATTGCTTCTCCAAACCCTCCATAAAATAAAACCTTATGGGAGGTCCTGGTAAAAGAAAAAGTAACAAGGGCAAACTGTGGGTCAAAAGCACCATTACTTGAACATAATACTGAGGTTATGAACCCAAATTTTAATGGTCCCCAGAGAGGTTCTTGTTTCAAAATGCAATAAACCAACAGCAACTGCCCCAAACTTTTTGATCCAAGCCTACTCAAATTATCTCCTAGTAATGTGCTCTTCTATGGAACAGCTGATTAAAGCACTGAAACTCACTATACAACCAGTTTATGCCATTACGTCGATGATGGGAGTTTTCTAATTCTTATAGATGTGTTTACTCTCATCAGCACCGTGGTATGTATGGTTCCATCTGGATGGAATCTGTGCAATCTATCTCAAGATTTTAAAGAGATATCCCTGTTTATCGATTCATTAATTTTTATGTTTTCAACCTACAATTTATGCTAATTTCTTCCTTGAGAAATTGCAAGTATGTGTTTTTTAGCCTGGTAGTTTACATAAGTCTAAAGAATTTTAGTCACAGTTATTTCACTATCATTGACCATTGCTCTGCACCTTATGACTTTGGGGAGAAAACTAGCAAGAGTGACAGAAGATTGCAACATTTATCGATAATTTACAGAGACTGACTTTGTGGGCAGCGGACATTACGGTCTAAGCTCCATGAACTTCTAATTGAACCTGAGTTACTACTGCTTCTCCAGAAACTGCATCTTAACTGCTAGTTAAGATCAGGCCCGAACCTTTCATGATGGATCAGAGATGGGTTTAGTATCCTTTTCTTCCAAATTTGATTCTAAATGACTTGCTTTGGGTTCAGTTGGATTCATGTCCCCTGCTATATAGAATTAAAATATAAATATTTTATTGTCTTCTATATAGATGGCATGGTTTGATTTATCCCCAACCATAAAGGACTTAAGATTCAACCTGTCTTTCTAATGCACTACAAAGTCTGGAAACAATGCAATTGACATAAACTGTTTTAGAGTTTGAATCATGATTTTTGGAATATATATAGTCCAGAATATACTTTGTTTTTATCCATCAGCTTTATATTGCCTGAATTGCTGGCCAGCTTATGAAGTCCATCAATCACATTGCTTTCTCTGTCAGGAGAAAATTTACTAACCAGGTTTAGTATTTGATTGAAATTTTAAATTTTGTCCTGATGGATTGAATTATCATAATTTTAAACTATTATGGTTATTTTTCTCTAATTCTATATTTAAGTGATAAAAGATAATCAATTCTGGTTTAGTAATGGTCTATTAAACACATATAAAAATTAGGGTGCAATTAGGCTATTGCTATTAGCTACTGGTCTAAGTTATTGACTAGTTGGTGTTATTACTGATTTTATTCACAGTTTTCTGCCTTAATAGCTATAAACAAGTTTATTTAAAATTCCCTTGTTTACTGCGCCCTCGTCACAGCCCAGTGCCAGTGGAGTCCAGATGGAGGGTCTGGGCTAGGACAGGCTGAAGAAGGACATTTTAGATCAAATGAGAAAAGAATTAACTAAAAGAAGAGCTCATTGATGCAATCAAGCAGGAACTGAGCAAGTCAAATACTGCATAGAGAATCAAACTAAGGAGAGATAGGACTTTAATCTGGAGAAAGGAAAAAAAAAAAACCTACAAAGAACAACTGTGTTAACAACAACAAAACCCTTACATTTTGTGAGCTGTAAGAAGAAAATGGAGACAAACAGATAGAGGGAAAAACCAACATACTTTGAAAGCCTTCAGACATTACTATGGCGATAAGCTATTTCCCTCCCAGTTTGCTGCTTTTTTCTGACCTTTACAACAGGATGGAAGAGAGTCGTATAGGAGTTCCTGTATCAGTTATGCAGAAAATACTGAATCCGTCAGGCAAGATCACTGTGCATTGAAGTATCTTCATGTCAAGAGAAAATCGCACATTTTCCACAATCCAGTGCTAAAATAAAGAGGAGAAAGGCTTGAGAAGTTTTTTTTCAGAGAATGGTGATGAGGAATTTAGCAAGTTATGCTATTGTATTGTAAATGTTTCTCTCAGGTTTGGCTTCCTATCATATTTGATATTCCATGAATAATTGAGTTCAGCCCTATGTAGGTTAAGATCATAAAATGTGGAACAAATGGAATTGTATGTGCTTTCAAAGGGTGATATTATAAGAAAGTGTCCTAAAAATGGTTTGTTCGGAGTGAGGAATTTTAGAATGATAGGAAGTCTCTCGAGTTTAGCTTTCATGCAATTTTGTAGATTCAAACATAAAATTCGTTCAGAATTTAAAGATTTAGATGTCTTCCTAAATTGTTACAATGCTTTACCAAATCTGTGACTCTTACATAACACAAACCAGTGGTCAAATGTAAAACAATATATTGTAGACTTACTGTAGGTTTTCAACCTTTTTTAGATTTATGCATGTGGACATTTTTATAATGTAATTATAACCACCACAAAATTAGCTTTTTTAATTGCAGACAGTATGCATGTCAGACTAATATGTAGTGGCCTTTTCAAGGCCTAGTCCCAGGGAAAACATTTTGTAGAGTATAGGGGAGTGGGAGGAAGGGAAGGAATAATGTTTTATTTAAAGTTAATTTCTGCACTATCTTCGTTCTCAGTTATCTGCATGAATAATAACGAGGAATATTTTTTGTGACTTTAATTGGTAAATATGTTTACAGCACCAAGTACCTAATCTTTTACATCAAGTCTTCAGCTATTTGTATTTTAACTTGAGTAAGTTCAATGGTCTGAAACATGATTCTGAGCTTCACGTGAATTACATCTTACAGTGGAACTCAAAATTTCCATCCCTGACTTTGGCAGTTGTTATTACCTAGGCGCCCTGCAGTTATACAGGTGTTCAGGTACACATTCCTGACTACAAAGCTGCCTTTGAATCTTGTTATGCTGAAATACTAGAAAAGTAACAATGATGGTAGCAATTAAGGTCACAGAAATCATTAGATAAAAGGAAAACAATGAGGGGGGTCCTGCCTAATTTTCTTTTAATAAATAAAGTGAGACTTAGGTGGTGGGAAGAAGGAACTAGATACTCTACTTACCACCATGTGTGTGCGTGCGTGCGTGCGTGTTTGTGTGGGCACTCACGTGTGTGTATGTTATCCACTCCCTTTTCTTTGAAACTTCTGAGATTAAAATAGGGGAGAAATCCTGTATGTTGCAATGATAGAATTTTTTGAAATTTTAGGAAATCAGAATTCTCCAGGCTCTCCATCTTGATTTATGCTTGAGTTGTTATGTGCCGTATTTCCTTTGAAACCTTTGATTTTCAGTAGTTTTACTAAAATTTTGAAGAAATAATCCACTTTCATCTGCTTTCTAGATTTCTTAATCTAAGTTCATAAGACAGAACTTGTTGATAGCATAGTTTTCTAAGTGCTGCAAGTATGCAGCCATTACCACTTCAAAGAGGTTTGAATGAGGGAATTTTTTTCCCTTGTTAAAATAGTTCCTGTTTCTGTAGAAACTTTATTTTTAGATCTGTGATGGATGAGCTATCATAATTCAAGTATACAGTCCTTTTTTTCTATTCATTGTCATCCAATAGTTAAGACATTAAAAATGCAGCAAGCTTATGAAGTACTACTTTCTAAAAGAAATAAGAGGCATTTTCATCTTTATTATTGTACTTTTGGTTATGCAAACACTTTGATGATACAAATGTTTATGTCCCCTATAAATCTGGTCAGAAATCACTTTTGATTTTGTTGATTAAGTTAAACAGTCTATAGTAGGATAGAGTACTAGGTGCAAGTGGTCCAAAGTAAGATAAAAGACTATGGTAAAAATGCTAGATCTTAAAAAAGAAACTGGTTTATGCACTAAACGTTTTGTGCCTTCGTCTAGTATTAACATGATGTCTGTGTAAAATGACAAAAAGAACCAGTGTTGACTGACGTTTTATTTCCTGTCATTCTGCATTATCCCAGATTGCTAAATGCATTCTTTCCAAGAAGTTTGATTGAATTACTGTATACATTTACTGTCCTATATGACAGTTTTGTCATTGTTAGAGATTTCAGTAATTAAAAAGGGGAACAGAAGCTTAGGTTATTTTCCTTATCAAAACTATGTTCCTTGGAGCCACAATATTAGGATGGTTTTTGTGCTCTTGTACATTGGATGTCTTAAGCTGAGTGCAGTTTAGGGGATCCTTTCTAATTACAGGAAGGTACTTTTTTCCTTCAACACTGTGATCTGACCTATGACAAATCTGTACTATACACTATGTAAACGGCTAACAAGTCAATTGCAAACCAACTGAATGTACAAATCTTAGTGCTGGTGCTGAAATCTCTTCAGAATAGTCATCATGATCTCAAAGTTTGTTTCAAAATTTGCAAGCATCAAGTGTCAATCAAAAGTAAAGATGAAACACTAATGAATGTTTAATTTTCATGCTTTAGGTGTACTTCCTTATTAGAGTTTTTGGTTCTCTGCTATTTTTATTGTACTGTTTCATTTAAATTTCCTACATGCTAATTTCATTTGTGCGATTGAAATAAAATTGCAGTATATTAAAAAAAAAATTCCCTTATTTAAAAATTTTAGTTTGGGGTGTTTTGTATTACATTTTCCTCATTTTTCTAGAGAATATATTTGTGGAAAGAAATACAGGAGCTTGTATTTCTGTACTAATATTGGGCCTGGTCAAAGTATTCCTTGTAATTAGTGATTAATTTTTTCTTTCTGCCCAATATGAAAATTGGAGAGCAGTCTTTTTTTTTTTTTGATTAACTAAAAGCAATTCAATTTTTAAAACAAAGAAACAAAAATTCCTATACACGTGGAGAATTTTCTGTCATTGAGTTCCATTACTGATAAATAAAATTACATGAAATAAGAAATACAAGTCAGTGAGCCCCCATTATAAATAGCTAAGTCTGAATTGGATCTTCATAAAATATTTCTAACTTTTTCTCAATTCTTAACAACAAAAAATCATCTTCCCCTATGTTTTTCTATAATTACTTCATAGATATGTTTTTCACTCAAAACAAAGGCATATGGAACCAGAGAGCCATAATGTTTAAATTTTTAATTGAAGTAAAAATGTATTATCTTTTAAAATAAATATCATAATGTCAATATGGACTGTTAAAGAATCTTCTTTGGGGTTTGAAGCTGTAATTTAGGAATGACGCCCTAGCTTCTCGAGTGAAGTACCACAAAGGAACAAGTAAGTTCCCTCAAACCTTTACAAACCCCCCAGCCAAGTTTGACCCAGGCAGGAAGCTGAGGGGCAGGGCACTAGCTCCGCTTCCCCTGTGAGCTCTGGTCTATCCCAGGTGCATGGGAAATAGAGAAAGTATAAAACACAATCCCAGTTCCAAAGGAGTTACCAACTTAACTGAGAAGTCAAGACCAACATACACAAAAAGATTCTGTACAACACAGGTCTGCGTTTTAGGAAAACGAATAAAAGACTACAGATGCAGAACTGGGAACCAAACTTTGAGTCCTTACAACCAGAAAAGAAAATTGTGATAAATTACTGGAAACTTGGAGACTGGGGTGCATTTCTTCTGAGAACTTTCTGGGCAATTTACCAAAATCCCTTGCTTAGACATGCTTCCTGAGTGCAGCCGGGCTTCCCCTCGTCATCTGGAACATTCCACAGCTCCAGGGATTCCCAGCTCCCACGGCCACCCCCCGACCCCCCCCACCCCCCGCAATGAGAAGCTCTGTGGAGTCTCACCTTCCCTGGCTTCCTGGTGCCTCTGCCTCCACCTGGTTTAAAAAGCCATTAAGGAAACTGTAAAAGACACCAGAAGCACCAAGGAATGTGCTAAACATTCAAAAAACATCACGTTTGGAATTCTTTCTGCATTCGTCTGTCTTAAACCTGAAGGGTAAAGGTGTAAACTGAAGAGACTGGACAACTTTTCTTCCTTTCACTGTCTCCTAGTCTCCAGCACAATTCAGGAGATTCAGGGCAGGAGTAGGAGTGTGGGAATGTTGATTACTACAGCCAAGAATAATAACCCCCTTTTTTTTTTTTTGGCCACACCTCGCGGCATGTGGGATATTAGGTCCCCGACCAGGGATCGAATCCATGCCCCCTGCAGTGGAAGCACAGAGCCTTAACCACTGGAATGCCAGGGAATTCCCTACCCCTTCCTTTTTTTTTTTTTAAATTAATTTTTATTTAATTAATTTTTTATTTTATAGTTGCTTTACAATGTTGTGCTAATTTCTGCTGTACAGCGAAGTGAATCAGCTATATGCACACATGTATCCCCTCTTTTTTGGACTGCCTTACCTTTTTTAAAATGAATATCCCACTCTGCATCCAGGAATGTAGCCCACCAGGCAGTAGAACTTCCCCTTCACATATAAACTTGAACTCTCCAAATAGACTCCCACGGGTTCTAAATATCTTATTTCCCATGGACCCCATATGTGAAATCTCCGCATTTACTCATTCATCTGGTATTTATTGGGCATCCTTTATCTGCCACACTCTGCTCTCCGGTGCTGGGACGCAGTAATGCAGACAACGGATGGATAAAGCCATTACTCCCACAAGACACAAATCTACTACCTGTCATGTGATGAGTGCCAAAAGGCAAAATAGAGAACAAAAGATGACAGGGTCTAGGGGAATCAAGCAAAGCCTCTCTCTTTTTTTTTAACATCTTTATTGGAGTATAATTGCTTTACAATGTTTTGTTAGTTTCTGCTGTATAACAAAGTAAATCAGCTATACGTATACATATATCCCCATATCCCCTCTCTCTTGCATCTCCCTCCCACCCTCCCTATCCCACCCCTCTAGGTGGTCACAAAGCACCGAGCTGATCTCCCTGTGCTAGGCGGCTGCTTCCCACTAGCTATCTATTTTACATTTGGTAGTGTATATATGTCCATGCCACTCTCTCACTTCATCCCAGCTTACCCTTCCCCGTCTCTGTGTCCTCAAGTCCATTCTCTAGTAGGTCTGCGTCTTTATTCCTCTCCTGCCCCTAGGTTCTTCAGCACAATATCAAGAAAGGAAGCCTCTCTTTAAGGTGACAATGAAATTAAAGTGAAGGTAGGAGGGGTTTTGGTGGAGGAGCATTGCAGCCAAAGGGACCAGAAAGCACAAAGGCCCTGAGGGTGGGCTCACCTTTGTATATTAGGGAGAGGGGCATGGGAAGAGGTGGTAAGGTTAGGGAGGGAGCTAGGAACAGGTTTATGTAGGGCCTTGTAGGTCATGGTCAGGAACTGGGAGGGCGCTGAGGAGAGGGGTAACATGATCTGACTTGGGCTTCAAAAGAGTCACTCTGATTGCTGTGTAGGAGCAGGTGACCCTTGAGGAGGCCAGTACCAAAGCCCAGATGAGAGATGGTGGAAGCTTCCAGTAGGGTTTGGGTAATGGGGGATACTAAGAATTGGTTAGATTCTGTGTTCTCTAACATAGGGTCTGGAATCCCAGCTCCAAGGAGACTTATACATTTTCAAGGAGGTTAACTGAAGGAACCCTACTCTCTGCTACTCTAGCATTCATCCAAGTGCAATGTGGGTCAGCCTACATCGGAACCCCTGGGGCTTTTGTTAAACAGAAGATTTTCCAGCCTTGCCCCCAACCTCCATGGAATCTCTGGCAGAGGAGACCCAGGAATATGAGATTTTAACAACTCCTCATGTGATTTACATGCAGGATAGCTTTTGAGCCATGGCCTGGTCACAAAAAAAGAGACAGTTGAGCTTTGCGAAGGCTTGTGTCTCATTAGGCATTTCGAGCACACACTTTAAATCCCTGCAGGCCAGAATTGAGAACACATTGTGAGCTTAAGAGTAAGAATTGTAAAAGCTCACTGTTTTTGCCTGAATGCTCAATACGGGATGCCTCCAGCAAGCTGTCATATTTCAGCCTTATCAGGGGTTTCATGAAACTTTGTTATTTTTAGATTGATTTTCATATTCCTGAACCTTCTGGGTAAACTTGATTCTTAACCTTAGATTCGAGATTATGAATACTAACAGATGGACCGAGAATTTTCTTAAACTTGTGTCTATATGAGCCAAAAGTGTGAAGCTGTATTTTTTTTTTAAATTGGGGTATAGTTGCTTTACAATATTGTGTTAGTTTATACTGTACAGCAAAGTGAATCAGCTATATGTATACATATATCCCCTCTTTTTTGTATTTCCTTCCCATTTAGGTCACCACAGAGCATTGAGTAGAGTTCCCTGTGCTATACAGTAGGTTCTCATTAGTTATCTATTTTATACATAGTATCAATAGTGTATATAGGTCAATCCCAAGTTCCACAATGTTCATTGCAGCACTACTTACAATAACCAGGACATGGAAGCAACCTAAATGTCCATCACCGGAGGAATGGATAAAGAAGATGTGGTACATATATACAATGGAATATTACTCAGCCATAAAAAGGAACGAAATTGGGTCATTTGTAGAGACATGGATGGACCTAGAGACTGTCATACAGAGTGAAGTAAGTCAGAAAGAGAAAAACAAATATCGTATATTAACGCGTATATATGGAATCTGAAAAAATTGGTATAGACGATCTTATTTACAAAGCAGAAATAGAGACACAGATGTAGAGAACAAAGGGATGAATTGGGAGAAGCTGTATGTTTAAGAGATGAGAAAGGAGATTTGGCATAGCTTTCTAAGGCTATTTTGCTTTTTTGTATATCAATAAGTGAATATCTCTATTAACAAACTATTAATGTAATAAAATAGATTTCCTTGGCTTCCAAAACAGAAAATAATGCTTTGAAATGAGGCAGGGAGGAATAAAGCATGAAATTATAGCTAACAGTTTTTTCCATCTTGCTTCCTCCCCCTCTCCTACCTTTCTTTACTGCTCATACTTAATCATTTTTGTAGATAAGAACAAATATTACACTCTCACTATTCACTCTGAAATCTTTTGCCATTGTACACACTTGCATTGCAGTCAGAGTATGAACATCATTCTGTATTCTGTGTTTTTCCACAGTGTATATATATTGTTACTCTCTGAAAGTACAATTCTTAATGGTTTTATAATAAAGCTTTGCTATACTATGCTGTTCATGTAACCATTTCTTTGCAGCTTGCCATTTGTATGTAAGTTTTCCCAGTTTTATGCTACATAACAATGAAATATGACACTGCTCTAAACATCTTTATATAAATCACTTTATTTTCTTTGAGGCTATTTTCTTAGTAAATGTTCCCAAATGTAATGATTACTGGACTAACATATAATAAGAGATTTTTAAAAATTGTAACTTATTGCCAGATCATTTCTCAGAAAACTTGAACTGGTATTCCATGCTATGCCAAGAATAACGTTTCCACTTCATCATAGCAATATAAAATTTAAGCACTTTAATTTTTTTGTGTGCCAGTTTAATGGATAGGACTTACCCCATTATTTAAATATTTTCATCATATTTTCTGCAGTTAAAATAGGGTACTTATAAATTGGTACATGAATTCAGGGCTGGAACATGAATTTAGGGCAGAGTCAGAGGGACAGCTTTCCTACAAATGGCTTCCTGGCTCATCAGCGTTATTTTTCAGTCTTTTCGGCCCATTTTGCAAGACACATCCTGACGGAAGGAAAGTTTCAGTTACTTCACGAGGCAGTTGCTTTGTAGAGAAGTTCAGCTTCTGGGCAGAAGAGGGCGCTGTTTGCTCGTCCCAAGGCGGAAAAACCTGTCTGACCCATTTAGGGAGGGAAATCCATGGCCCGTCACGTGAGGGACTGATGACCTCTGCGTTGGGGCCGCAGCTCCAGCCATACCTAAGGAAATCTGTTAAGCATTCACTCTGCTATTATTTACTGAACTCTCTAGAGTTCCAGCTGCCTGGATAGAGACCATTTGGGCATTTACATTGCCTACACCAAGGACTTGGCACCCAGGCAGGCGTCTTTGCTGGATGGAGTGTGAGTTTCCCCCAAAAGGCACCAGCCCTCCCCACTGCAAGACTCCTGGAAGCCAAGAGCTTAATTAGGGCTTGATGAGCAGCGAAAGCCAGGAATTTAAGAGGCTGAAATAGCAAGGAGACGGGGAGTGTAAGGACATTTTTGTGAAAAGTAGGAAGCACTACCCGAGATTTTCAGGCCAATCATATTTCTGCATCTCTTTTTTCCCCTTTAGAAAAGCCACATAGGAAATGTACAAATGCGTTATTGTTGCAAAAGGTTAAATCATAACATAGAGAGCTCAGCAATCCTTAAAGTTCCCTTTTGCCTCCTCATTCCACTCACTCCCTTCCGCAAAGACCACCACTGATAATAGTTTGATGATTTTGTGAACATGTATGGGTTCATTACCCACCTATCTTTTTCCCCCCAAATTGCGTTCTTACCATACATATCATTCTGAAACTAGTTACTTTTTTCACTTAACTGTAAGACTTACCACTGGTTCCCTAAGAGTCCAGATAGGTCTACATTATTCTGCATAACAATCTGTAATATGAATGATCATGAATTAATTAACCATTATACTAGTGAGAGACATGTATGATGTTTTCAGTTTTCACTCTTACAAGTAATGCAGAGTGAATGTTCTTGTATATATAACTTTGTGCACAGACTTAGGTGTTTCTGTAGGATGAATGCTAGATGTAAAAATTGCCGGGTCAAAGTTTATGTGCATTTAAAATTTTATTATATGTGGTCAAATTACCCTTCATGAGGGAGAATATAACTTATAGCTATTGATCTGTGTAGTCTTCAGACTGTTTGACAGAACTAAGCAGAAAAAAGTCTTGAAAGAATTTTGTAGGCCAAAACTTGAGTGGGCTGATAGATTTGCACAGCTGCATTTGCTTCACTCCAATTAGATCATTATAAACTCTTTCCTAAATGAGGTTCTTGAGGCTGGCATGAAGACTTTGTTCACTGCAATAGCTCTCTGTTGTCTTTTTCTCAGGTCTGGGCAGAGAATTAGGATAAAGGAAGGAGCTTAGTGCCTTCTTGACCTGTAGGAAAAGGCAGGGTAGTGTGGAACACTCTACACACTCGGGTGGGCCATGGAGAAGGAGAAGACAGGAGAGCATGTCTTCCCAGAGATGCTTTGTAACTGATCCAGCCCCTATTTCTACTCTTGTTCCTCTATCATCCACTCTGTTAAACCAGAGATTTCATCATGTTACTCCTCTGCTTAAAGCTTTCCAGTGGGTCCCCCTGCCTATTAAGCCCTTCTATACTCTGACTTCTGACCCTGTGACTTCATCTCCTACTCTACCTCTTGGTTCTCCCTGCTCCACTCACACTGGCCTCGTTCTGGCCCTAAACACGCAAAGCTGAGGGGGGCTTCAAGTAGACGCCCAGGAGTAGATGCCCTGAAATGTGCTCTCTGCCTTGGGTGGCCTGATAAAGTTAAGAGCCACTGCACAGAGTCTGACTGGGGCCAGGAATTTGAAAGAACAATAAAAGGACTGCTAAGTGCTCCTGTGGTCAAGCCTGGAGAGCACACTTCAGGGAATGTGCCGGCATTGCCCTGCACCAGAAGTGGGCTGGAAGGGAGAGATTTCATTTTGGCACTTACACTGAGGCAAGGCAACCTCTGATGAAAGAGGCCAGGGTGGACTGCAGAGTAACTGTGGAAGGAATTCAAAACCAGGAATACTTCGGGGGAGAGGTGTCCCAGCATGGAAATCTCTGAGGCCATGAAAGAACATCATTTAGGAAAGAGATGGCTCGGCATCTGCTGACCCAGCAGGGACTTCACTTTAAGCATCTTCCAGGCCCACAAAGTCCAAAGAAGCCTCCCAGTCAGATCAGAACTGTGTTAGCTACTCATCTCTCCTCACCTCACCCTTCTGTTTATCTCCCACCCCAGCCTCTGTGCAAGCAGAATGAAGTGTGGGAGCAGGTGGGCATGAGGTAAGAGATAGGCTCCAGGCTGAGCAGCTGCAACTGGTTTCCTGCTGCCAAGGAGACACCAGCCCATAATATGTCCTGCTAACCTCCCAGAAAACTGCGTGCTGAAGTTCATCTTGGCTGAGAGATGTGCGTGCACACCAGGAAGGACCCTGAGCCAGACCAAATATGTGCACAAGTGAGATGATTGGCCAGAGGCAACCCAGAAAACTGCCCCCATGTAAGTAAGCTAAGCCCCCCCCATTAAGCCCAACTACTCCAAGTTTGCCCACACATACTTTGCTTCTAGTAAACGCTGCTTACTATTTTACAATCTTAGTCTCTTTGCTGAATTCTTTCTTCGAAGAAGACAAGGACCAAGGTCCTTCTTCTAGGCATTCCAATGCCAGAATCAGGCAGAGGGGGTAGAGAGCAGGAGGGCTGGACCCACCAGCCACCCTTCTACCGCCCCCGGCCACGTGAGCTATGAGAAGTGAGGAGATTAAGTAAGATAAATAGAGAAATTCAGATGCTTGGTATCTATGAGATTGGAAAGTCAATTTACCGAACTGAGACTGTGTTTTATACAAAAGTAAGCAAAAGGCTCTACCATCTGAAAGTTGCCAGAAGTCAGGGACTTACCCAAACCTTCATTCAGACGCAGAGGACTCCCACTGCAGAGTGTAGAAAGCATGGCTGCCAATCTTGGTGGCACAGTAGGGTCACCAGAGGAGCTTTCAAAAATCCCAAGGCTCAGGGCTTGCCCAAGACAAAGTAAAGTAGGATATTTCAGGGTGGGGCCCAGGCACCAGAATCTGTAAAGTTCCTCCTGTGATTTCAATGGTCAACCAAACAGTGAGAGACGAAAATAAAGGTGCATTTTGATCACAATCAAGAGACCGTCCTTTATACTAGAAATGCTTCTATTTATGTGTTAATTTCAGGGCCTTTATCATCCTTGAACTTCATCAAGAACTGATTTACAAATTACAGATTTAGAAGTAAATTTTAAACTTTTAAAATCTTTTGTGCAGTCTGTTTCCTAACTCTAGAAAAGATACTCTTTAAATATTTATATCGACCAATCAGTCGATCCATCAATTGGTAGTTAAGGGCTTATTACAAACAAGAATGTAAATTGTGTCTGACATTGAGTTGTGTTATGAGAAGGACTTCAAGTTGTTAAAGTTGAAAAATGCATGAGGATTTTTATAAATATGCCGCAATGTGATGAGCTCTCGATGACATTTATGATGAGATATACTCTAATTTACTGATATAGATCCAGTTGATTTGGATACCACTGGCATTCAGGAACACTGCAGAAAGTTTTGGTTGTGTTTGGCTGTCTTGCTTTAGTACCAAGAGGAAGAAACTTGGAGAAAATTGCACCTTAGTAGAAAAGGGAAGAGCCTCACTTGTGATTTTTTTTTTTTCATATAAACCTTCTCCCTTATGGTGTTTATTGATTCCCAAAACCAAGCATTTGGACGGACTGCATCAGAATCATTTTGGGAGCTTGTTAAAAATATCGATTCCTTGGCCTAACCCTAGACCTCTAAAACCAGCCTTTCTGGCGACAGCAATATGTTAAGAAGTGTTCCTGTGTAGTTCTGATGCCCAGCCCAGTTTGGGCAGCACTGGCAAATGCCAGCTGATAATGAGACTTTAGACTAAGTATAAAACCCACAGTGGGGAGAGAGAAGTCCTCAATTAGGGAACAAACTACTAGCTGTTAAAAAGAAGTGTTAGTGGCTGCGGGCTGTTTTCTCAGGGCTAGCTGCCTGCGGAGCCATCTGAAAGATTCCTCAGTGAATATTTTAAGTCATTTTAGGAGGCTTTGGGGGTGCTTTCTGTATTTTGAGTGGGGTAGGGTGGGGGGTGGTCACATGGAGAATTTTCGCAAAGTTTTCTTCATCTGGCTGAATGTTGAAATGATTAGTTAGGGAAATAAGAAAGAGGAAGAATCTTAGTCTCTCGAGTGGGCTCCAACATCTCATGGAGTGTGAACTCCCTTCCTGTCTTTCATGAATCTTTCATCATTTTTCTTTCATCATCTTCCTCCTCCAAGTAGCCCAGGGAAAAAGGAATAGGCTTCGAGGCCAGGACATTGTGAAATAAAATCCTGGTGCTGCCACTTACTCGCTGTGTGAATTTAGCCAAGTTCCATAACCTCTCTGAGCATCAGTGAATTCATCCATCAAGGAGGGTTAACTCCCTGTGGGGTTTGTGAGGACTGAGTGAATTAACACATTTAAGTGTGCATTCAACCAGTACTGAGGACCTTCTATAAATCAATGTCCCTGACTCCTGGGATACAGCAGATACTCACTGAACCATAGCCAGAGATTAAAGAATGGCTGATTCAGTAAGTTTCATGGGATCTCAAATCTATAAGCAGTGCTAAAATATTTCTGGAAATGTTCTAAGGGAAAATCATGGTTACAAGAAGTCATCTCAGGGAGTATCCTATGTGGTGGGGAGATGTTCTTTCATAAGCTGCCTAGAATGGGAGTGGAGTGGAGAAGTGTGGGTGTGGATGAGTGAGACCATGGACTTTTCTTTGCCTGAGACAGTCTCAGTTGATGTGTGATGTAATAGTTCAATCTCAAAGTATCCCAGGCTGGAAGCTAAATCACATTGTCATCCTATTTAACGATCATGTTCTAGTAACATTCAGTGGTCACTGAACCACCTCTAGAGGGAGAGAGTTTACTGCAGAGCTTCAGTGGTCCTGGGCGGAGTGTGCAAACCTGGGGCTGGAGCGGAACTTCTTGGATCCTTGAGGAGAGGCTGAACATTTCTCCAGCACCTTCCCCACTAAGTACTCAGTCCTTCTTCTAAATACCTGTTGAACAAAATAGTAGTTTGAACAAACCCTAACAGACCCATGGTTCAGGCTAGCCCAGATGGGATGACACATTCTTACTACCTGCACAATAAGGTGGGAGGGTCATCCATGGGTTAGAGAAACAGGCTAAGCACTAGGAAGTCCAGACTTTAGTCTTCAGCACTATTTAACCTACATCCAACTCATTTTTCTCAGTTGCTTCTAGCTGTCCTCCTTGTACGTGCTTCTCATAGGCTCCTGCTAACTTCTGATCAGGCACATGCTGGAAGTGGGGTCACGAAGTTTGATAATCGAATTTAAAATAAAAGTGAAGTCCTGAGTGATGACCCAGGGGTCTCTCCTGTGAGTTGTAATGAATACATTTTAAGACACCTTTCAGCAGCTCTGGGGCTGCTCTGCTCCTTTCCTTAATTCAACAGTGTCCCCAGTTCTCGAGGCTGCTAGGTCCCCTCCCTCTCAGTGAGGCTCTGGCTTTGTCGCCAGCTGTATCCATTCTTCTCACTTCTCATCCCTTTCCTTGCCCTATTGTTCCTCTCAGCATTGATCACCATTCGACGTACTTTATATTTTACCTTTTTAGAAAAATTGTTTATGTTCCTCAACTTGAATGTAAGCTCTGAGGACAGTGATTTTTTTTCTTCTTTTCAGTCGGTTGGGGTAACTGCTAACAGCTATCTAATCTAGAAAAGTATCTGACACACAGTAGTTCCTCAAGTATATTTGCTGAAGAAATGAATGAAAGAATGGAGAAATGAGTGAAATGATGACTGAGTCCTATTAATGTCAACAGAGATTTACTAAGCAGGGCTTCACTAACAGGACTTAGTGACAAACTTTATAACTGATATATTTTCCTATACACCTTTTTTTTTTCTACTTAGGATTATATTAAATGAAACAATCTTCAAGGGTTCTTCTGCTGGCTAGCTCAACTTTTCTCTTTGGGTGGGCTCAGGGCTCTTTCTGGTATCATTAATCTATGTGTTATTATGTTTTTGGTATGAGAAGTGACAAGGAGCTAATATAACGGGAACCTTTTTTTTAACTTAAAAAATGTTTTTTTTTTTTAAGCAACTCATCTCCTTCTTTAAGTAAGCAGAGACTGTAAGTCTCCTTGAAGCACTTCTATAGTCCAAACTGGCTTGTTGGCCCTCTTTGTCATGACAACACGAGATGGGTTGGTACTATTGCCTTGGGCAAAGAGTGTAACATTCCCTTTGCAATGTTTATGCCTAGCAAAATCTCTGTCTTCTCTATGTTTGGAGAACTCTTTGGAAGGGAGTGATGGACTAATTTGGATAAGGGACCCAGGAGCCTTTTGAAAGGGAAGGGACTGAATCTTTAACCTAGAGGTCAGCAAACATTTTCTGTAAAGGGCCAGATAGTATTTTGGATTTGCAGGCCATATGGTCTCTGTCACAGTAACTCAAGAAACAACCTTGCTGTTGTAATGCCAAAGCAGCTATAAACAATACTTAAGTGAATTTGCACGGCTATCTTCCAATCTGACTTTATTTAGGGATCTGAAATTTGAAATTCATATAATCTTCTCGTGTCACAAAATATTCTTTTTTTTGATATATATTTTTTAATCACTTAAAAATGTAAAAATCACTTTTAGCTTGTGGGTCATGTGGATGTAGACAGTGGGCCAGAATGGGCCTAGCTGTAGTTTGTCAACCATTGCTCTAATCCTCGATTCCCAAGATAGAAGATAGTCTGAGGGTTCCATTGGTGGGGGAGGGACTTATTCCCACACACAGGAAGCGGTGTTGTGCTTTGAGAAACATTAGCCAGTGTTCATGTATGAGAGAGAACCATAACCTGGGGTCTAGTTGTGGGGTAACCAACCTTATGGGCTCCGCAGGGGTTTGCTGACAATGGCATGATCAAAGCATTAGATGCCCATGCTGGCTTGTGTAGGGTCAGTGATCAGAAGGCAGTGGTCTGACCAGGCACCTCAGTGTCTCTCTCTGCTGGGTGTTTGGAAGAGGGACTAACCCTTTTTGAAATCAGTGAGCCTACAGCATCTTTGTACAACTTGTGATGGGGCTGGGGAGAATTCTCCAGAGGGAGTTACTGGGCTTCCTACCAATATGGTTATATAGGGTCAAGCCAACCTTATTTGTAACCCAAGATGGTGAAGAGAGTCATACCTGTTATACTTATTTCTCTTTAGTCCCAGAGTCTTCTAGCTTGGCATCTCCCGAGAGCTCAGTAAATACTTAGAGTATTGAAGTTTACAGAAATGTAAGCCACTACCCATTCCTTGGTCAATGTTTTTTCAAGAATTTCTGAGATTTAAAGGAAGGGACAAACATTTATTGAACTATACCATGTCTGGGCATGGTGCTATGGGCCACCATATATATTATTTGCTTTCATCCTCTCCAGAAGGTAAATATCTTTATTTACAGGTGATAAGTGACCTGTCCAATATCTTATGGCTAAAAGCTGATGAAGTCTTTTTTGACTCCAGCCCTGTCTAGCTCTTTACACCTCCACCGCACTTCAGTAGATGAATGTTACCCGCTTTTTTATGATGCAGGAGGAAAAATATATTTGATGTATTGGCATAGATCATTTTCAAGACCCCTCACTGTCATTAAAACTCAAATCAAAATCTATCTCCTTTTCATCTGGCTACTTTTCTACTCATGCCAATTTCATACTTGGTTTGTAGGCTTTGATAAGATGCTTTAAAATATAACGTATTTCAAATATTCCTTTATGGGGGTGAGTTCTATCTTCCTAGCCAGTCTGAAATTTCTCCCAGAGCATCACAGACTCTTACGTTTGCGATGTACTTGGAGGACCTCCACCCCTGGTGTCTCTCAAATACCTTTCCTTTAACTTCAACCACTGGAAAGCTTATAATGTTTCTCATCTCCCTTTTCATAAACAGAACATTTTCACTATCTTCAGCTGTTGCTCATTGACCAGACTGCTCACTTTTAGATCCCTTCAGCTTTCTCTTTCCTTTCTCTCCCTTCATCATTGTCCCATCTTACCATAAGGTCTTGGTCAGAAGGAGGGAGGTACATAATACGGTGACGTGGTCAGGCAACTACAGATGTGATGATGGTTTCCTCCCTTCGGAACTAGAGAGGAGACACTGTCAAGACAGAGGAGCCTGGTTCTACCCGTTTCTCCTGGAGTAGAGGGCCATAACATGGGGTGTGCCTAGACGGTTTGTAGTCTGCTCATCTGATGTGGTCCAGGCTCGACACCTGACTCATGTCTTCTACTCAGATCAGATATTCAGTAAGAGTCACCAATATCAAGAATCTGTAGACAATGATACTAGAGGGCTGGTTCTTAATGGACTTTACAAGGACCACTAAAGGATTTACTGAGCACGTTAGAATCACACTTTTTCAAAAGAACTATGCATATTTTGTGCACTTATACATACAAATGACAAAGGAAACACAGTAGGTTGAGATATCGGTTTCTGATTCTTACGCATGTCTTAGCTGGTGATAACATGTCCTTCAACAGTGTGCCTTAGGACCTACTTTTTAGCTGGTGTGAACCCTGATGACGTTTCGCACTGTTCTTGTCGCATGCGATATGGTTTTACTTTAGGGACCTTATAACTGAACATGGATAGTTTTAAGTTTCCGATTGTTCACTGTATCCTTTCTCTTGCATCTGTTTTTACTTTCCAGGGATCTTTTGTACTAGAGTATCTATTGATTTTTTTGTACTCTAAGGAGGAGAGAGTTTTGAAAGCACTTTTGGCAAGCCAGGAATAGACATGGAAAATCCAGGTCACATTTGCACAGCCACGTGATGCTTCCTATGAGTTGCCACTATGGTCCCCCGGCTACAGTGGCTCAGGGCTCTGCTCCTCGACTTCCGCTTTCCATTTATGCTGCCGGTGATGGCAACCCACGGGAAACACCATGCAGAGGAAGGACCTGATGCTTGGTTAGAGCCCAACAGGTGCTAGTCGAGTCTAACTCTCACCGGGTCTCCCACAGAACTCTGGGAAAGCATAGACGATGTGTGCGAGGCTGCACATGGGGACTCCACACATGCGCACGGAAGGGGCACTAACTTTGGGTTTGGCAGGGGCCCTGCCTCAAATGCTACCAGTGCCCTACACGTGTTTATGTGGCTGGTCCTCCCCACTTACCTAGAGGTCAGTTTAAGGAAATAGACAAAACTGGAACATAGCTCAAGAACTGGTAGGATTCTAATGAAAAGCCAATTAAAGCAGACAGATGGCTGACACACACACTTCTAACTTTCTTTAGGATATTTAGAGGAGTTATTTTTATAGCCTGCGAAGACGATGCCTGACAGCAGGTGTTAGTCACCAACATTTAGAGTGCATCTAAGAGAGCCTTAGGTAGGGAAGGAGGGATGCTGACATTTTATTTTGTCATCTTCCTATTAAGATGTCAAACATACTTTTCAGACAGCATTTTTAATGATTTCAGAGGATAATTTATCAGCTCTCTTCTCTGAGCAGCTGACATACTCACTCAGAATAGAATATCCTTTCCATGTCTTTATAAACCAAGTGTTGCAAGGAAAGCGTATCAGGTATGTTATTCTTTTCAAATTATAGTATTTAACTGAAATACAGGTCTTGTTTGCTATTTATTACAAGGGTTAGAACAGAAGTTAAATTGCCTGATTGCAAATAAGAGCTCCAGGGATCTAGTCCCATCTGTGTCATTGAAATAGCAGTGAGAGCCAGATAAAGTCATTTTAGGTTTCTTGGAACATTATTTTCCTATTGGAAAAGAGTCCTTGGGAAAGAGAGTTTAAACAGTGAGGGAGAGAAGAGCGCTCAGTGGAAGACAATTTTGGAAGAACTTTGTTAAATTCTGACAACTTTACCAGTTAGTTCTATGACCCTTTATTATCAGGTACATCACTGAAGACCTGTAGAGAGAAAGTTTATATAAAGAATAAGAAAAAGAATGGAATGAGGAGTAGGAAAGGGGTATAAGAGAGCAGAAAAGTAGACACAATTAGAGATGTAATTGGAGAGATTTTCAGGGAGGATTTTTTCCCCCAAATACAAACACTCAACAAGGGTAAAACAACTCAAAAGAGCAGGTGGGTTGGACTCACTGAGGAAAAGAGGACAAGATTATAGTGTGTTAATTTAGGAACAGAAGTCCCAAGGATAAGTCCTTAGGGACAAATTAGCAAGCCCTTACTTAGGCGTTATAGGGTTGGAAGAGCTGATTGGAAAATGAGGCAGATGACTCACAAAATATTGTTGTGTTGCTTTTTCTACCAATAAAGGAGCTTTAGGAATAGAAAGTAATTGTGAAATAAATATCTGGAAGGAAATACAGGACTCTTCTTGGCTTAATTTTTGCTAACAACTCTAAGCAATTCAATTTGTACCTATGTGTGTAACAATTATTGATAAATGAAATTACTGCTGGAAAAATAAAATCTCTATTAAAGGAGGTATTGCAAAATTTTAAGTTAAATGTTGGTGGAAAATAAAATAAGTAGCAAACTTTTTCAAATTTATACCTAAACACAAAATCACATATTTCTGATAAAATATTGGCAGTGATTTGCAATTTGATAAACACTTGTGAGCACCTACTATGAGTATTAATTTGAGTACCAAGAGCAGTACTCCAAATATTTACTGAAATAAAGCACTGAAAATTTAAGGAATATTTCCAGAAATATGCCCCGTCTCCCATTATTATGGTAAATCACAGGTTATTCTTTTATAAGCTTCAGATCCTCATTGGACCTAATTTTTCAATCAAAGTGATTTTCCTCCTTTATTATCATGCATTCATGTCTCCACCTAAATATTTTGGTCTTTCTTCTCTTCAGACACCTCATTGAGTAACATCTGATCAATTCAGTTTTGTATTTTTATGTGGAAGAGATAATAGAATACAGAGTTACAGATTGGGATGTGGAATTCATCTTTAGCAATGGTGACCTCTTCATTATGGCCAGGCCACAATTATTGAATAATATTTGAGGACAATGAACAAATTAGTAATTACAGAATGTTAGAATTGGAAGGAGCTATGGAGCTCATCTATCTTATATATATCATTTTATAGAGTTAATTCCAATCAATAAGAACTTACTGACTCCATGTCAGCACTGGGCTGGCTGCTGGGATTCAAACATGAAAGAAATGTAAGCTCGGGGAGACCCAGCGACGTATGCAAGGTCAAGTGTTATGCTAGATAACCTCCACTTTGATCCGCTCTCCACATTCTTCACTCTGCTCTGTATCCTTGGATGCTGACCTGTAGGGACATTGTATCAATAACATTTCTAGTATTCTGGCTTCCGGTTGAGATTGGACTATGGGGAACACTGCCCAGAGATCAGAAAGCAGGGAGGAGAGTGACGTCAGGGTATTTATCCTACTTGTTCCTTCCCTGTGGACTTGCTACAAGGTGGCAGCATCCTTGAACTGTCAAGGAACCCTCTCCACACAATTCTCCCTCTCTGGGTTCTAATAACTATTCCCTCTTTTTTGCTTCCCAGGCTATGGGTAGTAGAGGCACTTCACAGTTATTAACCCCTGGTTCTACATCATCCCTTGTGGTTTCCCTATACTCTGCCCACATCTTTGTAAATAGTTATTTAATTAAACTCTCCTTAAATGGCCCAATTTTAGCATGCCATCTGTTTTCTCTTGGGACCACGAGGGATATATAACTAGAAAGATTCTCAGTTTACCTGATTTATAACGTCCTTTGAGATTTTGTAAATCAATTTTTATTTAAGGTTCACAAAACTCTGCTGACAGAACTTAGCAATTTTTAAGCCATTGATAGACGAGGGAATTGCTTTAGGAACAAGATGGCAGAGTCAATAATGGTGGCACCAGAAATTTACATTCAATTTGCTCAAGTTGGTATTTAAATAATTGGTGACTCAACTGCATTCTTTGATTCTGAGTTCTATCAAGTGGATTTCTGTTTGGAGACAGATAACTGTTCTGCCCCTCCTCTGTAAAAGTTATAGTAAAGGCAAATCATTGTGTTTTTTTTTTTTTTTTTTTTTTTTTTTTTTTTTAATCATTGTGTTTTGACTGGATTGTTACCACCCTTGATTGACAAAGCCACAAAATTGAGACAGCGTTGGTCTAGACCTGTGAAATAAGGGGTGCCTTCAGAGGTCTAAGGAAACCTTGATGTCTGCCATCCCTACCCTCAGCCCTTGAAAATTCTATTAACCACGGTCTCATGGTTAAAATTCTCCAATAGTAGAGCCCATTCTTAAGCCTAAGACTTTGATTCTTGTTCAAATTGTACTCTCCTTGAAAATAATAATGCTTTAAAAAACTGGTGATTAAAAAAGACCTCAGGCAAAAGTGTTTTAGATCTTTCTGAGGAAGTTTTGATTTGGGAACAGAGAGAGATCTGAAGGGTTTGGATCCTAGACTTGGTGTGTAAGTGAGAGGAGAGGGTGGTGGGAACAGAGGAGACACTTTCATGTGAAGTAAGTGTATGTTATTAAATTTCCAGACTTGGGAATAAGATATGGTTTAAGACAAAGTTGAGAAAACTCTCAGTTACAGAATCAGGTGCAAGGAATGCCAATTGGGAAAACATTGAAAAGCTCTTTGAGTGAACTGTTCCATTTTATAGGTCCGGCCTTTGGTATTAGACATGAATATATATTGCAGTTGTAGTGAATAGGATCCAGTGAAGGACCGATATTAGTATTTATTGACTACTTACCATACCCTAGGCAGTGTTCTAAGTGTTTTACATGTATTAACTCATTTGATCCTCATAACAATTCCATGAAGAAGATGCTGTTATTGGCCCCTGTATTAGTTTCCTAGGGCTGTCATAAAAAAGTACTGCCAACTGGGTGGCTTAAAAAACAGAAATGTATTGTCTCACAGTATGGCAGGTAGCAGTCCAAAATCAAGGTGTGAGTAGGGTTGGTTCCTTCTGAGGGCTATGAAGGAGAATCTGTTCTGGGCCTCTCCCCTAACTTCTGGTAGCCTTAGACATTCCTTGACTTGTAGATGGCTTTCTCCCTATGTCATACTATCTTCCCTCTGTATGTGCCTAACTCCATGTCCAAATTTCTCATTTTTATAAGGACACTAGTCATATTGGGTTAGGACTCATCTCATCTTAACTGATCATCTGCAGAGGCCTTATTTCTAAATACGGTCACATTCACAGGTACTGGAGGTTAGGACTTCAGCATCTATTTGGATAGACTTCAGCATCTATTCAACCCATAATAGTACCCATTTTAAAGAGGAAGAAACTGAGGCACAGAGAAGTCAGCTAAGTTGTCCACCATCATGGAGAAAGTAAGTGGTGTTGGCAGAGTCCACACTATATCGCCTCTCATAAAAGGAAGCCCAGATGCAGAAAGTCTGGATTGTGATACAACAAATGATTGCCAAGGTTGTGTATGATTGAAAGGTTTTACCATCTTCTATTCTGAAGCAGCGGTGGGCATGCTTAACTAAGCCTTATAAAATGATCTTAAATTGAGATTTACATTAGCATTATCTAAAGGTATGTCTATTTGAGGAGATTGGTTAACTGGCCTTGGAGAAGATTTTACTAGATAATCAGCTCTTTAAGTTGAAACTTTAGATGAAGACAAAATTAAAGACAATTTTTTCATGCCTACTGTTTTTTATTTTCATATTGTAAAATATGAAATATGAAAATATTGTAAAATATTTTTTATTTTCATATTGTAAAATATGAAAATATTGTAAAATGTACATTTCCTAAGTATATAATTTGATGCGTATTGGTAAATGTATATACCTCTATGTTAACTATGAGATTGAAGGTCTTTCACATTACTTTGCATTCTAATCATCAGTGGAAGTTTTCAGTTAGAGAGAATTTTGAACACTAGTCTGATTTTATTATTTTACAGAAGTGATGGAATGAAGTAGTACATAGACAAAGCCTAATTTTATTTTTGTTTGTTTTCATTATCTAAAGGTGCTTTTCTCTTTTTTTTCCTGCATTCTTTTTGTTCACTCTCATCAATCATCTTAACCTTTTTACTGCCTTTTTTTTTTTTTTAAACATCTTTATTGAAGTATAATTGCTTTACAATGGTGTGTTAGCCCCTGCTCTACAACAAAGTGAATCAGCTATACATACACATATGTTCCCATATCTCTTCCCTCTTGCATCTCCCTCCCTCCCACCCTCCCCATCCCACCCCTCTAGGTGGTCACAAAGCACCAAGCTGATCTCCCTGTGCTATGCGGCTGCCTCCCACCAGTTATCTATTTTACATTTGGTAGTGTATATATGTCCATGACACTCTCTCACCCTGTCACATCTCACCCCTCCCCCTCCCCATATCCCCAAGTCCACTCTCTAGTAGGTCTGTGTCTTTATTCCCATCTTGCCACTAGGTTCTTCATGACCTTTTTTTTTTTCCCTTAGATTCCATATATATGTGTTAGCATACTGTATTTCTTTTTCTCTTTCTGACTTACTTCACTCTGTATGACAGACTCTAACTCCATCCACCTCATTACAAACACCTCCATTTCATTTCTTTTTATGGCTGAGTAATATTCCATTGTATATATGTGCCACATCTTCTTTATCCATTCATCCGATGATGGACACCTAGGTTGCTTCCATGTCCTGGCTATTGTAAATAGAGCTGCAATGAATATTTTGGTACATGACTCTTTCTGAATTATGGTTTTCTCAGGGTATATGCCCAGTAGTGGGATTGCTGGGTCGTATGGTAGTTCTATTTTTAGTTTTTTAAGGAACCTCCATACTGTTCTCCATAGTGGCTGTATCAATTGACATTCCCACCAACAGTGCAAGAGGGTTCCCTTTTCTCCACGCCCTCTCCAGCATTTATTGTTTCTAGATTTTTTGATGATGGCCATTCTGACCGGTGTGAGATGATACCTCATTGTAGTTTTGATTTGCATTTCTCTAATGATTAATGATGTTGAGCATTCTTTCATGTGTCTATTGGCAATCTGTATATCTTCTTTGGAGAAATGTCTATTTAGGTCTTCTGCCCATTTTTGGATTGGGTTGTTTGTTTTTTTGTTATTGAGCTGCATGAGCTGCTTGTAAATCTTGGAGATTAATCCTTTGTCCGTTGCTTCATTTGCAAATATTTTCTCCCATTCTGAGGGTTGTCTTTTGGTCTTGTTTATGGTTTCCTTTGCTGTGCAAAAGCTTTTAAGTTTCATTAGGTCCCATTTGTTTATTTGTGCTTTTATTTCCATTTCTCTAGGACCTGGGTCAAAAAGGATCTTGCTGTGATTTATGTCATAGAGTGTTCTGCCTATGTTTTCCTCTAAGAGTTTGATAGTGTCTGGCCTTACACTTAGGTCTTTAATCCATTTTGAGTTTATTTTTGTGTATGGTGTCAGGGAGTGTTCTAATTTCATACTTTTACATGTACCTGTCCAATTTTCCCAGCACCACTTATTGAAGAGGCTGTCTTTTCTCCACTGTATATGTTTGCCTCCTTTATCAAAGATAAGGTGACCATATGTGCGTGGGCTTATCTCTGGGGTTTCTATCCTGTTCCATTGATCTATATTTCTGTTTTTGTGCCAGTACCAAACTGTCTTGATTACTGTAGCTTTGTAATATAGTCTGAAGTCAGGGAGCCTGATTCTTCCAGCTCCATTTTTCGTTCTCAAGATTGCTTTGGCTATTCGGGGTCTTTTGTGTTTCCACACAAATTGTGAAATTTTTTGTTCTAGTTCTGTGAAAAATGCCAGTGGTAGTTTGATAGGGATTGCATTGAATCTGTAGATTGCTTTGGGTAGCAGAGTCATTTTCACAATGTTGATTCTTCCAATCCAAGAACATGGTATATCTCTCCATCTATTTGTATCATCTTTAATTTCTTTCATCAGTGTCCTATAATTTTCTGCATACAGGTCTTTTGTCTCCTTAGGTAGGTTTATTCCTAGATATTTTATTCTTTTTGTTGCAATGGTAAACGGGAGTGTTTTCTTAATTTCACTTTCAGATTTTTCGTCATTAGTGTATAGAAATGCAAGAGATTTCTGTGCATTAATTTTGTATCCTGCTACTTTACCAAATTCATTGATTAGCTCTAGTAGTTTTCTGGTAGCATCTTTTGGATTCTCTATGTATAGTATCATGTCATCTGCAAACAGTGACAGCTTTACTTCTTCTTTTCCGAGTTGGATTCCTTTTATTTCTTTTTCTTCTCTGATTGCTAACACTTCCAAAACTATGTTGAATAATAGTGGTGAGAGTGGGCAACCTTGTCTTGTTCCTGATCTTAGTGGAAATGGTTTCAGTTTTTCACCATTGAGGACAATGTTGGCTGTGGGTTTGTCATATACGGCCTTTATTATGTTGAGGAAAGTTCCCTCTATGCCTACTTTCTGCAGGACTTTTATCAAAAATGGGTGTTGAATTTTGTCGAAAGCTTTCTCTGCATCTATTGAGATGATCATATGGTTTTTCTCCTTCAATTTGTTAATATGATGTATCACGTTGATTGATTTGCGTATATTGAAGAATCCTTGCATTCCTGGAATAAACCCCACTTGATCATGGTGTATAATCCTTTTAATGTGCTGTTGGATTCTGTTTGCTAGTATTTTGTTGAGGATTTTTGCATCTATGTTCATCAGTGATATTGGCCTGTAGTTTTCTTTCTTTGTGACATCTTTGTCTGGTTTTGGTATCAGGGTGATGGTGGCCTCGTAGAATGAGTTTGGGAGTGTTCCTCCCTCTGCAATATTTTGGAAGAGTTTGAGAAGGATAGGTGTTAGCTCTTCTCTAAATGTTTGATAGAATTTGCCTGTGAAGCCATCTGGTCCTGGGCTTTTGTGTGTTGGAAGATTTTTAATCACAGTTTCAATTTCAGTGCTTGTGATTGGTCTGTTCATATTTTCTATTTCTTCCTGGTTCAGTCTTGGCAGGTTGTGCATTTCTAAGAATCTGTCCATTTCTTCCAGGTTGTCCATTTTATTGGCATAGAGTTGCTTGTAGTAATCTCTCATGATCGTTTGTATTTCTGCATTGTCAGTGGTTACTTCTCCTTTTTCATTTCTAATTCTATTAATTTGAGTCTTCTCCCTTTTTCTCTTGATGAGTCTGGCTAATGGTTTATCAATTTTGTTTATCTTCTCAAAGAACCAGCTTTTAGTTTCATTGATTTTTGCTATTGTTTCCTTCATTTCTTTTTCATTTATTTCTGATCTGATCTTTATGATTTCTTTCCTTCTGCTAGCTTTGGGGTTTTTTTGTTCTTCTTTCTCTAATTGCTTTAGGTGCAAGGTTAGGTTGTTTATTCGAGATGTTTCTTGTTTCTTGAGGTAGGCTTGTATTGCTATAAACTTCCCTCTTAGAACTGCTTTTGCTGCATCCCATAGGTTTTGGATCGTTGTGTCTCCATTGTCATTTGTTTCTAGGTATTTTTTGATTTCCCCTTTGATTTCTTCAGTGATCACTTCGTTATTAAGTAGTGTATTGTGTAGCCTCCATGTGTTTGTATTTTTTACAGATCTTTTCCTGTAATTGATATCTAGTCTCATAGCGTTGTGGTCGGAAAAGATACTTGATACGATTTCAATTTTTTTAAATTTACCAAGGCTTGATTTGTGACCCAAGATATGATCTATCCTGGAGAATGTTCCATGAGCACTTGAGAAAAATGTGTATTCTGTTGTTTTTGGGTGGAATGTCCTATAAATATCAATTAAGTCCATCTTGTTTAATGTATCATTTAAAGCTTGTGTTTCCTTATTTATTTTCATTTTGGATGATCTGTCCATTGGTGAAAGTGGGGTGTTAAAGTCCCCTACTATGATTGTGTTACAGTCGATTTCCCCTTTTATGGCTGTTAGTATTTGCCTTATGTATTGAGGTGCTCCTATGTTGGGTGCATAAATATTTACAATTGTTATACCTTCCTCTTGGATCGATCCCTTGATCATTATATAGTGTCCTTCTTTGTCTCTTGTAATAGTCTTTATTTTAAAGTCTATTTTGTCTGATATGAGAATTGCTACTCCAGCTTTCTTTTGATTTCCATTTGCATGGAATATCTTTTTCCATCCCCTCACTTTCAGTCTGTATGTGTCTCTAGGTCTGAAGTGGGTCTCTTGTAGGCAGCATATATATGGGTCTTGTTTTTGTATCCATTCAGCCAGTCTGTGTCTTTTGGTGGGAGCATTTAATCCATTTACATTTAAGGTAATTATCGATATGTATGTTCCTATTCCCATTTTCTTAAATGTTTTGGGTTTGTTATTGTAGGTGTTTTCCTTCTCTTGTGTTTCTTGCCTAGAGAAGTTCCTTTAGCATTTGTTGTAAAGCTGGTTTGGTGGTGCTGAACTCTCTCAGCTTTTGCTTGTCTGTAAAGGTTTTAATTTCTCCATCAAATCTGAATGAGATCCTTGCTGGGTAGAGTAATCTTGGTTGTAGGTTTTTCTCCTTCATCACTTTAAGTATATCCTGCCACTCCCTTCTGGCTTGCAGCGTTTCTGCTGAAAGATCAGCTGTTAACCTTATGGGGATGCCCTTGTGTGTTATTTGTTGTTTTTCCCTTGCTGCTTTTAATATGTTTTCTTTATATTTAATTTTTGATAGTTTGATTAATATGTGTCTTGGTGTGTTTCTCCTTGGATTTATCCTGTATGGGACTCTCTGTGCTTCCAGGACTTGATTAACTATTTCCTTTCCCATATTAGGGAAGTTTTCAACTATAATCTCTTCAAATATTTTCTCAGTCCCTTTCTTTTTCTCTTCTTCTTCTGGGACCCCTATAATTCGAATGTTGGTGCGTTTAATGTTGTCCCAGAGGTCTCTCTGACTGTCCTCAAGTCTTTTCATTCTTTTTTCTTTATTCTGCTCTGCAGTAGTTATTTCCACCATTTTATCTTCCAGGTCACTTATCCGTTCTTCTGCCTCAGTTATTCTGCTATTGATCCCATCTAGAGTATTTTTAATTTCATTTATTGTGCTTTTCATCGTTGCTTGGTTCCTCTTTAGTTCTTCTACGTCCTTGTTAAATGTTTCTTGCATTTTGTCTATTCTATTTCCAAGATTTTGGATCATCCTTACTATCATTATTCTGAATTCTTTTTCAGGTAGACTACCTATTTCCTCTTCATTTGTTAGGTCTGGTGTGTTTTGACCCTGCTCCTTCATCTGCTGTGTGTTTTTCTGTCTTCTCATTTTGCTTATCTTACTGTGTTTGGGGTCTCCTTTTCACAGGCTGCAGGTTCGTAGTTCCCGTTGTTTTTGGTATCTGTCCCCAGTGGCTAAGGTTGGTTCAGTGGGTTGTGTAGGTTTCCTGGTGGAGGGAACTAGTGCCTGTGTTCTGGTGGATGAGGCTGGATGTTGTCTTTCTGGTAGGCTCGTCCACGTCTGGTGGTGTGTTTTGGGGTGTCTGTGGCCTTATTATGATTTTAGGCAGCCTCTCTGCTAATGGATGGGGCTGTGTTCCTGTCTTGCTAGTTGTTTGGCATAGGGTGTCCAGCACTGTAGCTTGCTGGTCGTTGAGTGAAGCTGGGTCTTGATGTTGAGATGGAGATCTCTGAGAGATTTTCGCCGTTTGGTATTACGTGGAGCTGGGAGGTCTCTTGTGGACCAGTGTCCTGAAGTTGGCTCTCCCACCTCAGAGGCACAGCCCTGATGCCTGGCTGGAGCACCAAGAGCCTTTCATCCACACGGCTCAGAATAAAAGGGAGAAAAAATGGAAAGAAAGAAAAAAAGAGGATAAAATAAAATAAAAAAAAGCAATTATAATAAAAAATAAGAAAAAAATTATTAAGAATAAATTTATTAAGAAAAAATTTTTTTTAATTTTTAAAAATAGATTTATTAATTTTTTATACTAAAAATAAGAAAAAAATTATTAAGAAAAAAAATTTTTTTTTAATTTTTTAAAATAAAAAATACAAAAAAACTTATTAAAAAATTTTTTTTAATTTTTTAAAAATAGAAAATAAGGAAAAAATTATTAAGAAAACATTTATTAGGGAAAAAAAAATTTTTTTTAAGCAAAAAAAAAAAAAAAAAACAAACGGACGGACCTAACCCTAAGACTAACGGTGAGAGCAAAGCTATACAGACAAAATCTCACCAAGAAGCATACACATATACACTCACAAAAAAAGGAAAAGGGGAAAAGTTAACATATCCTGCTCCCAAAGTCCACCTCCTAAATTTGGGATGATTCGTTGTCTATTCAGGTATTCAACAGATGCAGGCACATCAAGTTGTTTATGGAGCTTTAATCCGCTGCTTCTGAGGCTGCTGGGAGAGATTTCCCTTTCTCTTCTTTGTTCGTACAGCTCCCGGGGTTCAGCTTTGGATTTGGACCCGCCTCTGCATGTAGGTCCCCTGAGGGCGTCTGTTCCCCGCCCAGACAAAACGGGGTTAAAGGAGCAGCTGATTCGGGGGCTCTGGCTCAGTCAGGCCGGGGGGAGGGAGCGGTACGGAGGAGGCGGGGCGAGCCTGCGGCGGCAGAAGCCGGCGTGACGTTGCAGCAGCCTGAGGCGCGCCGTGCGTTCTCCCGGGGAAGTTGTCCCCAGATTACGGGAGCCTGGCCGTGGCGGGCTGCACAGGCTCCCGGGAGGGGCGGTGTGGAGAATGACCTGTGCTCGCCCACAGGCTTTTTGGTGGCGGCAGCAGCAGCCTTAGCGTCTCAAGCCCGTCTCTGGGGTCCGCGCTGATAGTCGCGGCTCGCGCCCGTCTCTGGAGTTCGTTTAAGTGGCGTTCTGAATCCCCTCTCCTTGCACGCCGCGAAACAAAGAGGCAAGAAAATGTCTCCTGCCTCTTCGGCAGCTGCAGACTTTTTCTCGGGCACCCTCCCGGCTAGTTGTGGTGCGCTAGCCCCTTCAGGCTGTGTTCACGCCGCCAACCCCAGTCCTCTCCCTGGGATCCGACCGAAGCCCGCGCCTCAGCTCCCAGCCCCCGCCCGCCCCAGCGGGTGAGCAGACAAGCCTCTCAGGCTGGTGAGTGCTGCTCGGCGCCGAGCCTCTGTGCGGGAATCTCTCCGTTTTTCCCTCTGTGTCCCTGTTGCTGTGGGATCCGCGCTGATAGCCGCGGCTCGCGCCCGTCTCTCGAGCTCGTTTAGGCGGCGCTCTGAATCCCCTCTCCTTGCGCGCCGCGAAACAAAGAGGCAAGAAAAAGTCTCTTGCCTCTTCGGCAGCTGCAGTCTTTTTCCCGGACTCCCTCCCGGCTAGCACCGAAGCCCGAGCCCCAGCTCCCAGGCCCCGCCCGCCCCGGCGGCTGAGCAGACAAGCCTCTCGGGCTGGTGAGTGCTGGTCGGCACCGCTCCTCTGTGCGGGAATCTCTCCGCTTTGCCTTCCGCACCACTGTGGCTGCGCTCTCCTCCGTGGCTCTGAAGCTTCCCCCCTCTGCTACCCGCAGTCTCTGCCCACGAAGGGGCTTCCTAGTGTGTGGAAACCTTTCCTCCTTCACAGCTCCCTCCCACTGGTGCAGGTCCTGTCCCTATTCTTTTGTCTCTGTTATTTCTTTTTTCTTTTTTCTTTTGCCCTACCCAAGTTCGTGGGGATTTTCTTGCCTTTTGGGAGGTCTGACGTCTTCTGCCAGCGTTCAGTGTGTGTTCTGTAGGAGCAGTTCCACGTGTAGATGTATTTCTCATGTATCTGTGGGGAGGAAGGTGATCTCCGCGTCTTACTCTTCCGCCATCTTGCCCCTCCCTCTACTGCTTTTAATTGGGCTTCGTCTCTTAATTGGATAGTTCCTTAGGCACCTGCTTTGGTGAATTCAATCAGTCTGATAAGGGTGTTTGAAGGATGATCCTGGTCAATTTTTTTCTACTGTTGATATAAAAACAGCAGGATTTGGGAAGCTAGAGAGGAGCTTACAGGAAGATGGAGAAAGGAAGATCTAACAGTGGCAACTTGTGTGTAGAGCAGTATGGTAACCCCTGATGTCGGCTAGTCCTCTGCCTGGCACCTTTCTCTTCTCTCATGTCAGAACTTGGCACGGAGGGAGAGACAGACACATGCCACTGATTTGACAGCACCTTCCTGAACTCTGAGGACAGCTTGAAGCTCGAAGTGGTCCCTAAGGGATGTGATAAGTGCCAGCTGTTGAGGTGGGGAGTGAATTCAGTCACTTCCACTTTCTGTGTCCTTCTCTGTGTTCCTTCTAAGAATAATGGAATTCCAGAAAACCATAGTTTAGAGAAACATTTGAGATCATGTAGAAAACCTCTAGAAAGACAAAAGAACAAGTTGTCCCTTAAGGTTAATGCCAACTCTATGATTCTAGAATTCATTTTTCAAACAAAGTTGAGACTCCAAGAAATAAGTGACTTGAAAAACAATATACTTGATGTACCTGAAAATGCTAATGTGGGAAACAACTTTCCAGCTGATAAGTTTGCTGCTATAACTAGAAATTTGGAAACAAGAAGGGAAACAGTTTTTAATTAAAAGTTCAGATTTATTCTGGATACCAAGCCAAGAACTGTAGCATATCAGATGTTACAACTGCTCTGTCAATCACAGAGAGACATAGAATTTGCAGTATTTTGTACCGCAGAGCAGACAGGTTAATTCCCCTCCCTTTTTCTGTTTCCTTGTTCAGAGCTCAGCTAGCAGCATGGAGCTCTGGAATGATGCATGCGCAATCACAATATGCAGATAGTTCCCCTGTATGTCTTCGCTGCCCTGTTCAGAATTTATATTTACCAAAAGGGGGGAATATCCTGTAGTAAGTGGAAGTCTCATGAAAGGTATGGCAAAGAAAGCAAGGATGCACCATGAAGTAAACCTGGGGCAGCACAGGCTATAACAGAGCAGCATAATTGCCAACAGCCATTCCCTTAGGTTAAGGACTTCTTATGGCTCAGGTCTTTTCTTCTTTCCCATAGCACCTAACACAAAGGTCTGTACCTCCTAGTTCTTCTTAGTCCCTCTGTAAGCACTGCTGCTAACAGACTTACCTTCTGGGCCAGCCCCTGCTGTATCACAAGATTGCATCAGCAAGAGAAGGAGCAAATCTTCTCTTAGTTTCCCTGCCAAGCTCTCAGGAGGTTTTGGGCTGGGTGCTGCTACAGAAACATCAAATAAGAGATTGTGCATTTAATCAGTTTCTGGTCTTTATTCTCTAAGTATGTATAAGTATATAATAACTAGTAATGATTTATCCTAATACGTCTTCATCTGAATTCCAGGACATTTTCTATGCAATGCTTCATCAGTTCCCCAAGCAGCTTTTAACACAGCTAGGAAAATGAACATGTTTTCTATGACTCACGAACAATATGGATGCACTTAATAAGCCCAATTTTATAGAAATCGTGATGATGTTTCCTCAGTCCTAGCAAAGTAGGAGAAATGAGTTCACGTTAGGGCGAGCACTCGCTAAGTAGACAGTTGTATGCAGATGCAAGTGTGTCAATGGATCTGTCTTATACTTGGTGACTCATACACGTTGCATATATATTGAGTAATTTATGGTTCCATAGACAATTCCTTCCTTATGTTTAAAAAGTCATTCTTATTTTTTAAAGGACCAAAGCCCTACATATAATCGTAAATTTAGAACACACACAAGTATATAAAAGAAAATATGAAAGTCACTCTCATTATCACCCTCTTTCTGACTCCCTGGTAGTAAAAACTCATTGATTTGTGTATACTTGCAGACATTTTTCTTTCCATATATAAATATGTATATTTATAAGATATAAAGGTCTAAATATTATTTTGCAACTCATTTTTATCACCTAGTAATACATGTTGTGGTATTATAAAACATATAAATCAAGCCATGCTTTTTAATTGCCATATACTTTTTTTTAGCCTAAAAGATTTTTACTCCCCTCCACACTGATGATCGTTCATGTAGTTTCCAATTGCTTTCATACTGTAAACAGTGCTACAATATTCTTGTGAACAGACATGCTACAATAAGTATTCCTGTGGCATTGTTTGCAATAAGAAAAGAATTGTTATGATTCTTTTTCGAGAAGGTATGTGTGTCTTTAATATAAATTCCTAAAGGAAAAATTGCTTTCAAAGGGTAATTCCATGTATCAGTTAGCTATTTTTGAATAGCAGTTTAAGACTAGCATTTATTCACAAGATGACATATTGGTTTAGCTGTTCTTCTTGGCTAGATTGAGTCATGTGTCTGCAGTCAGCTGTGGGTTGGCAAGCAGTCTTGCTGATATTGGTGGGGTTCTCCAACATGTCTGGTGGCTGATTAGCTGTTGGCTGGTCTAGATAATCTCAGCACTTCTCCTAGAAGCCTAGGCTGGTTTTCATGGCAAGACAGAAGTCAATGAGAAGAAGTGTAAACATGAAAACATGTTTTTGAGTCTCTTGTGTCAAGTTTGCTACTATCCCATTGGCCAAAGCAAGCTACATGGCTGAGTCCAGAGTATGTGTGGGAGGGCATTAGCAAAGGTAGGAAAAATTGGGATCATTTTTGCAATCACTTTCCACACATATTAAAAAAGTTTACAGATACTGCCAAGTGGCCCTCCCACAGGATTTAACTAATTTTCACCACTACGAGTGGTGTAAAGATGATTTTGGCAACAAAATTGTTTCCTACATTGAAAGATTAGGAGCATAGCACAATTTTATTTTCATGAACTTTTCCCCTTCCTTTTGATTTCTGCTATTATGTTCTAGGACCACTGACTGGGTTCATTATGGTTATTGTTTTTTCTACTGTATAATTTTTTCTTAGAGATTTATAACATTTACATTCTTTTTTATAACTTTTATTAAAGCACCTTTAGTAGTTCTTTTTCACCTTAGACATAATTAAAAGGGAATTAATGTTTTCAGTTAGTCTTTTAATAAAGCAGCTTTCACATTCCTAAGCATGTAATTTTGAACTGTCTTAGTTGGATGAAATTTTATTAGGTAGGTTTGCAAGACATGGTCATGAGTTTTATATATTCTAAGATCATTGACATCTAACAATCCCTTTTTTTTTGCTTTTATACATGAGTAAGCTGAAGATAAATTATTGGGTCACATATTTCCCCTTATTTATCTACTATCATCTGGAATTGAATATTTCTATAGAGAGCTTTGAGATAGATGGTATTTTTTCCTCATTCATTCATTTAACACATATTTATGGAGCTTCTACCATGTGACAGGCACTGTTCCAGGTCCGGAGAATATAGAAATAAAAAACATACACACAAATATTTCTGTTGACCTGGAACTTAAATTGTAGGGCAGCTATAGACAATAAACAAAATGAATATGTAAATGATTACCTTTATCATATAGATAAATAAGTAAATATAAGTAAAACAAGAAAAGGGGGATATGGAGTGCCAGAGTGAGACTTAGCTTTAAATGGGGTTAGTCAGGAAAAGAGCCCATGAGGAGGTGATATTTGAGGATGAATGAACAAGAATTGCAGGTATTTGGGTCAAGAATATTCCAGGTAGGGTGAACAGCAAGTGCAAAGGCCCTGAGGTGAGCATGTCTGGCATACTTGAAGAATAGCGAAGAGGCCTGTTTCACTGGAGCAGAGGAAGTGAGGTAAAGAATAGAGATGAGGTCAGAACACTAACTAAGGTTAAGATCAAGTTGGGTCTTGTAGATTATTTTAAGAACTTGGCTTACATCAGATTGAGATGTAAAAACACTAGATGGATATGAACAGAGGAATGACAAGGTCTGACAATGATTTAACAAAAATATTCTGGCTGCTCGTAGGTGACTTTTTATTTGTTTGTTGTTTGCTTGTTTTTCCCTCCTGAATACTCAGAGAAAAGTTTTTAATTTTAATATAAAATCTTTCTCAGGATATGCACATTAGTTATGTGGCTTTATATTAATATTTCTTATAACATATTGCATCTTTTTGACTCACAAATTTGGTTTTATCTTCAGTTGGTGAAAGTTGTCTTCTGTAATATTTTTTAATGCCTTTTCCATTTATTTATTCTATTTCATATTTCAGGGTCATTGTTTAGCTGTTGGTTGAATTGCCAGTAATTGCCTTTCTTTTTTTTTTTTTTTTAAACATCTTTATTGGAGTATAATTGCTTTACAATGGTGTGTTAGTTTCTGCTTTATAACAAAGTGAATCAGCTATACATATACATATATCCCCATATCTCTTCCCTCTTGCATCTCCCTCCCTCCCACCCTTCCTATCCCACCCCTCTAGGTGGTCACAAAGCACCGAGCTGGTCTCCCTGTGCTATGCGGCTGCTTCCCACTAGCTACCTATTTTACATTTGGTAGTATATATATGTCCATGCCACTCTCTCACTTTGTGCCAGCTTACCCTTCCCCTCCCTGAATCCTCAAGTCCATTCTCTAGTAGGTCTGCGTCTTTACTTCCCTAGGTTCTTGCCCCTAGGTTCTTCATGGCCATTTTTTTTCTTTTTTTTAGATTCCATATATATGTGTTAGCATACGGTATTTGTTTTTCTCTTTCTGACTTACTTCACTTTGTATGACAGACTCTAGATCCATCCACCTCACTACAAATAACTCAATTTCGTTTCTTTTTATGGCTGAGTAATATTCCATTGTATATATGTGCCACATCTTCTTTACCCATTCATCTGTTGATGGACCCTTAGGTTGCTTCCATGTCCTGGCTATTGTAAATAGAGCTGCAGTGAACATTGTGGTACATGACTCTTTTTGAATTATGGTTTTCTCAGGCAATCCCTATCAAACTACCACTGGCATTTTTCACAGAACTAGAACAAAAAATTTCAAAATATGTATAGAAACACAAAAGACACCGAATAGCCAAAACAATCTTAAGAAAGAAAAACAGAGCTGGAGGAATCAAGCTCCCTGACTTCAGACTATACTACAAAGCTACAGTAATCAAGACAGTATGGTACTGGCACAAAAACAGAAATATAGATCAATGGAACAGAATAGACAGCCCAGAGATAAACCCATGCACATATGGTCACCTTATCTTTGATAAAGGAGGCAAGAATATACAATGGAGAAAAGACAGCCTCTTCAATAAGTGGTGCTGGGAAAACTGGACAGCTACATGTAAAATAATGAAATTAGAACATTCCCTAACACCATTCACAAAAATAAACTCAAAATGGATTAAAGACCTAAATGTAAGGCCAGACACTATCAAACTCTTAGAGGAAAACATAGGCAGAACACTCTATGACATAAATCACAGCAAGATCCTTTGTGACCCACCTCCTAAAGAAATGGAAATAAAAACAAAATAAACAAATGGGACCTAATGAAACTTAAAAGCTTTTGCACAGCAAAGGAAACCATAAATAAGATGAAAAGAAAACCCTCAGAATGGGAGAAAATATTTGCAAATGAAGCAACTGACAAAGGATTCATCTCCAAAATTTACAAGCAGCTCAATATCAAAAAAAAAAAAAAGAAACCACCCAATCCAAAATGGGCAGAAGACCTAAATAGGCATTTCTCCAAAGAAGATATACAGATTGTCAACAAACACATGAAAGGATGCTCAACATCATTAATCATTAGAGAAATGCATATCAGAACTACAATGAGATATCATCTCACACCGGTCAGAATGGCCATCATCAAAAAATCTACAAACAATAAATGCTGGAGAGGGTGTGGAGAAAAGGGAACCCTCTTGCACTGTTGGTGGGAATGTAAATTGATACAGACACTATGGAGAACAGTATAGAGGTTCCTTAAAAAAAAAAAAGTACTTGCCTTTCTGTTCCCATTTTTGTTCCAATTACTTTCCTATCTCTGCTTCTCCTGTATTTGGTATGGTTTTCTCAAAACTGTCCCCCACATCACACAGTTATTTTTCTATCAATTTCATTTCTTCTTGTTTCAGATTTATTTATTAATTCTTAGCTGTCTATGGTCTTCTGCTTTTTTTTTTAACCCCTCCCTTTAATATTTTTTATTATATTATTTTATCTCCTCTATGACATCTTATTTCATAGATCATTTTCTTTATTCTCTGTCATACTGCCAAGTGTAAAAGTCTCTGTAATTTCTTGGGATGTGCCTTATTCTGGAATATACACATATTTCTGTTTTTTAGCATTCATCACTCAAACTCTGTCTTCACATGGTCTTCTTCTGTGTGTCCTCTCCTCTTGTAAGGTCCTTATTAGTCAACCCTAACCCAGTATAACCTCATCTTTACTTAACTAATTGCATCTTCAAAGACCCTATTTCCAAATAAGGTCACATTCTGGCATTCTGAGTAAAAGTGAGTTTGAGGGGACACTATTCAACCTAGTACAGTAGGGATTGCAGCAGTTAGTGTGTAGCGATTGAACCCCTCAGGAATAAGGAGCATATAAGTTTTGGTATTTTTGAGTGTACCAGTGAAAGAAGATTATAAACCATGCTTTGTCCTCTCTGTACAACCAACTACTCAATGTAACTCCAAGGCTTGATTCTGAGATAACTCCAGATCTGGGTTATAATTAGGGATGAATGGGGAAAGGATCAAGAGACATACTACAAAAGAAAGGACATTCAGTCTCACAAAAAGCCCATTTGTTTCTTAGAGTATAAAAGTGAAAGGTTAGGTCCTGATGCAGGAGAGGATTTAGAAAGTAGGAGCTGCTCTGTACCAAATATACGAGGAAACTGAAATGGTTGGAATATTGGTTTGAATAGTGCCTTTCCAAGTACTTCTGGTTGAAGCAACTTCTCTCCATTCATAGCCCAGGTCAAGAACTGTATTTGTCTTTCTTCTGGGAGAGGAAGCCTCATCTTCAGCTCTCCCATGGACCTGAATTGGGAGGTGGTAGTGTAATGGAGTGAGAGAGAACATAGTGGTGAGGAGAGTGTGGAGACTAGCACTTGGCATTCTATCTCCAAAAAGTAGACATTCAGGGACTTCCCTGGTGGTCCAGTGGTTAAGACTTCACCTTTCAATGCAGGGGGTGCTGGTTCGATCCCTGCCCAGGGAGTTAAGATCCCACAGGCCTCACGGCCAAAAAACCAAAACATAGAAACAACACAAGCAATACTGTAACAAATTCAATAAAGACTTTAAAAATGGTCCACATCAAAAAAAAAAAATCTTAAAAACAAAGGTAGGGGCTTCCCTGGTGGCGCAGTGGTTGAGAATCTGCCTGCCAATGCAGGGGACACGGGTTCAAGCCCTGGTCTGGGAAGATCCCACATGCCGCGGAGCAACTAGGCCCGTGAGCCACAATTACTGAGCCTGCGCGTCTGGAGCTTGTGCTCCGCAACAAGGGAGGCCGCGATAGTGAGAGGCCCGCGCACCGCGATGAAGAGTGGCCCCCACTTGCCGCAACTAGAGAAAGCCCTCGCACAGAAACGAAGACCCAACACAGCCATAAATAAATAAATAAATAATTTAAAACAAAACAAAACAAAGGTAGACATTCATGATTGGCAGCTTAGTCATTTTCCTCTCATCCTGACCTCCTCTAATCACCCATGCCAATGTAGAAAAGGAGATTGAATCCTACAATCTCCTTTAAGCTCCTTGCTTGAGCTTAGAGCTCTTTTCAAAGCTCCAGAGCTGCTGAGAACACTCTACCTAGTAGGGAAAAAGTATTAACTCAGTTGTCTCCTTTACAGAAATAAGTTGATTCTATTTGAAAAATAAAGTATATTGTTGACTGGCTAAGAGTAAGAACTTCTTAGTCACTTGAATTTCAGAAGCCTCCTGGTGAGGAAATAATAGTTCTGGCATTAAAAACTACATTTTCTGAAATAATGCCATTTGCGGCAACATGGATGGACCTAGAGATTATCGAACTAAGTGAAGTAAGTCAGACAAAGAAAAACAAATATCATATGATATCACTTATATGTGGAATCTAAAAATATAATACAGATGAAGTTATTTATTAAACAGGAACAGACTCACAGATATAGAAAACAAACTTATGGTTACCAAAGGGGAAATGGAGGGGGAGGAATAAGTTAGGAGTTGGGGATTAGCAGATACAAATTACTATATATAAAAGAGATAAACAACAAAGTCCTACGGTATAGCACAGGGAATTGTATTCAATATCCTGTAATAAACCATAATGGAAAAGTATATGAAAAATAATATATAATATATATATCATAAATATATATGAACCACTTTGCTGTACACCAGAAACTAACACAACATTGTAAATCAACTATACTTCAATTAAAAAAAAATTTTAAACCCCTACATTCTCTATTTCAATTACCCTTTATTATTTGCCTGAGACTTGACCATAAAGATACAATATAAATCTAATGAAGCACAGAGTGATGTTCAGGCACCAAATGGGTTATTTCAGCCACGTGAAGTAGAGAAATCTGTTTCTAAACCAAGTTCCAGGTGGCAAGACTCCCTCTATGTTTGTATTTTGTAAGTGGAAAGAAAAGTGAAAGCCCAACCAACCACTTTCAGTTGCCAAGGAAACAGCATTTTCTATTGAGAGAAGGGGAAGCCTGTGAGTTCTCCAGCCTTGTTGACTCACTATAAGTCTATACCAATGATCCTGAGTAAATGGTTTGTCAAACAATAGGACCCTGCTGTCCTTTGCATGGATGGGAACTGTACGCAGGGAAAACAAATCCATTACTCACTGATGATCTCTTTGAAAGCGTGGTCTTGCCACTATCTCCTTTTACAGAATTAGGTGGTTTTACTCTCTATATGCTCTCTGCTCCCCACTTCCCACTGCTTAAGTGAGCAGCTGCGGAGTACAGAACACGTACCGGTACAAAGTCAGCTCCGACTAGTGCAATTCAAAAATACACACTTTGAGTCTTATTCTTCTAGATCCTGAGCAGCTAATAGTTGAGAGGCAGGCTTAAAACTATGGCTCCCTATAGTTGAGCCTTTCCTAATTAATTGGCTTCACACAGTCTCCAAAGATAGCTCTGCTCGCTACTCTTATGTAAGAAGAAGACATCCCTTGGCTGTGTGAACTGTAGCAGTAGGCGAGAAGACCTTGAGGATCACATAGTCTAAGCATTAGGAACAAAGCTTGAGTGGAGCATGGACTTCCTGTAAAATCCTGCTGTCTATTTCCTCTTCAAATATGATACAATATGAAACCTCTGCTGAGGGAAAGATAATCACAGCCTGACTGTAGTTTCATCGAGCTTTGATTTAGCAACAGATGATTATGCAAGAGTTGTTAGAGGACATTGCAAGATTATAAAGTGTTGAGATTCTTTTTTAAATAACAAAAAAAATAAGACTTCAGGAAGCATTAGAAAAGCTTTCTCTAATGTTCATCTGGCCTCTGGTATAGTGCTGAGTACATGTTAAACACTCAATAAAAAGTTATTCAGTGATTGATTGGCTCTGAGATTACTACACTGTAGAAAGTCATAGAAATGAATGGTCATTGAGAAAGAAGATAAAAATTAAAAGAAGACTGAAAATAATTCAAATAAAAATGAGGTCTTTGCTTTAGATGAATTAATATGGAAATTCTTGTACATTCCTTAAAAAACACTGTGACATATCCGAATGCTCAGGACTCCTAATCACTCTTATGGATATGAATGGCTAGAGTGTTTGTCACCCTAATGATCATCAGGATTGATTTGGTTGATTTCCCTCGATAGTCCCTTTTTTTTGTCATTGATCTAAATACCCTCTGGAAGCTGAACTCACAGATGAAAATGTGTTCTTATCAGACAGAGTAGAACATTCCTTGTTCTAGGGTCCTTCTTTCTTTGGATCGTTTAGTGAGTGTCTCTCTTAAGACTCTAAGGGTGCAGGTAGGGAGAAAGTAGGAGTGTTGGGTTTGTCCATGTCTGCATCAGATTGATTTTACACTTTCTTCTTTATATTGCCTTATTCCCTGTCCCGCTTTGCAGCTTTTCTAAAATTGTCAGTTTATTGGATGACCCAGACTAAAATTGTCAGTTTATTGGATGACCCAGAGACCATGTCAATATTGCCTAGTTCTTATCAAATATTTCAAACAAATGTTTGGCTATCAATCTACAATGATATTAAATTGTAATCCAAGGCAAACCTAGGATCTCCTGGTTTATATGTCATTGTTGACAGGAGTGAACATGTAAGTTCAAGACCGTTGTGGCCCTGCATAGACAGGTCTGTCTGACCATAAAACATCTTCTTGGAAGCAGAAAGGGCAACCTTTATGCTGCTGAATTAAACTGGAAAATCAATGGTGATTACAATCCTGTTAGTTTTTAATCTCACCTTTTGAAATTTGAAAATGTGTTAACATTTTAGCTAATGTATTATAAGATACATTCAGATAATGTATTTTACATCATCTAAAATCTAAAAGGGATTTACAAAACAGAAACAGAATCACAGACATAGAAAACAAACTTATGGCTACCAAAGGGGAAAGAGGGGGAAGGAGGGATAAATTAGGAGTTTGGGATTGACAGATACACATTACTATATATAAAATAGATAAACAACAAAGGCCTACTGTATAGTATAGGTACTATATTCAATATGTTTTAAAAAACTATAATGGAAAATAATCTGAAAAATTATACATATCTACATATCTCGCTCTATATATCTATAACATAACTCATATAATAACCATTCATTTAATCATAGCCATTCAGAGGAGCTTCAAGATGGCGGAAGAGTAAGACGCAGAGATCACCTTCCTCCCCACAAATACATCAGAACTGCATCTACATGTGGAACAACTCCTACAGAACACCTACTGAATGCTGGCAGAAGACCTCAGACCTCCCAAAAGGCAAGAAACTCCCCAGGTACCTGGGCAGGGCAAAAGAAAAAAGAAAAAACAGAGACAAAGAATAGGGACGGGCCCTGCACCAGTGGGAGGGAGCTGTGAAGGAGGAGAGGTTTCCACACACTAGGAGCCCCTTCGCGGGTGGAGACTGCGGGGGGTGGAGGGGGGAAGCTTCGGAGCCACGGAGGAGAGCGCAGCAACAGGGGTGCGGAGGGCAAAGCGGAGAGATTCCCACACAGAGGATCGGCGCCGAGCAGCACTCACCAGCCCGAGAGGCTTGTCTGCTCACCCGCCGGGGCGGGCGGGGGCTGGGAGCTGAGGCGCGGGCTTCGGTCGGATCGCAGGGAGAGGACTGGGGTTGGCGGCGTGAACACAGCCTGAGGGGGCTAGTGCGCCACAGCTAGCCGGGAGGGAGTCCGGGAAAAGGTCTGCAGCTGCCGAAGAGGCAAGAGACTTTTTCTTGCCTCTTTGTTTCGCGGCGCGCAAGGAGAGGGGATTCAGAGCGCCACTTAAAGGAGCCCCAGAGACGGGCGCGAGCTGCGGCTATGAGCGCGGACCCCGGAGACGGGCATGAGACGCTAAGGCTGCTGCTGCCGCCAACAAGAAGCCTGTGTGCGAGCACAGGTCACTCTCTACACCGCCCCTCCCAGGAGCCTGTGCAGCCCGCCACGGCCAGGGTCCCGTGATCCAGGGACAACTTCCCCGGCAGAACGCACGGCGCACCTCAGGCTCGTGCAACGTCATGCCGGCCTCTGCCGCTGGAGGCTCGCCCCGCATCCGTACCCCTCCCTCCCCCCGGCCTGATTGAGCCAGAGCCCCCGAAGCAGCTGCTCCTTTAACCCCATCCTGTCTGAGCGAAGAACAGACGCTCTCAGGCGGCCTACACACAGAGGCGGGTCCAAATCCAAAGCTGAACCCCGGGAGCTGTGTGAACAAAGAAGAGAAAGGGAAATTTCTCCCAGCAGCCTCAGAAGCAGTGGGTTAAAGGTCCACAATCAACGTGATGTACCTGCATCTGTGGAATACCAGAACAGACAACGAATCATCCCAAATTGAGGAGGTGGACTTTGGGAGCAACGATATATATGTATTTTCCCCTTTTTCTCTTTTTGTGAGTGTGTATGTGTATGCTAATGTGTGTGATTTTGTCTGTATAGCTTTGCTTTTACCATGTGTCCTGGGGTTCTGTCTGTCCGTTTTTTAATTTTTATTACTTAAAAAAGTTTTGTTCTACAGAAAAAAATTTTTTTCTTAATAATTATTTTTTATTTTAATAACTTTATTTTATTTTACTTTATTTTATTTTATTTTATCTTCTTCTTTCCTTCTTTCTTTTGTTTCTCCCTTTTATTCTGAGCCGAGTGGATGACAGGCTCTTGGTGCTCCAGCCAGGCGTCAGGGCTGTGCCTCTGAAGTGGGAGAGCCAAGTTCAGGACATTGGTCCACAAGAGACCTCCCAGCTCCACGTAATATCAAATGGCGAAAATCTCTCAGAGATCTCCATCTCAACGCCAAGACCCAGCTCCACTCAACGACCAGCAAGCTACAGTGCTGGACACCCTATGCCAAACAACTAGCAAGACAGGAACACAGCCCCATCCATTAGCAGAGAGGCTGCCTAAAATCATAATAAGGCCACAGACACCACCAGACGTGGACGTGCCCACCAGAAAGACAAGATCCAGCCTCATCCACCAGAACACAGGCACTAGTCCCCTCCACCAGGAAGCCTACACAACCCACTGAACCAACCTTAGCCACTAGGGACAGACATCAAAAACAACGGGAACTATGAACCTGCAACCTGTGAAAAGGAGACCCCAAATACAGTAAGTTAAGCAAAATGAGAAGACAGAGAAACACACAGCAGTTGAAGGAGCAAGGCAAACACCCACCAGACCTAACAAATGAAGAGGAAATAGGCAGTCTACCTGAAAAAGAATTCAGAATAATGATAGTAAAGATGATCCAAAATCTTGGAAATATAATGGAGAAAATAGAAGAAACGTTTAACAAGGACCTAGAAGAATTAAGGAGCAAACAAACAGAGATGAACAACACAATACATGAAATTAAAAATTCTCTAGAAGGGATCAATAGCAGAATAACTGAGGCAGAAGAATGGATAAGTGACCTGGAAGATAAACTAGTGGAAATAACTACTGCCGAGCAGAATAAAGAAAAAAGAATGAAAAGACTTGAGGACAGTCAGAGAACCTCTGGGACAACATTAAACACACCAACATTCGAATTATAGGGGTGCCAGAAGAAGAAGAGAAAAAGAAAGGGACTGAGAAAATATTTGAAGAGATTATAATTGAAAACTTCCCTAATATGTGAAAGGAAATAGTTAGTCAAGTCCAGGAAGCACAGAGAGTCCCATACAGGATAAATCCAAGGAGAAACACGCCAAGACACATATTAATCAAACTATCAAAAATTAAATACAAAGAAAATATATCAAAAGCATCAAGGGAAAAACAACAAATAACACACAAGGGAATCCCCATAAGATTAACAGCTGATCTTTCAGCAGAAACTCTCCAAGCCAGAAGGGAGTGGCAGGACATATTTAAAGTGATGAAGGAGAAAAACCTACAACCAAGATTACTCTACCCAGCAAGGATCTCATTCAGATTTGAGGGAGAAATTAAAATCTTTACAGACAAGCAAAAGCTAAGAGAATTCAGCACCACCAAACCAGCTTTACAACAAATGCTAAAGGAACTTCTCTAGGCAGGAAACACAAGAGAAGGAAAAGACCTACAATAACAAACCCAAAACAATTAAGAAAATGGTAATAGGAACATACATATCGATAATTACCTTAAATGTAAATGGATTAAATGCTCCAACCAAAAGACATAAACTGGCTGAATGGATATAAAAACAAGACCCATATATATGCTGTCTACAAGACACCCACTTCAGACCTAGGGACACATACAGACTTAAAGTGAGGGGATGGAAAAAGATATTCCATGCAAGTGGAAATCAAAAGAAAGCTGGAGTAGCAATTCTCATATCAGACAAAATAGACTTTATTTAATTAATTAATTTATTTTTTAATCAGTCCTCAATTTTATACACATCACTGTATACATGTCAATCCCAATCGCCCAATTCAGCACACCACCATCCCCACCCCACCGCAGTTTTCCCCCCTTGGTGTCCATACATTTGTTCTCTACATCTGTGTCTCAACTTCTGCCCTGCAACCCGGTTCATCTGTACCATTTTTCTAGGTTCCACATACATGCGTTAATATACGATATTTGTTTTTCTCTTTCTGACTTACTTTACTCTGTATGACAGTCTCTAGATCTATCCACGTCTCAACAAATGACTCAATTTCGTTCCTTTTTATGGCTGAGTAATATTCCATTGTATATATGTACCACAACTTCTTTATCCATTCGTCTGTCGATGGGCATTTAGGTTGCTTCCATGACCTGGCTATTGTAAATAGTGCTGCAATGAACATTGGGGTGCATGTATCTTTTTGAATTATGGTTTTCTCTGGCTATATGCCCAGTAGTGGGATTGCTGGATCATATGGTAATTCTATTTTTAGTTTTTTAAGGAACCTCCATATTGTTCTCCATAGTGGCTGTATCAATTTACATTCCCACCAACAGTGCAAGAGGGTTCCCTTTTCTCCACACCCTCTCCAGCATTTGTTGTTTGTAGATTTTATGATGATGCCCATTCTGACCAGTGTGAGGTGATACCTCATTGAAGTTTTGATTTGCATTTCTCTAATAAGTAGTGATGTTGAGCGGCTTTTCATGTGCCTCTTGGCCATCTGTATGTCTTCTTTGGAGAAACGTCTATTTAGGTCTTCTGCCCACTTTTTGATTGGGTTGTTTTTTTTAAAATATTGAGCTGCATGAGCTGTTTATATATTTTGGAGATTAATCCTTTGTCCGTTGATTCATTTGCAAATATTTTCTCCCATTCTGAGGGTTGTATTTTCGTCTTGTTTATGGTTTCCTTTGCTGCGCAAAAGCTTTGAAGTTTCATTAGGTCCCATTTGTTTATTTTTGTTTTTATTACCATTACTCTAGGAGGTGGATCAAAAAAGATCTTGCTGTGATTTATGTCAAAGAGTGTTCTTCCTATGTTTTCCTCTAAGAGCTTTATAGTGTCCAGTCTTACATTTAGGTCTTTAATCCATTTTGAGTTTATTTTTGTGTATGGTGTTAAGGAGTGTTCTAATTTCATTCTTTTACATGTAGCTGTCCAGTTTTCCCAGCACCACTTATTGAAGAGACTGTCTTTTCTCCATTGTATATCTTTGCCTCCTTTGTCACAGATTAGTTGACCATAGGTTTGTGGATTTATCTCTGGGCTTTCTATCTTGTTCCATTGATCTATGTTTCTGTTTTTGTGCCAGTACCATATTGTCTTGATTACTGTAGCTTTGTAGTATAGTCTGAAGTCAGGGAGTCTGATTCCTCCAGCTCCGTTTTTTCCCTGAAGACTGCTTTGGCTATTCGGGGTCTTTTGTGTCTCCATACAAATCTTAAGATGATTTGTTCTAGTTCCGTAAAAAATGCCATTGGTAATTTGATAGGGATTGCATTGAATCTGTAGATTGCTTTGGGTAGTATAGTCATTTTCACAATGTTGATTCTTCCAATCCAAGAACATGCTATATCTCTCCATCTGTTGGTATCATCTTTAATTTCTTTCATCAGTGTCTTATAGTTTTCTGCATACAGGTCTTTTGTCTCCCTAGGTATGTTTATTCCTAGGTATTTTATTCTTTTTGTTGCAATGGTAAATAGGAGTGTTTCCATAATTTCTCTTTTAGATTTTTCATCAGTAGTGTATAGGAATGCAAGAGATTTCTGTGCATTAATTTTGTATCCTACAACTTTACCAAATTCATTAATTAGCTCTAGTAGTTTTCTGGTGGCAGTTTTAGGATTCTCTATGTATAGCATCATGGCATCTGCAAACAGTGACAGTTTTACTTCTTCTTTTCCAATTTGTATTCCTTTTATTTCTTTTTCTTCTCTGATTGCCATGGCTAGGACTTCCAAAACTATGTTGGATAATAGTGGTGAGAGTGGACATCCTTGTCTCGTTCCTGATCTTAGAGGAAATGCTTTCAGTTTTTCACCACTGAGAATGGTGTTTGCTGTGGGTTTGTCGTATATGGCCTTTATTATGTTGAGGTTAGTTCCCTCTATGCCCACTTTCTGGAGAGTTTTTATCATAAATGGGTGTTGAATTTTGTCAAAAGCTTTTTCTGCATCTATTGAGATAATCATACGGTTTTTATTCTTCAATTTGTTAATATGGTGTATCACATTGACTGATTTGTGTATATTGAAGAATCCTTGCATCCCTGGGATAAATCCCACTTGACCGTGGTGTATGATGCTTTTAATGTGTTGTTGGATTCTGTTTGCTAGTATTTTGTTGAGCATTTTTGCATCTATATTCATCAGTGATATTGGTCTGTAATTTTCTTTTTTTGTAGTATCTTTGTCTGGTTTTGGTGTCAGGGTGATGGTGGCCTCATAGAATGAGTTTGGGAGTGTTCCTTTCTCTGCAATATTTTGGAAGAGTTTGAGAAGGATGGGTGTTAGCTCTTCTCTAAATGTTTGGTAGAATTCACCTGTGAAGCCATCTGGTCCTGGACTTTTGTTTGTTGGAAGATTTTTAATCACAGTTTCAATTTCATTACTTGTGATTGGTCTGTTCATATTTTCTGTTTCTTCCTGGTTCAGTCTTGGAAGGTTATACCTTTCTAAGAATTTGTCCGTTTCTTCCAGGTTGTCCATTTTATTGGCATAGAGTTGCTTGTAGTAGTCTCTTAGGATGCTTTGTATTTCTGCGGTGTCTGTTGTAACTTCTCCTTTTTCATTTCTGATTTTATTGATTTGAGTCCTCTCCCTCTTTTTCTTGATGAGTCTGGCTAATGGCTTATCAATATTGTTTACCTTCTCAAAGAACCAACTTTTAGTTTTATTGATCTTTGCTATTGTTTTCTTTGTTTCTATTTCATTTATTTCCGCTCTGATCTTTATGATTTCTTTCCTTCTGCTAACTTTGGGTTTTGTTTGTTCGTCTTTCTCTAGTTGCTTTAGGTGTAAGGTTAGATTGTTTACTTGAGATTTTTCTTGTTTCTTTAGGTAGGCTTGTATAGCTATAAACTTCCCTCTTAGAACTGCTTTTGCTGCATCCCATAGGTTTTGGATCATCGTGTGTTCATTGTCATTTGTCTCTAGGTATTTTTTGATTTCCTCTTTGATTTCCTCAGTGATCTCTTGGTTATTTAGTAACGTATTGTTTAGCCTCCATGTGTTTGTGTTTTTTACATTTTTTTCCCTGTAATTGATTTCTAATATCATAGCGTTGTGGTTCAGAAAAGATGCTTGATATGATGTCAATTTTCTTAAATTTACTGAGGCTTGATTTGTGACCCAAGATGTGATCTATCCTGGAGAATGTTCCATGCGCACTTGAGAAGAAAGCTGTAGTAGCAATTCTCATATCAGACAAAATAGACTTTAAAACAAAGACTATTACAAGAGACAAAGAAGGACACTACATAATGATCAAGGGATCAATCCAGGAAGAAGATATAACAATTGTAAATATTTATGCACCCAACATAGGAGCACCTCAATACGTAAGGCAAATACTAACAGCCATAAAAGGGGAAATCGACAATAACACAATCATAGTAGGAGACTTTAACACCCCACTTTCACAACTGGACAGATCATCCAAAATGAAAATAAATAAGGAAACATAAGCTTTAAATGATACATTAAATAAGATGGACTTAATTGATATTCATAGGACATTCCATCCAAAAACAACAGAATACACATTCTTCTCAAGTGCTCATGGAACATTCTCCAGGATAGACCATATCTTGGGTCACGAATCAAGCCTTGGTAAATTTAAGAAAATGGAAATCATATCAAGTATCTTTTCTGACCACAACGCTATGAGACTAGACATCAATTACAGGAAAAATCTGTAAAAAAATACAAACACATGGAGGCTAAACAATACACTACTTAATAACCAAGAGATCACTGAAGAAATCAAAGAGGAAATCAAAAAATACCTAGAAACAAATGACAATGAAAACACAACGACCCAAAACCTATGGGATGCAGCAAAAGCAGTTCTAAGAGGGAAGTTTATAGCAATATAATCCTACCTTAAGAAACAAGAAACATCTCAAATAAACAACCAAACCTTACACCTAAAGCAATTAGAGAAAGAAGAACAAATAAACCCCAAAATTAGCAGAAAGAAAGAAATCATAAAGATCAGATCAGAAATAAATGAAAAAGAAATGAAGGAAATGATAGCAAAGATCAATAAAACTAAAAGCTGGTTCTTTGAGAAGATAAACAAATTGATCAACTATTAGCCAGACTCATCAAGAAAAAAAGGGAGAAGACTCAAATCAGTAGAATTAGAAGTGAGAAAGGAGAAGTAACAACTGACACTGCAGAAATACAAAGGATCTTGAGAGATTACTACAAGCAACTATATGCCAATAAAATGGACAACCTGGAAGAAAAGGACAAATTCTTAGAAAAGCACAACCTTCCAAGACTGAACCAGGAATAAATAGAAAATATAAACAGACCAATCACAAGCACTGAAATTGAAAATTTAAAAATTTTAAAAATTAAAAATCTTCCAACAAACAAAAGCCCAGGACCAGATGGCTTGACAGGCGAATTCTATCAAACATTTAGAGAAGAGCTAACACCTATCCTTCTCAAACTCTTCCAAAATATAGCAGAGGGAGGAACACTCCCAAACTCAATCTATGAGGTGACCATCACCCTGATACCAAAACTAGATAAAGATGTCACAAGGGACGAAAACTACAGGTCAATATCACTGATGAACATAGATGCAAAAATAGTCAACAAAATACTAGCAAACAGAATCCAACAGCACATTAAAAGGATCATACACCATGATCAAGTGGGGTATTTCCCAGGGATGCAAGGATTCTTCAATATACGCAATCAATCAATGTGATACACCATATTAAAAAATTGAAGAACAAAAACCATATGATCATCTCAATAGATGCAGAGAAAGCTTTCGACAAAATTCAACACCCATTTATGATAAATACCCTCCAGAAAGTAGGCATAGAGGAAACTTTCCTCAACATAATAAGGGCCATATATGACAAACCCACAGCCAACAGCATCCTCAATGGTGAAAAACTGAAACCTTTTCCACTAAGATCAGGAATAAGACAAGGTTGCACACTCTCACCACTATTATTCCACATAGTTTTAGAAGTTTTAGCCACAGCAATCAAAGAAGCAAAAGAAGAAGTAAAGCTGTCAGTTTGCAGATGACATGATACTATACATAGAGAATCCTAAAGATGCTACCAGAAAACTACTAGAGCTAATGAATGAATCTGGTAAAGTAGCAGGATACAAAATTAATGCACTGAAATCTCTTGCATTCGTATACACTAATGATGAAAAATCTGACAGTGAAATTAAGAAAACACTCCCGTTTACCATTGCAACAAAAAGAATAAAATATCCAGGAACAAACCTACCTAAGGAGACAAAAGACCTGTATGCAGAAAATTATGACACTGATGAAAGAAATTAAAGATGATACAAATAGATGGAGAGATATAGCATGTTTTTGGATTGGAAGAATCAACATTGTGAAAATGACTCTACTACCCAAAGCAATCTACAGATTCAATGCAATCCCTATCAAACTACCACTGGCATTTGTCACAGAACTAGAACAAAAAATTTCACAATTTGTATAGAAACACAAAAGACCCCGAATAGCCAAAGCAATCTTGAGAAAGAAAAACGGAGCTGGAGGAATCAGGCTCACTGACTTCAGACTATACTACAAAGCTACTTTAATCAAGACAGTATGGTACTGGCACAAAAACAGAAATATAGATCAATGGAACAGGATAGAAAGCCCAGAGATAAACCCACGCCCATATGGTCACCTCATTTTTGATAAAGGAGGCAAGAATATACAGTGGAGAAGACAACCTCTTCAATAAGTGGTGCTGGGAAAACTGGACAGCTACATGTAAAAGAATGAAATTAGAACACTTCCTAACACCATACACAAAAATAAACTCAAAATGGATTAGAGACCTAAATGTAAGGCCAGACACTATCAAACTCTTAGAGGAAAACATAGGCAGAACACTCTATGACATAAATCACAACAAGATCCTTTTTGACCCACCTCCTAGAGAAATGGAAATAAAAACAAAAATAAACAAATGGGACCTAATGAAACTTACAGGCTTTTGCACAGCAAAGGAAACCATAAACAAGATGAAAAGACAACCCTCAGAATGGGAGAAAATATTTGCAAATGAAGCCACTGACAAAGGATTCATCTCCAAAATTTACAAGCAGCTCATGCAGCTCAATATCAAAAAAACAAACAACCCAATCCAAAAATGGGCAGAAGACCTAAATAGACATTTCTCCAAAGAAGATATACAGATTGCCAACAAACACATGAAAGAATGCTCAACATCATTAATCATTAGAGAAATGCAAATCAGAACTACAATGAGATATCATCTCACACCGGTCAGAATGGCCATCTTTGAAAAATCTACAAACAATAAATGCTGAGAGGGTGTGGAGAAAAGGGAACCCTCTTGCACTGTTGGTGGGAATGTAAATTGATACAGCCACTATGGAGAACATTATGGAGGTTCCTTAAAAAACTAAAAATAGAGCTACCATAAGACCCAGCAACCCCACTACTGGGCATATACCCTGAGAAAACCATAATTCAAAAAGAGTCATGTACCAAAATGTTCATTGCAGCTCTATTTACAATAGCCAGGACATGGAAGCATCCTAAGTGTCCATCAACAGATGAATGGATAAAGTAGATATGGCACATATATACAGTGGAATATTACTCAGCCCTAAAAGAAATGAAATTGAGTTATTTGTAGTGAGGTGGATGGACCTAGAGTCTTTCATACAGAGTGAGGTAAGTCAGAAAGAGAAAAACAAATACTGTATGCTAACACATATATATGGAATCTAAAAAAAAAAAAAAAGGTCATGAAGTACCTAGGGGCAAGACGGGAATAAAGATGCAGACCTACTAGAGAATGGACTTGAGGATACGGGGAGGGGGAAGGGTAAGCTGGGACAAAGTGAGAGAGTGGCATGGACACATATACACTACGAAACGTAAAATAGATAGCTCGTGTGAAGCAGCCGCATAGCACAGGGAGATCAGCTCGGTGCTTTGTGACCACCTAGGGGGGTGGGATAGGGAGGGTGGGAGGGAGTGAGACACAAGAGGGAAGAGATATGGGGACATATGTATATGTATAACTGATTCACTTTGTTATAAAGCAGAAACTAACACACCATTGTAAAGCAATTATACTCCAATAAAGATATTAAAAAAAAATAATCATAGTCATTCATATGATTAAGTGAATGGCTGTTATGTGAGTGAAAAATTGTTCTGATGGCCTGACACTAGAAAGGCAAATAGAACCAACACTTGTCTAACATTCCAGGCTCTATGCTGGTACTTTAAACAGAATAGAGCATTTAATACTTAGAACAACTCTTTTAAGTTTCAAGTTAACATTATTATGTGGTTTAACCAAATGAAATCGCCACTTTTGTAGGTAAAAAATGATTGCATATTGGCAATTTCAAGTGGTTCAACCTAACATTTTTCTTTTGATGGAGGAAAAAAGCTGATGTGCAGAGACATTAAGTAATTTTCCCAAATCATACAGTTTTAAACCCAGGTGTTATGACTCTCAAATCCATTCTTTTTTAAAAATTAATTAATTAATTAATTTTTGGCTGTGCTGGGTCTTCGTTGCTATGCGCAGGCTTTCTCTAGCTGCAGCGAGCGGGGCCTACTCTTCATTGCAGTGCACGGGCTTCTCATTGCGGTGGCTTCTCTTTGTTGCAGAGCACGGGCTCTAGGCTCACGGGCTTCAGTAGTTGTGGCATGTGGGCTCAGTAATTGTGGCTTGCAGGCTCTACAGCGCAGGCTCAGTAGTTGTGGCACACGGGCTTAGTTGCTCTGCGGCATGTGGAATCTTCCTGGACCAGGGCTCGAACCTGTGTCCCCTCCTGCATTGGCAGGTGGACTCTTAACCACTGTGCCACAAGGGAAGTCCCCTCAAATCCATTCTTATTCCATTGTACTGGGCTGCCTTCCAAAAAAGCTGTGTCATTACTTGTCTGTTGATGGTGAGGAAACTATTTAAAATGTCTGTATCATGGTTTCTATACACCCAATGATCTATTGATACCACCTACCTACTTGATAGGGTTGTAGTTAGGACCCGATGAACTTCTATGTAAGACTCTTTGGGGAATATGTCCTAGAACCTTATTATCATATCACTTCTTTATTCTGCCCAAGAATATGGCCAAAAGATAGAACATCCACCAAAATGGAAAACATAGCTTTCCTTGATATAAAGTATATCTTTACAGTGTCTCCCCTAAAATATCTTAAATTTCTTATAATTGGGAAAAATTATCTTCTACTGTAGAAAAAGAATTTCATAGCTTAGAAATATTTTGCACTTGGCAGCTGAAAAGTTTAAAACTGTGTAAATATTATTGACTTACTTCTTAGGGGTAGATAAATATGTTTACTCAAAAACAACAAAGAACGTTTACTGGATTGTTCAGGAAATTTAATAACTTTAGGCATCTACAGCACCTAGTACAGATTTTCTTACACATAGTAAACGCTCAATAAATATTAAATATATAACAGAATATAGAAAGTAAAGGAGGGAGAATGAGAGATTGAAGAAAAAAAGCAAACTCTTACCATAAACTTTGCAGAATTATTGATATCAGAATGCCTTCCTAGACCGCTGAATTACTGAAGATTATGAAGAGTATAGTAACAGTTGTTTGAACAGATGAGGTCATTGGTTTTACTTGAATGTATGTGCGTAGGGTCCAAACATATATTTCTTCTTTTTCTCTGGAGTATGCCTGGAGCACATATTCTAGATGCTAATGAAACAGTGGCAGCAAAACAGACACGTTCTTGCCCTTATCTAGCTCTCAGGCTCTGGTACTCTAGAGTCTCTGCCTGGGTTATTGATTTCATAGAAATTGAGTAGGTTCATTGATCAGAAAGAGCTTAAAGAGGATGAAAGGAGGATAGTTGTCATTCGGGTCACAGTTAAGAAACATTTACAGGAACAGGAAATTATCGGAAATTGTTTGGATGCTTTGGGAACGTGCAGTCGATGCTCAGCTGATGAAAATCGTGACGTTTACACGCCCAGCTCCTTCTGCCTGGAAGTGAGAATGTCAAGGTTATAGAAGGAGTATGTGCTATAGGAAGGGAGGCACTTGCAGCGCAGCAAACCTGTGCAATGAGGAGAAGACAGTAGCTTTAGGTATGGATCACCAGCCATTGGTCCTCTGTCCTCAGCCCCTCTAATCCTGGGAGTTTCTGCACACCTATTTTTGCCCAGATTTTCGACAGGTATTCTGTGGTGAACTGAAAGGCTTAGCACAGGTGGTAAGTGCTACTTCCATGTTATTTAATAATAGAAATATATATATACACGTATAATATGTGTAATATACATATTCATATTATAATAATAGAACATTATTCTATTATAGAATAGAATGTTATATTATACATATATAAAATAGAAATATATACACATAATGTATATAGGGAGAGAGAGAGAGGCTTCTCATGCCATAGAAGAATTGGTACGTTCAAAAACGTGAGCAATATTCTGCTCAGTGTATGAGCTCCTCTCCACTAAGATTATAAAATAGTGTATTACTTTGTAAATAATGATAAATGTAATATAGAAGTGCTTATTAACAAGTCCTATATCTCTAATTAGAAGGGTTTGGGTTATAACAAATTCCAGGAATACAAGCCTGAATACCTTACCTGATATTCAACAGGTACCTAAGAACACATGAATGTGATGAGTTTGTGAAATGGATCAGAGATTGGAGATGTTGTGCTGTGAGAACCAGAGCATCCATCAAGGAGAAGGCTGGGGTCTGGGATGTGATCCAGGATAATCCTGAGTAACAGCAGGCAGTAAGTCTATGCTCTTCATATGCTATCTGTGCACATGCTCTAAATGAATTCAAGTCCTGATTTTGCCACTTTATACTCACTGAGCAAGGCTTGGTGAGATTCTCCATTCAAGTGACACCTGAAGATCTGGTTTCAGGGCTACAAAGATCGGTAACAGCAATTACATGTTTATGTGGGTGTGCACACGTGTGTCTTCATACAAGAACAGAGAATAACATAAAGCTGCACTGTTTAACTTAAATTGTCAAATGTCATAACTATTAATGATTTATCTCAGATGTTCCTTCAGAAGGTTTTACATCTCTTAAAAAAGACATTCTTAAAAAATTTGTAATTGAGGTTTATGAAGTATAAGACCAGGTTCATTGAGCCTGATTTTTTTTTTGCTGTTGCTGTTGCCTATATAGAGGTTGGTAGTAGGCTGCTGTATAAAGCAATTCTTTAGTGGAGGATATCCCAGAGAGGGGAAGATTTCAATGGGAACTTGATGTGGGGAAGCCAAGGGTAGGAGTCGGAAATAGCATGAATTTGGGGAGTGCTGACTTGCCCAGGCAAAACTAAGTGATACCCACTTCTTACCCCTACATCGTCCTCTTCATATGTATGGTCAGGCCACCCAAGATGGCTGTTCTCTTGCTCTCTGTACCTCCCCTGCTCGACAAGTGCCTGCTGTACCTACACCCTATTCACATGACTGATCTTCCTAAATACTTGCTCTGGCCCCAACTAGTGACTGTTCTAACTTTAGATCAGAACATCTCCACCATGAGAGCTTATCAGAGGGGTGGTGAGGGGCATGGTCCTCTGCTGGTTTCCCTGGTAACTGATGAGCCAACCTGATGTCAATTCCCCCTGTAACTAACTGGTAACCTCCCCCTCCCCTTGGGAGGGAATTTGCTGCCATGTCCGCCGCACACGGTGAGATGTCGCTCCAGGACCTTGCTTCAGATGAGTAAGCTCCCCCATCCATTAAACCAGTGATGTCTCTGTCACTGACTCCAGGCTCTTTCTTTGGTCTGGAAGCTGGGCAAGTACAGACAAGCCTTGTAGGCCTTCAGGGTACAGCCCAACATCATATTATTCATAACAAAAGTTTTCATCCACTAATCCAGAAGTCAGAGTAAAACATCTTTGTTTTCTGACCTTGAGTGTGTTCAGATTCCGGTTCTATTCCTCCTTTGGGGTGTGACTTGAACCAGAATGAATGGGTGGGGCAGAGAAATGTATGTGGTGCTAGAGATATCAGCTAGTTTATGATTGCCAGATTTAGCAAACAAAAATACATGATATCTGATTCAATGTGAATTTCAGAGAAACAATGAATCCTCCCTTTAGTATGAGTATGTCCCAAATATTGCATTGGGACATACATATACTAAAAAGAAAAAAAAATGTTGTTTATCTGCTTTTCAAGTTTAACTGTATTTATCTGGCAGCCCTTTTCTAGTCCAAACTTTAGTGGAGGAAGCTACCATTGAAAGGTTGCCAGAGTTTCTCTCTAGATATTTACACAGTGATGTTTGATTGGCCCCCTTTAGATAATCAAATGTAAAGAAAAGGGAGGCTACACCCAGCATCCTGGGCACAGAGTTTCACAGGAATATTTTTGGTGGCTTGTCAGAGGCCACTCACACTTCTCAAGACCTCCTTGGTATGCAGAGAAGGTAACAGGGTAAGAAGCAGGCATGTTGGCATTGACCTAGGAGTCTCCTGAGAGGAAAAAATTAAGATTCTCCAATGCCTGTTATTGGAAGTGTTTACATAATTGAAGCCTGAATAATGGACTAGGTCCTGACTGATATCTTTGTAGGGGAACAAAATTCATCACCCCAAAATGTCTCTTTGGCATGACGATTATTTTGAGCTGAAAACAATCAAGGCCTAAAAGACTTAGGAAGAAACTTTGACCTTCCTCTTGACTGCCTAAAATAATTGACATAGAGGGCCTGTTCTGAAATAGAACCATCGCATCTGCAAAAAATATGTGCTAGGTGTGGTGTGGAAAACTCAGCAGGGCCTAGCAATCAGAGCCCACTCTGCCTCCAATTGTCTCTACAGGATCCAGCAAATGTTTACTTACCAAACATTTGCCTTCCTCCCCGTTGAAGTCCCAAACCACTATCCCCAATATCCTCTTTTGTCTTTAGCTGGAGATGGTATTTAAGGTGAGGATTTGGGCCATTTCAGTAAGTTACTCAGTTTTCTTGGGTTTCTCCCGTGAAAAATGGGATGCATGTCATCCCAAAAGTATGCATGTCACTAAACTTTTGTTTGATTTTCTCCTGTTAATCTGTCTCAATTTAAGGTTTGCATTTTCTTCACAATAGTTCTTTCTGTGATGTTAGATGTTTTTTTGCCACTCAACATTCATCATGAAGAGTAGGCCAAGCACCATCTTCATCTAAGTTACTAAGGTCAGCATGGGCTGTTCTGCTGAATTCTAATACATTGTACCTTTTTGTCATCCATCCAAAGTAGGATGCTTAAAGCGTAAAAGGGGAAGCTAAAAATAATTAACAGGCATCAATTGTTCTATAAAAGGTATCAAATGAGACTTTCCCCAGGGAAACTGGCATGTACTTTCTCCCTACACATTCCTAGAAATTCTAACTTGATTGGTCTGGGGTGGGGGGTGGGGTTTCAGAAGCTCACCAGGTGATTCCCATGAGCACTTGCTTGTGAACCACTGACTAGCATCTCCTTGAAGTCTTCTGCACTGTGTCCAATGGGGCCTCATGTCTTTTACATTCTGAAACCAGTAGTTGACTATGAGTGAGTATCTAAATTCTGGGTATCTGTGTTTTTTCCGTAGTTGGCATTATCCACTGCTTTTTCTGAGCTCTCTTGCTACCCTTTCTCTTTCCTTCCTGTGACTCTACAGATCAGAAGGAAAAGTCTTCAGGCCAGTTTTGTTTATTTTTCTTTTAAGAGAAACGTAATTCTCAAGCAGTCTCTCTGGAACCATGACCTACCACAGAGAAAGTAGATTAAAAATGATTGTGCCCACTGGGAAGAGTGTGTTTACTCATTCCTGAATTCAGGTCGTATTAATGAACAGAGATTAATGGCACATCCAATTAAGGTTAGTACTAGGAATTGCATGTGAAATTGCTCAGCCAGTCACTAGCCACAGCATCCCAGCACCTCCGGTTTGCCCAGGGAAGGCACCTAACTGTTGGCTCTTTCGAATGAGAGAAAATCCCATTTATTACTTAACTAGGACTCAATCTGGTAATGCAGATCTTTTATATCACTGTTTATTGTCTTCTTATAAAAAAACTGAACTAATTTTGAAAACTCTGAAAATGATGTGGCAATCAGAGTTATCCACACCACATCTGTGGTCTCGGAAGGGGTGCTCCTTAATCATCCATGTGTCATACCATGTGATACCACTTAACCACTCAGAGGTTATAGGGTAAGGTTTGGCAAGGGAACCCAGAGCAGCCATAGGCACAGCAGGAAAGATGACACAAGCCAATACAATTTCCTTTCCCTAGAACATCACCTAAGGGTTGGGGGAGGGCAGTTTACAGGTAGGGGAGGAGCAGAATTTGAAGGTTGGAATGTAAGAAAAGGTGGGGAGATTGTGATGGGTCTCTTGCAACCCGATGATATTAGTGGATCAGGAACTAAGAGAAAGCAGATGCATGCTGTTGAAAGTGTGGTATGACCACCGATACTAGTCTGTGTGCTGTTATTTACCACTCTGGGATAAGCAAAGAGAAAGAGAGGTAACTTTTAGAATGTAAAGCAATTTAACATTACTGCTACATCCAAATGTACAATTTTGTGTTTTATTGAAGTATTGGTCCATGACGGATTGGGGAGTCATGGGTGGGAGGCGTTTCCTAACCACAGAGAGTTTGACAAGCACTGTGTTAGAAGCAGTGGGTCGTGGTACAGGAAAAAGGAACCACCTGCAGAAGCACAGAGTCATATTCATGGGGCTGAGTGTTAATGAAGATTCATGTGAGTAGCCGTTGCTGAAGCCCTTAGGGCCACCTTGAGTCCCAAACCATCTTATCCTACTTTTTCTTGGGTTCTGGTTTATTGATGTTTGGGTGAATTTCTGTTCCTTGCATCTATAAAACTGAAGAACATGAAAAGAAAGCAAACAAAGAAAACATCTACAGAACTGTGTTGGGTGTTCTAATTTATTATATAATAGGATTGAGGAATGTGTTTGATTTTCTTTTTGCATATTGTCATACCATTTTAGATTAGAAATGCATGAGTTAACAATTTATTGAATTAATGATGGAAGTGTTGTATGGGCTGGTGAACACAAGAGGAAGCCAGCTGGACAGCAGGGAAGAACTATGTGGTTTATGAGAGAAAAAATGATCATCGTAAGAAAGGAGCCCGGCACAGTTATTCAGGGTGTAACATGAGTTTGTACTTGATCCTATCCTGACACTGACCCCTGGAGCATCTATGTTCTCTGGATAGTAATGTAAAACTAAACAAAATGTATCATCAAATAATTCTGCTGGGAGTTCCTTCCTCTTTGCTTGCCAAAAAAAGGGTGGAGCACATGGAAGGTTAGGGGTTTTTCTCCTTATCAGAGACACAAATGCAGGGGATATTAAGCTCCAGGAAGCTGTAGGGGAGACCTGATGCCACAGCATTATTGGTGGTCAAGAGCAGCTCAGTCCCAGGTGTGGGGAGCCAGCCCAGAAAGTTGGCCATGGGCTTGACCAGCAACATGGTGTGCTGGTTTGGAAAGTTTCACCATGGAAGAGGTGAGTGATTGTGGAGTACAATCTAGAAAGATAATGAATGCAACATCTAAGCACACGGGGATGACAGAGATGCAGGTAGCAGTGCAAGTTACAGGTGAGGCAATTCTACGTTTCTTCCTCCTCTTTGAACCAAAAAAAAAAATCGGAGACATTCATAAAGACCCAAGTAGGAAGAAGAGCTGATGTCCGGTCATTTTGTAGGCAGTGCTCTTGATCTATTTGATCCATAAAGTATTGTAACCCAGGAACCTACTGAGTCACGTTGGTGATTTGTTTGGGGGATAGTGGAATATACAGACTCAGCCAGAAAAAGAGGAGTTAGGGAAGTCTTAACTGTGAGTATGAGGATAAAGTTACGTAGGTAGATTGGGGCATCAATCATTGAAGACCGCAGATGCCAGACTCAGGAGCCTGAGTTTATCCTGTAGGTTAGAGGGGCCACTGAAGATTATGACAAAGTGGAATAATTAGTGGAAGGACAATTATACAGTATAGATTTAGGTTGATCCTAGAGTGATGTGCAGGAAGGTTTATACAAGGGGATCTAGTATGAAGTCTGCAGAACTGACAGGAGCCTTAATCAGGGGCATGAAAGAGGAAATGCCAAGGAATGGATGTGAGAGACATTAAGAAAACAAATATTGGACTTCCCTGGTGGCACAGTGGTTAAGAAACCGCCTGCCAATGCAGGGGACACGGGTTCAAGCCCTGGTCCGGGAAGATCCCACATGCCGCAGAGCAACTAAGCCTGTGCACCACAACTACTGAGTCTGCGCTCTAGAGCCTGCGAGCCACAGCTACTGAAGCCCGTGTGCCTAGGCAACAAGAGAAGCCACCGCAATGAAAAGCCTGTGCACCACAACGAAGAGTAGCCCCCGCTCGCCACAACTACAGAAAGCCAGCACACAGCAAAAAGACCCAACGCAGCCAAAAATAAGTAAATAAATTTATTTAAAAAAGAAAACAAATATTCATAAGATTGAGGATTTATTACATATCTATGTGGGTAACTTAAGTCATTTTAATCTCTTATACTCACTCTAATTGTTATCCAGAACATATATTAAGCTACAGTTCAATTAGTCAATATAAAGAGTAAGTTAAATAGACCTAAACACATCCTTCAAGAGTTCTTAATGTAAATAGGAAATCATATATAAATATGCACTGAACAAAGGTTGTAAAATCTCATTGATTAAAAAAAATAATTATTGGGAAAAAAGTCAGATTAAAATAGTAGACATTCTGAGTTACAAAACATTTTAAAAGAAATGAAGTTTTATGGCCTTCAAGTTTATATAGAACTAAGTGCCCTAGGTTAATGTTACACAGAAGAGGTTTTGTTTTAATTAACAGCTAAATTATTTATAATGAATATTAATCTTCATATGTAATGTTTTTCTAAGTAATATTTTAAAATCATAATTTTGTAAACACTAAATTTGTCCAATCCATTAAAGACAATTTTGGATAAACTTGATCTGAATTAAAGAGGGCCTTAAGAAATATGTAATTATACTTTATGAAAGTGTAAGGTAACTTAGAAATACAGAGAATAATATAGAATGTGGCAATAGGATATCAACACTTTAATTGTCTACCAAACCATCTGGGCAGAGATTCTGGAGGAGGAGAAATTCAAGGAGTTACTTCCATAGTAGGAGAAGCAAAATATAAGCTTGAGCCCTTGGCTCCTATATAGTCATGTAAACTGCTTTATGGGGGCTATGATAAAGCAGGGCATTGAATCTGAAAGTTGAATCAGGTATTTGAGGTCTCTCAAAGAAGGGCAGATATGGCAATCCTCTATAAGGTATATTTTTAAGGATAATGGAAAGAATGCTTTCTAAAAGTTCTTTCCTACTCAAAAGTGTTGCTATTTGCCATTCCAAAATGAGAGGCAATTTCTTTAAATTTCTTATATTCCAAGGCTAGTAGGATTAGGTATAGGATGGTAACAGTAAACTCTCAACAAGTTTTTTGTGAATCATATTAAGTACTTTATATTCGTAGAAAAGTGGTGTGGGGTACTTACCTTGAAAAGGGTAAGGACACCTTGAAAGGAGAAAAAAATGTCCTTCTGCATGGGCAGAAGAGGCTCCCTAACCATGTAGCCAACTTCAGAGTTTGCGCATTTGATGGCAATTATTTTACTTATCAAAGTGTCAACGCTTCCTGATTTTCAAGTTCAGCTAATAGCACAGTTATCTCAGTTTAGATTTACACTAAAAGTGATAAGGTGAAGCTTAGATGTTATGGATTTCCTACACCTATATGTAATCTTCTAAATCTTCCATACTGCATATAATCACACCAATTCTTTTAAAATTATGACCTGAGCAGGGGAAAAAGAAACGTGAAAAAATGAATGAGTCTTGAATTGGCTCTGAATGTGTTCATATAAAACAATCATAACCTACTGTCTTTCAGATCCAGAAACTTTGCTCTTCTTGGGTGAAAACTGTTCTTGAATGATTTAATCCTCCATGTGGGGTAGCTACTTAAAGGATTCATTTTTGTCTAATAAAATAGCATTTTTCTGAATAGTAATACATGTTCATTGTAGAAAATTTAAAAATATAGGACAATAAAAGAAGTAAAGATGAATGATACCATCTAATGGTAACAACTGTTAACATTTCCTTCTCATAATATTGTGTGTGTGTGTGTGTGTGTGTGTGTGTGTGCATCCAAAGAATACATTATCTTTCGATGTTTGAGGTAAATTGACAAGATAATTAGTAGGAAGTTGGATTATTCTGCCCTTGTCCCCTGCACTCTCCAAGATCACAAACAGATAAGACAGCTATTCTGGCTCCAAAGAGTTGGAAATCTGGACTAAAAAACAAAAAATACGAACGAAAAAAATGAAACAAAATTGAGTTATTTGTAGTGAGGTGGATGGACCTAGAATCTGTCATACAGAGTGAAGTAAGTCAGAAAGAGAAAAACAAATACTGTATGCTAACACATATATATGGAATCTAAAAAAAAAAAGAAAAAAATGGTTCTGAAGAACTTAAGGGCAGGACAGGAATAAAGACGCAGACGTAGAGAATGGACTTGAGGACACGGGGAGGGGGAAGGGTAAGCTGGGACGAAGTGAGAGAGTGACATGGACTTATATATACTACCAAATGTAAAATAGATAGCTAGTGGGAAGCAGCCGCATAGCACAGGGAGATCAACTCAGTGCTTTGTGAACACCTAGAGGGGTGGGATAGGGAGGGTGGGAGGGAGACGCAAGAGGGAGGAGATATGGGGATATACGTATATGTATAGCTGATTCACTTTGTTATACAGCAGAAACTAACACACCATTGTAAAGCAATTATACTCCAATAAAGATGTTAAAAAACAAACAACAACAACAACAAAACAAGCAGACCAATAAACAAAACTCTAACTGGTCAAGATGTGAAATGATTGTTGGGTCCCTGATCTTTTACAAGATGGAAGCACACTGAGAAATCTGCTCTTACCCTAAGGAGGGCATTTTCCCAATGGTCTCTTCAGATGTGATCAAGAAGATAATAGAAAAGGAAGGACAGCCCAGAGTAAAGGCAAGAGCAATGGAACACAATGGACAATGGACTTAGGCACTATTCTTAGGGCTTAGACTGACACCCAACCAAGGAGAAGTCACCAGTTCCAGAGTATGGAGCCCTCACAACATACACCTAGAAGGATTTCAAAGTTGCTATGAACCAGTGTCTGCTGCCTTCTTCCTATTATTCTCTTTTTTCCCATGGGACCATTTATGGCCATTATTCTGTCTGAATTCCACCCACTGTACATTGACTATGTGTGGGTCAGGTAACATATAATTTAGTTCCTAGGCTTCTAGATCAAGAGGACCCACATCTGTACACATGTGGAGATATTCACGAGATTTAGACTTTAACCTTGATGTCATATTGGTTTGTCTCTCTTGAGAGAGGAGATGAATGTGTTTTGCATGTAGAAGGAAGGAAATACACATTTGGGACCAAAAGGGAGAACTGTGGCTGATTGTATTATTGTCCTCAAATATTCATTGCCTCTTTGGGAGAGAACTATGCCTCCCCATTCCTTCGGCATCAGGCTTGGTCATGTTACTTGCTTTGGACAAGGAAATATGAGTAGAAACAGGAAGCTATTCATGGTTCTTCCTCCCCTCTCCACCCCATGTCAGAAAATAGTTTCTTCATCAGTTTATGTTCCAGGACAAAAAGACCTGTAATAGATTGGATCATGAGCTGTGAAGGATATGTAACATGATCAAGAATTAAACTTTTGTTGTTGTAAGCTCCTAAGACTATGGGTTCCTTTGTTATTACTGCATAAGTTATCTAAGTTGATTGAGTCTCTCTCTTTCTCTCTATATTTTGATATTTTAAGGCAACATTTTGATCATGTGGCATAGCCAGGTTTCTATCCTGTATTTTTCCTCCTAACTTTATTTTGAAACATTTAAAGATTTCCAGCAGTGGTCTTCAAAATATAAAGACAAATAGATTTTTATTCTTAAAATCAACTGAAAAGTTAGGTGTATGAAAATGTATAGACCAACAAAGGTGCTCTGAGTTAGACGTTGGCAGTCATGTGGGGTTTGTTCCCTTTACTTTTTCCAGGTGACAGTTGGATTTATATCATGGCTTCATGAGTTAATTAAACTTAGTCTAATTTAAAAGAATGGTAAAACTCTGGTTGGTTTTCAAAGCACCTCTGACCTCTGACTTGTGTTCTAATAATTAAGACTTTATCACTCAAAATTGTGGGCACCACAGAGAGCTTGGACATTCTTCCTTCCGTTCTTGTTATTCCCTTATTTCTTTTTCTCTTTCTTAAAATAAGAGAGAATCTACTTATTGACTTAAAGGGAATAAGGAAAAAATATATTCACAGAAATAGATGAAGCACATATGCTTTAAAGAAATCTGTTATATGGATTGTAATTGTTGCTTATATTCATTTTTAAACTTCACATTAAAGAAGCTGACATTCCTGTGACCTTGGAGCTAGGTGCTGGCTTTCCAGGAAAAAGTAACTCAGATAGGGCTATTTTATGGCAATTAAATGGCTTAGAGAAAGGCTTTTAACAATTCAGAGCCTGTCAAACAAGAAGACATTATCTAAATGGCTTTAAAAATAAGATTTTAATTTTATTATTATTCCTCGTCCATTTGGGAAAATAAAGTTCATGGGAGAAATGCCATTATTGTGTATCTTATTTTAAATTTGAACAAACAATTCTGTCATACCTTCTGTAAGCTCCCCCCCCTCCCCCACCAATCAAGACAAAGGTTGAGAACTGGGAATTATTCCTCAAAGAAGAATCAATCTGAAAAATAAATGAATTTATATTTCTTCAGAATATAATTCAATAAATTAACGCTGACTCAATAATTTACTTATTGACTTTTATTTCTTAGGCATCTATATCATACACAGCACTATAGACAAATACAATAAAAGCAAAATTTAATATGACTAGAAATAGCTTAATTTAAGTCAATTTCCTTCCAATAATTTTAGGACAAATAAGTGAATTTTGATATTTTTTGTAACAGTAACTCTTCATTCCAAACTGTTGATGAATTTAACCATCTCTTGACTTGCTCAAAAGGCATGTTATCTTGGCTTTGGATTTAATTTTACAAAGTGATGTTTCCTAGCTTCATAATAAACTAAACACTGTATTTCCAAGGGACTCAATCAGAAAGGATAGTATATATCCATGTTTCAGTTCCTAAAAATTCCTTTAGATGTCTCTGTTTCATGTCTCATCAGAATCAATACAGCAGGCCACTGGGAAAGACATCGCCTGAAGCTGGCTTCTTAAGGAGTTGAATTTGTCCTTAAAGTTTAAGGACAAACATGGCTCTTTGAAAACAGAATTTAACAAAGTTAATGAAAGAAAAATGCAGGTGATGGCATGCAGATACATCATTACTGCTTCATAATATTTATAAGCCAAAAAAAATCATCTATATTGGGGAGATGGCCTTTTCTACTTAGCTTGCAGGCAATTCTGTTGCATAATACAATTTTAATAATCTTTGGTTTTGTAGTACAACGTATGTTTTTATTAGAGGATAGCCATTGAAGCTAAAATAACAAAAAAAAGATCTATAGATTTCTTTATTCTATGACTCGTCTTTTTAAAGGATATAAAATATAGAAATGACTCTGCTTTATTATACATGTGTACACACATCTCTTAGAAATTTAAGCATGCTGGGATACAGTGATGTGTTTGGGAAGGGAAAAAGGTATCTGAAAATGTTATTAGACTTGCAGTTAAATGTTGTGGATTAAACACACACACTCTACCTTCCCTTTCTACCAAATCCCAATTAAAACAATATTAAAACAGTAAAAAGGTGCTTGATCCAAAAGACAAGAAGAACACGAGATTTTTTAAAAGTCACCAAAATATTGGTAGATGGAAGAACAGAGTGGAAGGAGCTAAAAGGTAACTGCCTACAGATGGGGGGCAGCAAGAAGCAGGTCACAGAGCTCCAGAAGGCACCAAGGACCACTGAAGGAAAAGTAGGAGTGGAGATAAAGCTAAAAGGCTTGATGAAAGTTTTATATAAACAGCATTTCATTCCTTGTGACACTGCCCGCAATGCAGGTGAGCCTATCAACTACTCCTTCCCTCAGCCCCTGTAAAAGAGAAGAGGTTTGCTTCCTGGAAAAACTGAACCTAGAAAGTTTGGATTTGGGGACATCAGAAACAGTAGAATAAAAGATGTGATGGTACATCAATAAAAGAGGACTTAAGTGAACATCTAAATATTATGTAATGATAAACCCTTTGGCCTTCTCCCCACCTCAACATGCAGAATGTGGGCTGTAGTGGTTTAGATCCAATAGGTAATATATTGGCAGATTTCTTTCTGAAGAACTTGATTGGCTGAAGAGAAAAAAAATCTACATTTTTTGACATTTCTGGTTCAGAAAAGCAATGAAGCCCACCAGTTGGGATGGTCTGCCACTCAGACAGAGTTATCAATGTGACTAGATAACCAAGGACCACTAGATAGATGAAGAAAGTATCTCATATGAAAGTTAGAGATGAGAACAAGATGAAAGGAACTCAGAAGAAATAAAGTCAATGTAGAAGCAGATGGAAAAAATAAGATAAAGAATCATTAATATTCTTAGGGACTCAAGGAATATATTTTATCTTTGAAGCAATAACAGGAATTTATAAAAAATTCAGAGAATAAGAAAGTCATAAGAAGTAAAAATATTTTTAGAAGAAGTAAAAAGTTTAATAGAAGTATAAAAGATAAAGTGAGGACTCTTCCAAAAAATTAGAACAAGTGAAAGATAAAGCAACTAGGAAAAAAAATTTTTAATTAGTGGAACAATCAAAGGCAAAACATTCAACTCTTAGGCCTTTGAGAAAGAGAACAAAAAAAGCAAAGAAAGGGAGGAAAAACCTTAAAGAAAAAATATGAGAAGATTTCTAAGTATTTAAAGCTATGAATTTCTAGGTCGAAAGAGTCCTATGAGTCTTCAGAAATGAATGGTAAAAAAATGAACATCAACACATAACATCATGACATTTCAGAACCTGAAGCCTCCAAAGAGGAACCTAAAAGCAGCCAGAGAGAACTTACAGGTCACACTTGAAAGACAGTCATCAGACAATGGGGCAGTCCCTTCAAAATCCTACGGAGAAATGAATTGCAACCTAGAATTCCATACTCTGCCAAATTATCCATCAGCTGTGAATGTAGAATAATAGTTTTAGGTGTGTGGGATCTCAAAAAATGTGTACTGTCTCTCAGGACACTTCTCAGAGAGCGTGCTCCAATAGAAAGAGGAATCAGCAGTATGTTATATATGAAAGTGGTTAATCTTAAGTGTTCTCATCACAAGGAAAAAAATTTTTTCTATTTCTTTTACTTTCTATCTATATGAGAGGATGGATGTTCACTAAACTTATTATGGTCATCGTTTCATGATGTATGTAAGTCAAATCATTATGCTGTGCATCTGAAACTTGTACAGTGCTGTGTGTCAATTATATCTCAATAAATTAGAAAGAAATAAAAAGAGGGGTCAAACAGAAAAGGAGGAAGCCCATGGATCTGACTAAAAGGGCTACAAAACAGAAGTGAGATGAAGGGCCCAGCTAGGTGATGGTGAAAGGAAGTCCCAGCATGAGAACAGTAAGTTCAGAAAAAAAATTAGCCCAGAGGCCTTCAAGAGGTAGGCTTCCAAAGTAAAAACAGAACTGATATATTACCAGCTGTGCCTTTGACAGATGAAGATTATGCTTACAACAAGTGCAAGTCAGGGATGTAATCAAAATAATATTTTTGTCTTCCGTTGTCCCTTTACAATTTTTTCAGTGGTTGGTTTTCCCTCCGTTCTTCTGGATAAATTCTCAGAAGTCCACATTGCTAATTGGCTCACTCTTAGAAAATAAAAAGCTTGGTGGGGGGGGGTGGTGGTGTGATGAATTGGGAGATTGGGATTGATGTATATACACTAATATGTATAAAATGGATAACTAATACGAACCTGCTGTATGAAAAAATAAATAAAATAAAATTCAAAAATTCAAAAAAAAAAAAAGAAAATAAAAAGCTCTGGAGGCAGTAACAAGTTTGTTGTTCACCAAGCCTGTGAACCACTTTTCTTTTTGCGCAAAGATAGATCTCATGTCCCAGCCTCTCTTGCAGAGAGGTCAGATGAATGGGTTCTGGCCAAAGGAATGTAAAAGGAAGTGATTCATGACACTTTAGGGACTGGCTCATAAAAATTCCCAACGTAAGAAACTTTGTGTTCTTTCCCCTTCTAGCAGACTCATGTAGAAATGAACCTGGTGGCCCAGGAAGCCACATGTTGATGATGGTGGAGCCAGAAAGTGGAAAGAGACTGGATCTCTTTGCTTGGTACTTGGAGCAGAGCCACCTGCCAATCAAGAACAGATATCTCAAGTGATCAAAAAATAAACTTCCATTGTCATGCTATAGCCAAACATTTAACAAAACTGTCCTCTGGAGACTTGCAAGGTAGACCATGTTTCTACTAGCTTATACCTTTGGGGAAGGGTTTGGAAAACGTCAGAAGGATGGGCATCACCATGTGCTTTCAGCAAAGTCTTACTAGAAAGAGATGAACTCGGGAAAGAATTGGGGATTTGAAAGCAGAAATGAAAGGGATTAGAGAAAGACCAAAAATTTCAGCCCTTGAATTTGGGACTTGCAACTTCAAATATACTCTCAGTATGTAAACTGGAGTATTTGTTCCCAGACTATAACTAAGACTCTGCATTTGGTTTAACATCCAATCTCCATCCCGTACCTGGGGCAGACCAGCTGCTTTCAGAGGTCAGAGAGGGGCCAGTGTTTTTGCTACACTTTCTGCCCACTTATCTGCCGTTTTCAAGCTGTTATTACTGATGCTGTGGGTTATGGGAATGGAGTTCCATGCGAGGAAGGGGAAAGGGGGCAGAGAATTTCATACTAGCCCTGATTCCTTGTAAAATGGGCAGATGTCTGGAGCCAATTTTTCTCTCCAGGCTGCTTTGGCGGTTCCGCAGGGGTGCCACCTGCTGGGCTCATCTGGCACAACGCCTACAGTGCAGGCATGCCTCTTCAGCTTGTCTACTCACCCCTGAGTTTAGGGAACCACTTTCTACTGTCTCTTCCTGTTAGAAGTTCATTGCCCCTTACCGAAAGTCCTCTTGGTCAGGGCTAAAAATGGCTCTAGGCTAGCTCTCTCCCTGAGGTCTGCATCTCCTCCACCAAAAATTTACTTCGTTGCCCAGACAGCTCAACAGCTACCCCTCTTGTCTTTCATTAAAGCTGTCAGATTCTAAGGAACAAAGCTTGATCTCCCTAAGTTATCCCAGTGAACCCCTTTTGGCAAAGGGTAGCATCCCACCCTGTCACCTTGGAGAAGGTGAAATTCACAGCCTAGCATCTGAAGCATGCACGCACACACACGCATATCTCTTCGTAAATCATATCATCATCTCCAATCTCTTGACCCTTTTTATATTCTCCTGTGGTTTTAGAACAGCCCGAATTTTTCTCTGGTATCTCTTTTAAAAATCTGCATTTTGGTTTGACACTTCCCTTTGGCATTTCATACATAGTATTTTGCTGTGACTTAGCTGGAATTTCCAGTTTATACTGTTAGACGGTCTTAGAAAAAGTTTTACACTTCTCTTGGAAGATTGAGGAAGAGAATTATAGGCACACACACAAAAACAATTACATAACAGGGATGTTGAAAATTAAGCAGTTTTAAATTACACACAAAACAGAAAGTTGTATAAGAAAAGAAACTACCTGCTATCTCTCCACCCCATCTCCCATCTGCACTACGGCAAGGTAGTCCTCAACATTCAGGGAATGCAAGCAATGAGGATGGGCTATCTTAGTCCTAAATATTCTTAGCAAATCAACTTCCTCTCTATAGAAGCATGAAGGTGATGGTTGCAAAAGATGGCTTTTTCCATATCAGATTACCCATTCCAAAATATGAAAAATAGCTAAACAAAATGCATTCCTTTGTGTAACTGGTATCCTTTCCTTAAAAGAAAAGTTTAGGCATGGTTAATGAGCTCTTTGTCCATCCCATTTCTAAAATTAGAACTCTCCACTTCAGTCCTTCTCTCTGGGTCATTCTTCCTGACATCTAATCATTCTCCAAGTACAGTCAATTCTATGCTGGTTCAATGGCTGACATCCTAGAACACTGAAATTAAGAGTGGTGTGGCCAGATTGTCACCTTCATTCTGAAATATCTCATAAAGAAAATGTGAGAAAAAAAATAAGCACATTCACAAGTAAGAAAGGCTATGTTTGACTGGGAGAAAATATTTGCAAGTGATGTGACTGACAAGGGCTTAATTTCCAAAATATACAAACAGCACATACAACTCGATAACAAAAAAAATGAACAACTCAATTGAAAAATGGGCAGAAGACCTAAATAGACATTTCTCCAAAGAAGACATACAAATGGCAAATAGGCATATGAAAAAAGGCTCAACATCACTAATTATTAGAGAAATGCAAATGAAAACTACCATGAGGTATCACCTCACACCAGTCAGAATGGCCATCATCAAAAAATCTACAAACAATAAATGCTGGAGACGGTGTGGAGAAAAGGGAACCCTCCTACACTATTGGTGGGAAGGTAAATTGGTGCAGCCACTATGGAAAACAATATGGAGGTTCCTTAAAAAACTAAAAATAGAGTTACTATATGATTCAGCAATCCCACTAGGCATATCTCTGGAGAAAATTCTAATTTGAAAAGATACATGCACCCCTATGTTCATAGCAGTACTATTTACAATAGGCAAGACATGAAAGCAACCTAAATGTCCACTGACAGATGCCTGGATAAAGAAGATGTGGTATATATACAATGGAATATTACTCAGCCTTAAAAAAGAATGAAATAATGCCATTTGCTGTAACAGGGATGGACCTAGAGATGATCATACTAAGTGAAGTAAGTCAGAAAGAGAAAGACAAATATCATATGATATCAGTTATATGTGGAATCTAAAGTATGATACAAATGAACTTATTTACGAAAAAGAAACAGACTCACAGACATAGAAAACAAACTTATGGTTACCAAAGGGGAAAGTGGGGGAGGCATAAATTAGGAGTTTGTGATTAGCAGATTCAAACAACTATATATAAAATAGATAAACAACAAGGTCCTACTGTAGAGCACAGGGAACTATAGTCAATATCTTGTAATAACCTATAATGGAAAAGAATATGAAAAAGAATGTATATATATATATATACACATATATACATATACATATATATATAACTGAGTCTCTTTGCTGTACACCAGAAACTAACACAACATTGTAAATCAACTATACTCCAATAAAAAAAAAAAAAGAAAGGCTATGTCTATAAAGGTTCCCCATCTTTTTCATCTGCAGAAAATACTTATTTTGCAGGTTAGGGCTTTCTATCAGTCAGAATAAAGGATTGTTGTTAACTGCTTTTCTCAGTTCACATAGGCAGAGTTATTTGCCCCATTTTCTGTGATTATGCTACTGTTACTAGCACATCCTATGCTTTGTTGGTGTGTTAAATGGCATTTGCATACTGTAAGAGAGAATGCCTTGAGGTTAAGGATCTTATTCACTTTTGTGTCCCCATGTCTAAGAACCATGCCTAGAACAAAGGACTCAATAAACGCTGAATGAATGAATAAGTGATTGAATGAAAAATGAAGGAAAACTAGGGCAAAATCAAATATGATTTCCTTTTGTTAACATTTTGAATCTTATTATAAATTTTTGTGTCTGTCTCCTCCTCTTGACTGTGAGTCCTAGAGGGTATAAATCTTTTCTTGCTTATTTCACTAGCTTCAGCATTTAACATTGTAGCTGGTGCCTAAAATGTAGTAGTTGCTCAGTTAATGTTTGTGAAATGAATAAATGAATGCATTAATTTATGAGATGTGCAAGAATAAGCACCCTCTGTAGTCTATGTCTCATGCTTTCATTATGCCAACTCTTGTCCTCATTTTTGGGGGACTCAAATCTGTAGTTGAAATCCAAAAAAAATGACCTTTTGGATTCGCCTCTCTACTACCAACTTCTAAAATATCAGTTTTGTTTTTTAAGATAATAATGTTTGCTTTTTCTTTTCTCCTTTTCTTTTCTCTTCTTTTTCTCTTCTCTTCTCTTCTTTCCTTTTCTTTTCTGTAACCCAGATCTTGAATGAAGACCATGTTAACAAGTGCAGTCAGGATAAGTCTTTTATAGAACTGATACTTTAGTTTATAGGTGCCATCTTCTTTGTCCAGTTAATGCTGTTGGTGTTGGATGACTTAATAAAAATGCCTGAGGCATACAGATAAAAGGACTACAGAAGCAAGGTTATTACATGGGTTTCCTTCCTGAATAAGACTTATTGCAGAATGTCCCTGGCCTTAAGTAAAAATAGATAAAATATTAGCATTTTCAAGGCCCTAATCTTATATAACACAAGTGCACTGCTCTTGTTTTAGCCCTGGCTTAGCACTGCTTGACATCAGAAGTACACCCAATCCCCATTTGGAGGCAAAAAGAACAAAATTGCTCTTCCCTGTTCACAAGATGGATCTAGTATGTATGTATCCAAAGATCAGCTTTGTATTGCAATCTCTGAAACCATTCTCAGGCCTGCAGTCTGCTTCTCTGTCCAAAAGACAAAAAAATACTGGAAGGATGAATTTTTAAAATCACAGTGTTATGGGATAGTTGAAAATTTAGTTTGCTCCCAGCTGGGGAAAAAAAAAAAATTAGCCCATAAAGCTGGAGTCAAGGAAAAATTTTAACATAGCAAAACTGGCTAAATCTGTCATGCTTAATTGTGCAACAGAGCAAACTGAGATGAGTATATTAGTGGCAGTTGAGAAAAATGGTTTTTTGAATTCAGTTTTATATGCGAGTAATTTAGGAAGTGTAGTATAAGAGTCATTAATTACAAAATACCATCAGCGTCAATGTGAGTTGTATTCTGTCTTTGTTTGGCTCGCTGAGTGACATACCGTACCTTAAATCTGATGAAGAAGCTTTTTTGGAGGCTAAAATAGGAGGGCATGAAAGCAAACTCTTCAAGCAGCACAGGATTTCCTGGGAAAGGGGTCCCTAAGACAACGTTTGCCCGCCATCAGAGGAAGCCTTTGTTTCCATCCCATGAATGAGTAAAACCAAGAAGAATCTTCTTGTCAGCCGGCCACCCACTTCCCATGGGAAAATCAAGAGGAATGTGGGCAGGACCAGGGAGCTTCCTGGAGATGGTTTCAAGCAGGGAGGCAGGAGTGAGAAATGCAGCTTGAATCACCAGTCTGTGACACAAGGAAATGTGAGCCCCAGAGCAGCTGTGACTCCAGGTCTCCTGCACGATTACATCAGTTGTTGTTTTGGGTTGGGATGAAAAGGAAGAAAATGCCTCCTTCCCCCTACCCTCTGCTGGCCTGAAAAGTTATGATATGTGAAGTGCGACCCCTTGTAAATATTGGTTTGAAGTTCTCACTAACCTAGAGAGAGTTTAAAAACCCACAAAACACACTATAAATCCAAGATCTCGGGGAAAATAGATTTTTATGAGTCCCTTTTTATTGAGTACTTGTTGAGTCCAGAACAGTATGACCAGTTTAACCTGACCAGTTATTTCCTATTTGTGACTAGCTTAAGGTCATTTTAAGTTTACCTCATGCCTTGCCCTCAGGGTAAAGCCTCAACCCTTGGTACTTGTACACCAGCATCCTACTCTTTTATGGAAGTTTTCTTTTGTAGCCACTTAGTTCCTAGGAAAATTGGCCATGGTTGTCTCACCTCTAAGCCTTTGCTTCTTAATGGGTTTTCATCTGGATTTCTAATGGTAATCTCAAGATTCAGCCACTTTGAGCTGGGCTTCTACAGTTTGGGTCAAGTCACCCTTCCCTAGTTTCCCTCAGCCCTCCAGCTCACATGAATGACCTCTTCTCTAAACCTGTAGCTTCTACATTGTCCCCTGAGGCAGCTGTATCTGCCCTCCCCTGTTACTGGATGTTTTCTCAAGTATCTTCTGGTCTTCATGGCTGCAGATTCCATTGTATCCATCACAGAGTTTTGTTTTTATGGCATTTTTTATGTGTAGCGTGGCAGCATCTGTGCTGTTTTATGTGTGAATGTGTACGTGTGTTTCTGCGCTCACGTACTAGTCCTTTTTTTTCTTTTTCTCATTCCAAAGTACACTGATTTATTCACTCTGCCCCCACTCTTGGCAGAAACATCAGTGAACCACCTCCACTAACCCCATTACCATATCAGGGGCTGTAATGGACCAACGCACTCCAGGCTTGCACCGTTCATTCTCTGTGCTGCTCCTCTGCTTACAGAACCTCGGCTCAGACTTGGGGTGGACACAGCTGGCTCAGTAGTTGCGTCAACAGAATAGCCTGCATACTCAATCAGTGTAAAGCATTCTAACAGGGGCTGGGGCAGAGGAAGAATCTCCAGTTAGGAAAACATAAGATGTTAATTCACCATTCTTCTGTCCTTAATGAGACAGAATCCATTTAAACATCATATCATCCAGTTTAGGGTATCATTTTCATTTATTCATTCATTTGCTCAATTATTCATTCATTAACTCATCTGTCATATATTGAGATCCAGTCTGTGTGAATACATTTGGGAGGGGGGTGTAGCAGTTATCTATTGTCATAATAATGCTGCATTATAACCCACCAGAAAACCTCGTAACACAAAACAATATAAACATTTATTTAATTCATAACTCTGTGGGCCAAAGGGGTGTTTCTTCTTGTCTGAGCCAGGCTTGACTGATCTCAACTGAGCTCCCTGATTCATCTGTCATTAGCTGGCAGTTTGACAGGGGACTGGCTAGTCTAGGAGGGCCTTGGCTAGGACTGGTGAGACAGCCCGGATTTCTTTCATGTGGTCTTTCATCCTCCAGCAGGCTAACCTGGCCTTGACTACATGATGGTGAGGAGACAAGTGGGATGGGAATGAACAAGACCTCTTGAGACGTAGCCTCAGAAATGGCACAGAGTCTCTTCTGTCATATTCTATTGGGCAAAAAGAGAGTCAAAAGGAGAGCTCAGATTCAAGGTTGGGGTGGAATGGATAGGGAGTCAATGGCATCTGTTTAAGGGAGAAGCTGCAAAGTCACATGCAAAGCACATGGGTTCAGAGAGGCCATTTGGGCCTCCCATGCATTTGACCTACTACAAGGAGACAGGCAGACAAACCCCAAGTTAGAATATAATGTAATAAGGCCAAAAAGGAGTATGTGTATAGTGGCAAGGGAGAAACACATTATTTACAATATTCTTCTACCTTCATTGAAGTGTTTTTAAAGAAACAAGAGGAAGAAGGATGTAGGAAAGAGGCCAATAAACAATTCTTGCTCTTCGTTTCTTCCCTTTTCCTACCAATACACACAAAGACACTCTTGTGGAGATCTCCATGGTGTTCAAGACTTGCCAGGGCAGCCATCCAAAGATGTGGGCCTGAGCAGTTTGGAAGTCAGGTTCTATCTGCAGAGGTGATGTGAGTGCGTGTGTTCTTTCTCTGGTAAAGAAGATGCTATTTGGAAACTAAGCTCTTATTGAAAACTTCAGATGCTTTCCTGAGTCTTCAGGGAAGGCTTTTCTGGGTTACATTTTGGTTTTGAAGTCAGTAATGGACGGTAAGCTTCCTTTCAGTTTCTCGTTCTGCATTTGTCACTTGGTCTTATTAGATTTCTAGATCTCACTTGTCTGTCTGATTTAGACTCCTGTCAACTCCCAAGGCAGAGAGGGCTGCCTGCTGTATTTTACAGAACTTAGTAAATGCTAGCTGTGGGTTGAAATCAATGAATCTCACACTTTCTCATCCTGCAACTCAGAACTTTCAGCATCATACCAATAACCTCTCAAAAAGTCAATTGCTGTGTACCTTTGGGTGTTGTCACAGGAAAAGAGCCAATTAGAACTTCTCTACTGTAGTTCCCCCAGAGCCCTTCGCAATTGAAAATGGAGAAGAGAAGGGAAGTGACGGCATGGTTGAGGAGACTAGCTAACCCCAAAGAGGTGCTTCAAACCCCAAAGAGGAACTCCCAACAGTATCCTATTTTCAGAAGAAATAACTTAAATTGAAAAGGATAAGAACTTTCTAGCTCTAAGGATCTCATGTTACTGGAATGGCATTGCTGCAGTGTTTTCTTTATAAATTTTAAGAATAAGGTAGACAAACGCATGTGTACTAGACTAGATGTGTTGTGTGATACCATTTACCAGAAGACATTTTTTGAGGTTATCAGTTTTCCTTGCTTCTTTGCTTTTGACGTACTCATCTTGATTTGAGTCTACTTTCTTCACAAAGAGCGTGCATGAATTTGTATACAGCTGGTCCTCCATATCCATGGTTCTGCATCCATGAATTCAACCAAGTGTGGATCAAAAATATTAAAAAAATTCCAGAAAGTTCCCCAAAGCAAAACTTGAATTTTTGCACACTGACAACCTGAAAGTTTGCACACTGGCAACTATTTACATAGCATTTACATTGTATTAAGTTTTATAAGTCATCTAGAGATGATTACAGAATGCAGGAGGATGTGCATTGGTTATATTCAAACAGTTTGCTGTTTTATATAAGGGACTAGAGCATCTGCAGGTTTTGGTGTCTGTGGGGTGTCCTGTACAACAGTAACCCCGGGATACTGAAGAATGACTGCAAGTACATATACATGACACTCAGATTAAGAAATAAAGCTAAAAATATATTCTGAAAACCATTGGTTTAAACCTTTATTTTACAGGTGAATAAACAGAAACAGGAGGAAAAACATCTTGCACAAGATCTAGCTAGTTGTGACAGGTGTCCTGGCTCTCATTGCACTCGTCGCGTAATTTATAGAAACATGCTTTTACACATGGGATGGCTTAGAAGCGCTGGAGGCACTATCCAGAAACTTGTACTGTAGTTTGTTGGAAGGAATGCTACGTACCAGCCAAGTGCAAACAGACATGACATAAAGGCAGAGTCAACTGAAAGGAGGGGGTACAGCATGTGCTACCTACATGACATAATTAAGACCATAAGTAGCTCTTTCTAGTCCCCAAATATTCCCATTATTACTAGAGTAGCCATGCTTCCCAGTTTGCTGGGATAATCTCATTTTATCTCTATTGTCCTGGTGTGATTAACTTTCACTTTTAAAAGGGTCCCTGTTTGGACAATACATTACCAACATGGTGGGAATGACACCATTTCCTTTTTTTTTCACAGTAGCTTTATTCTTTTTTTAAAAATCTATTTATTTTTTAAATTGAAGTATAGTTGATTTATGATGTTGTGTTAGTTTCAGGTGTACAGCAAACTGATTCAGTTATACACACATATGTATGTATATATATATATACTCTATAAATATATATGTATATATTCTTCTTCAGATTCTTTTCCATTATAGGTTATTACAAAATATTGAATATAGTTCCCTGTGCTATACAGTAGATCCTTTTTGTTGATCAGTTTTATATATAGTCGCGTGTATCTGTTAATCACAACCTCCTAATTTATCCCTCACCCCACCTTTCTCCTTTTGCTAATCATGAGTTTGTTTTTACTGGATGACACCATTTCTTTAAGTCATATAGGGTTTTCAGTTTCCAAAACCCATTACACTTACATTATAGAAATATTATTTAGAAATCTAAAACCTGAAAAAACCTTATCATCTACTGAAAGCAATTAGCAAGGCAGGATTTAATGAGTTTGAGGGAGACAATGAAAGACAGTCTTCCAAAGGGAAATCACAAGGCCACCAAAGGCAAACTCCTGCCACCTTCCACTGGTGCCAGAGCCAATTCCACTGTGAAGACTGGTCACCTGGAAGGTGGTGTAGGGCCAAGAGAACATTTATTGCTCAACGGCTTTAATAGACAATTGCCTTCTCATTCTCTAAGCTGAAAAAGCCAATACAAGTTTAAAAGTACCACCAAGGCCTCAGGAACTTTCTCCTTTCTAGTTAAAAATTTTCATCGATGCTTTAATTGATTGTTTAATAGTTGTCCTTTTGAAATAATATCATATGTATTCAAAATTTTAATGTATTCATCAGGTTCCCTCCTCCACCCTTATCTTTTCCTTACAATTTTTGTTGAAGAACTTGTGTAGTTTGACCTGTAGAGTTTCTCACACTCTGTTTAACACACACCTTTGTCCTGTGTGTCTCCTGTAAATTGGCACCTGGGTCTAAAGCCTGATCAGACTACATGTGGTGGGGTGCTTTTCCATCAAGAGGCAAATACTGTCTGGTTGACTGTCATTTTGTGATGTTAGCTCATTGCCTGATTCAGAGGTCAGCAAACCTTTGTGAGCCAAATCAGATCTAACTCCTGTTTTTGTAAATAGTTTTATTAGAACGCAGCTATGTTTATGTTTATACGTTGTTTATATGTTGTCTATGGCGACTTTTGCTCCAAAACCAGAACTGAGTAGTTTTAACTGTGCTATGTGCCCTGCAAAGCCTACAGTATTTACTGTCTACCTCTTTATAGAATGGTTTGCAGATCCTTGGCATAATTCATTGATTGTCCTTTAAAACGACAGTAATCCAATTGTACGTATGTGTGTATGTGTCTGCATAGTCTTTTAAAATACAGAATATTCCAGAATTCATACTGGTACCACCAATTCTAATATAAGATTACAAACTTTTTACTTAAACTCATCTATATTTAAATATTCTTTCTAAAACATTAAGAATCCTGGACCTCAAAAACACAGGAATGATTGAATTTTAATATTTCATGATTACTCATCCACTTAATTCATGTTATATAGTAACGACCTAGCAGAAATAAATTAATGATTAATAATTTATTAATAATTTGATAAACATAATTTATCATTAATAAACTACTATTAATTATAATTTATTAATATTATACATCTATTTCTATATATTATAGATATACTTATAATTCCATAAATTATATATTTATATAAATTATACTTTATAAATTAAGTTAATTTAATTTATAATTGATAAAATTATTTAATTAAATAAAATTAAAAATAGTAAATGTGTCACCACCAAATGTGATTACAAAAACAATTACTTTTTTTTTAATATGGTATCTTCATTCTTGTAACATACTTTATTCTCTACCTTTTGAAATCAGCTATGTCTTAATGATTTTCTGTCTGCTGGATCTGTGCATTTCAGAAAGAGAGGTGTTGAAGTCTCCAACTTTAATAATAGATTCATCTATTTCTCCTTGCAGTTCTATCAGCTTTTGCTTCATGTATTTGGACGTTCTGTTGTTTAGCACATACACATTAAGGATTACTATGTTTTCTTGGAACACTGAGCCTTTTGTCATTAAGTAATGCCTCTCTTTATCCCTGATAACTTTGCTTGCTCTGAAGTCTGCATTATCTGCAATTAATATAGCTACTCCTGCTTTCTTTTGATTATTGTTAGCATGGTATAACTTTCTTCATCTGTTTACTTTTAATCTATAAGTGTCTTTATATTTAAAGTGTGTTCCTTGATTTTTATTGAAGTTGCCAGAGTAGAAAGACCCTGAGCTCACCTCCTCTCATGGGCACACCAAAATTACAACTATGTACAGAACAACCATTGATGAGAGAGACTGGAACCTACCAGAAAAGATTTTCTACAACTAAAGATATAAAGAAGGAACCACAGCGAGACAGGTAGGAGAGGTGGAGTTGAGATATAGTCAAAAAGAGAAAAAAATAAAGTGGGTTTCTTATAGACAACATATAGTTGGGTCTTGTTTTTTGATCCACTCTAAGAATCTCATTCGTTCAATTTGTGTATTTAGACCACTGACATTTTAAGTGATTTTTGATAGAGTTGGGTTAATATCTACCATATTTGCTACTGCTTTCTGTTTATTGCCCTTGTTCTTTGTTCCTAGTTTTGTCTTCCACTCTTTTTCTGCCTTTTGTGCCTTTCTGCCTCCAGTAATGTTGTTGCTTTAACTGAGCATTTTATATAATTCCATTTTTTTTTCTCCTAGCTTAGCATATCAGTTATACTTCTTTTTTTAACTTTTATTCATGGTGTCCTAATTTTGCAGTATACATTTACAACTAATCCAAGTCTACTTTTAAATAACACTATACTGCTTCATGGGTAATTCAACTATTTTATAATTACAAAATAATCCATCTCTTGTGTCATTGCTGTCATTCATTTCATTTATACATAAGTGTACATAAACATGTTTGTGGATACATAATGGCATTGTCACTACTATTTTGAACAAAATGTTATCTATTAGATCTATTGAGAATAAGAAAAATAAAAGTTTTTATTCTACCTTCACTTATTCCTTCTCTGATGCTCTTTTTTTTTTTTTTTTAATGTAGACCCTTTTTTTCATTTTTCCTGAAGAACTTCATTTAACATTTCTTATAAGGCAACAAATTCCCTCCGTTTTTGTTTTTCTGAGAAAGTGTTTATTTCTCCTTCATTTTTTAGGGATAATTTTTCAGGGTACAGAATTCTAGGTTGGTGGGTTTTTTCTCTCAGCACTTTAAATATTTCATTCCACTCTTTTTTTTGCTTGCATGGTTTCTGAGACGAATTCAGATGTAATTCTTTGTTCCTCTATAGGTAAGGTGTTTTTTTACTCTGGCTTCTTTCAAGACTATTTTTTCATCTTTGAATTTCTACAGTTTGAATATGATATGCCTAGGTGTATTTTTTTCCCCCTGCATTTATCCTGCTTGATGTTCTCTGAGCTTCCTGGTTTGGTGTTGACTTTATTTTGGGGAAATTCTTTTTTTTCAAACATATCTTCTGTTCTTTTCTCTCCTTTCCTTCTGGTATTCCAATTATGCATATCACAGCTCTTACATATTCTGTTCCATTTCATTGTCTTTTTTCTCTTCATTTTTTATTTTGGAAGTTTCTATTGAGATATCCTCAAACTCAGAGGTTCTTTTCTCAGCCATGTTTAGTCTACTAATAAGCCCATTATAGGCAGTCTTCATTTCTCATATAGCATTTCTTTTTGATTCTTTCTTGGACTTTCCACCTCTCTGATTACACTGCCCATTATTTCTTGCATTCTATTTTATTTGTTAAAGCCCTTAGTATATTAATTATAGTTATTTTAAATTCCCAGTGATAATTCCAATATTGCTGCCATATCTGAGTCTGGTTCTGACCTGTTCAAACTGTGTTTTTTGCTTCTCAGTATGTTTGTAATTTTTTCTTGATAGCCGTACATGGTATACTGGGTGAAAGGAACTGCTGTAAATAGACCTCCAGTAATGTTGTGGTTATATGTGGGAGAAGGGAAGCATTCCCATGATTAGGTCTCCGTCTTTTGTGAGTCTATGATTCTGAACTATGAACTTCACATATGCTTCTCAGTCCACCTCCCCCCCACCCCTTTTTAGGTGGGCCAGGATGGCTAGTGTCAGCTGGTGTGGGTATTTCTCTTTTCTCAGTTAGGTTAGGCTTTGATGAAGTCCCAATAGTTTAGGCTCTAGTAAGCTATAAAATAGTTTCTCCTGAGGGAAAACGTTTTTAAGAAAAACAGAATGCTCTGGTATATTTCAAAATGGTTCCTTTTCCCCTCCGCCTGCCTGAAGCACAAGGGGATTTTTTTTTTTTTTCCTGATATTCTCTTTAAGGACCTAGCCAAGCTCCTGGAGGTAAAACTCACAGTGGTGTCAGCAATCCCAGCACTCCTTTGCACCCCCATGACCAGGCCCCCTGTGGAGTTTTTATCTTTCAGATTTGTCCACACTGAGCCCCCAGCAATTCATCAATTACAGTTCAGGTCTCCTACTCCTGGCACTGGTTCCCACAGAAGTTTGGGGGTTTCTGCTTTGGTAAGTTGTGACTCTCTATATCACTTGTCTTTCACTCCAGTCTTGGGGGTAGCAGTTTGCCCTGTGACCATTTCTCTGGTGGATCTAAGAAGAATTGTTGATTTTTCAGTTTGTTCAGTTTTTTACTCATTGTTAGGACAAAGTGATGACTTTCAAGTTCCTTACATGCTGGACTAGAGACTGGAAGTCTGTTCCCTATCTTTTAACGTTCATTTGTCTTAGCACTAAAGTAGGCAAGTATTTAACAATCATCCCCATTCCATCTACTAATTTTGGTTTCCTGAAGACTTTTTTCTAAGCGCTTTCTCAGAATAAGCACATAGAGTCAAGATCCTCTTAGTTCTTACGTATTGCTAACTGTCTGTACCTTTTATTTTGAAAAGTAAGTTTCACTTGTTAAAAATCTTTGGATCACATCTTCTTTTGTTGAGTATCTTAAATATGTTCCTCCATTTTCTTCATGCATATCACATTGCTGACCAAAAGTTTAATGGTAACTAAGGCTTGCAGACCCTCGGTGATCTTCGATAATTTCTTTCTCCTGCTGTCCATGTCCTGTTTAATCCTCTCCTCTTGAGTGGATAGAACCTATTGACTAGTTTCCAACCAATAGAATATGGCAAAGGTGATGGGATTAGGTCACTTTTTTTTAAAAAAAATAAATTAATTTATTTATGGCTGCGTTGGGTCTTTGTTGCTGCATGCGGGCTTTCTCTAGTTGAGGTGAGCAGGGACTACTCTTCGTTGTGGTGCGCGGGCTTCTCATTGCGGTGGCTTCTCTTGTTGCGGAGCACGGGCTCTAGGCGTGCGGGCTTCAGTAGTTGTGGCACACGGGCTTCAGTAGTTGTGGCTCGAGGGCTCTAGAGCGCAGGCTCAGTAGTTGTGGCACAGGGCTGTAGTTGCTCCGCGGCATGTGGGATCTTCCCGGACCAGAGCTCGAACCCGTGTCCCCTGCACTGGCAGACAGATTCTTAACCACTGCCCCACCAAGGAAGTGCCCGCGATTAGGTCACTTTAAATAAGGTTCTACTTTGGCAGATTGAAGCAAGAGGCTTTTCCTTGCTGACTTTGAGGAAGTAAGTTCTCATGTTGTGAGAGGGCCTATGGAGAAGGTCACGTGACAAGAACTATAGGCAGCCTCTAGGAGCTGAGAGAGGCCCCCGTCCAAAGGTCAGCAAGAAAATGGAGGCTTCAGTTATACATCCACAAGGAAATGAATTCTGCTAACAATCTGAATGATTTTGAGAGCATTTCCCCCAAGTCAAGCATCTAGTTTAGAACATGGTCTAGGCTATACTTTGATTTCAGCCTTGTGAGATCGTGTGTAGAGGACCCAGTTAAGGCATGGAGCAGAGGAGCCAGAAAGCATGGTGGACACACCTGAGCAGAGGGGAGTCATTTTGGAGAGGAGGGACAGAAGCCAAGAGGAGAAAATAATGATAACACCAGAGTGGCTTACATTTTGTTTAGTGGAAAAGGATGGCAAGAATATAAAGTGGAATTAATTAGACCAGGATTGGCAAACTTTCTTCAGTAAAGAGCCAGACAGTAAATATTTTAGGCTTCTGGGCCATATGGTCTTGGTCACAACTGTTCAACTTTGTCGTTGTAGTTCAAAAGCAGCCACAGATAATACATAAATGAATGGGCATGTCTGTGTTCCAATAAAACTTTATTGATAAAAAGGATGGTGGGCCAGATTGGCAGGTGGGCTATAGTTTGCTAACCCTTGTGTTATATTCAAGGTACTGAAAGGAATTTCTTTTCAAAATCATTTTCAGAGGAAATTTCAAACCAAGTAATCAGAAGAGTCTAAAAAATCCCCATGTGTCATCGTCCAGTCTCCATAATAAAGAACCTTCTGCCATTCTTGTTTCATCAATACCTCAATCTAACTCTACTCAATTTTTTTTATAGATTTCTTTGTATTCATACTTGAAATGCACAAATATTAGCTATATAATTTTAAGAAATAGATGCACCATGTAACTCACATGCTTGTCACAGCATAGAACTTTAGAAATGGCTGTTTTTAGAAAGTTGTCTTAGTGCCAGTACCTCCTGTGGCCTATCAGAGACTCCATGGTGCTAGCCAACCATAGCCTTTTAAATGGTTTCTCAATAAAAAGTTGATGATAACTTATTAGAATGGATCCAAGGGTATCCTGGCTTAAAATATAAGATAGAAACAGCCGTTGTTGGGAGTAGAACTAGGGTCTCTCAGAGTAACCCACTATAGCCGTGATCAAAGGCTTCTGAAACATTGTAGCTCAACTTGGCATGCAGTAATTCACCTAGTTCATTTGGTTGATATGACAGCTTTTGACTTGTCAAGGGGTTGGATACTTGTCTCAGATTTGACCTACCTGCTGACTGCTTCAAAGATATCTATGTTGCCCTGCTTTCCCTTAATAACGAGTGGCCCATTGAGAGGCAGGCCAATTCTTCATTTGATTTACCAGAGCAAGTTGTTAATAACAGTGGAGAGTTAGGCTTTGGTAAACTGAGCTCTATCAGATGCTCCAACATCATGGTTACCATGTAACGAACAAAAGAACATAGCTGGGTTTGATCTAGTCAAGATGTTTGGTTAACTTCATAGAATAATAATTACCTGGAAATTCTGTCTACCTTTCATCATCCTATGGCATGTTCATAGCATCACTTACGGTGCTTACTCATAATGAGATCTTTAAAGCTGAGGATGTGTAATAGAGCCACAATTCAGTGAGGCTTTGATGTTGTGCAGGCTGCCTTTTGTTTGGTTCTGAGATGTTCAACAGGACAAGGGTCCTCTTAGTTTTGGGACTCCGTTCAGTTAAATTGTTCATTCCCTTATTCATTTATTCATTCAATATATATTTCTTGAGTGTATAGTAGAAGATGGGTGAAATGCTTAGAGATGAAGTGGGGCTTTAGGAGGATATTATTGGTGATGGGCTCTGAAGATGAGAGGGTTTGGGTAGTTGGGGAGGTGTAGGAGATGGGATTTTATTAGGCAATATGCAGAAGTTGTGTGGTGATAACCTGGAAGTCTTGAGCAACTCGTGGAGACTGCCATAAACTTGGAAAAGGTGCGTGATGGGACTTGTCCTGATTGTCCCTAAGGCCTATTACGGAGAGGGAGGCTGTGAAGGATAGGAGGGTTTCACCAACAGACCCCTTTCACTCCTTCAGATTTCTGGTTTCAAGTTAAAACTCTCACAATATCTTCCTTGCACTAACACTAATACACCTTTCTTAGAGATCAGAGAAATGTTTAGACTTAAAAAGATCATCTTGTTTACTCCTTTATTATTCAAGGTTGGAACTGAGACCCTGGGACATTATTTTCTCCATTTCATTGAACAAGTTATTATCAGAACCAAGTAAAATAACCTGAAGCCCAGTTGTCTTTTCACTCTATCAAATAGATAAATAGGTCAAATAGAGAGTCATCCATGTCGAAGGGATAAAGGGTGTTTATTGCCATAGGGGTAGCAGAGTAAATATTCCCTGATGAGGTGATAGAAATAAAGTTTCCTTTTCTCTGGCCTACTAAAAATGTCCTGACTCTAGCATTTGTGAGGGTAGAAGAGGTGAGGAAGCCTGACATGCCCAGTTGGGCAAAGGGGATAAAGAGCAGAGGCTCATAAGAATCTAGGCAGAGAGGCAGAGAGAAGGGGAAGGACACCTGCTTGCCCCATCTGCCAGGCCATCTCCCTCTCAGGTGTTCCTACAATCAAGGCTCTGTCCCAACAACCACTAACTAGAAAGTACTGTAACTTGCATCGCAGGGGCAAGTTGATGTCAAGTACTTATTCTCCTAATAAGGCAATTAGTACAGAAGAGCCCTAAAACTTTAGCTTTGGTAAATTCTGATTTTGTGGCTTGAGGGAGGTATACTAGAGAGAAATGTCTGCTTAAGTATACTTTTACTCCCATAGTCATTATTTTCTGTAGAATCCTTTATGGAAATTGCTCGCCTCCTCCATGCCCAATTTTCAGAAGTTTGACAGAGATGAATTGAATATTATTTGAAATGTTTTTATAAAGCCAGAATGAAATCTGGTCAACAAAAACTAAACTAAAGGGAAAAAAATGCTCAAGGAAAATTGTCCCTCTTCAATAAAAATCCTACAACACATGTCTAGTCTCATTAATCACCAAATTATCAATATTTTAGTTTAAGTTTGCAACCATTTCAAAATCCCAGCTGTGCCTAGCTCATTAAAAATAATTTTATTTAATTGAAGCTAATTTTTAATCAGCCTCTTAAATATTCATGAGAGGCTCCTGAATAAATCAGTAATTTACAAATTTTATTGTTAAATTTGATAAAGATTAATTTATCCATGCCTTCAAAGATAATACATTTGCAATTAAAAAGTCAAATAAAGCTAAATCGAAAATAAAAATTGGTTTGATTTACTTTTTTTTGTTTTCATTATTTTATTGAAATATAGTTGATGGACAATATTACATAAGTTACAGGTGTACAACATAATGATTCACAGTTTTTAAAGCTTGTATTCCATTTATAGTTACTAGAAAATACTGGCTATATTCCCTGTGTTGTACAATACATGCTTGTAGATTATTTATTTCATACACAATAGTTTGTACCTCTTAATCCTCTACCCTTATCTTGACCCTCCCCTCTTCCCTCTCCTCACTGGTAACCACTAGTTTGTTCTCTATATTAGTGAGTCTGCTTCTTTTTTGTTATAGTCACTAGTTTGTTTTAGTTTTTAGATTCCACATATAAGTGATATCATACAGTACTTGTATTTCTCAGTCTGACTTATTTTACTTAACGTAATACCCTTCAGGTCCACCCATGTTGTTGTAAATGGCAAAATGTCATTATTTTTTATGGCTGAGTAGTATTCCATTGTGTCCATTGTATATATACACACACACAGATATCACAACTTCCTTATCCATTCTTCTCTTGATGGACACTTAGGTTGCTTTCATATCTTGGCTATTGTAAATAATGATGCTATGAACATTAGGGTGCATGTATTATTTCGATTTACTTTTGATATTTGTGTGTAACTGAAACATACACCATCAGTGCCCACCACATACTAGATATTACCATTTCAGTGCACTCAGCTCACTTCCATCTACTAGTATCAGCACTTACATGCCTGAGAGTTTTTCTCAGAAGCCAACTCTATCATGTGTATCACAGATCAGTAGTACCATTACCTCCCAGCTCCAGGAGTAGACCTCAACCAATGACTCTTGAGTGTGTCAATGTGAACATCCCAATTCCTGCATCCCAAGGGTGGGAATCAAGGGTAGAAGTAAGAGTGGCCTCATTTACCATTACTCCTAGTAATGCACTTGACTGATTCAGACTCCCATCACAGCAACTTCAGGTTCTGTTGGTCTAGAGATCCTGATGTCAAGTAGAAAGATATTTCTACCAAGAGTATATAGTAAGAGTTACACTAAACTAAAATTTGGTTACCATCTAGTCATTTTGTGTTCATCATGCCAGTTGATCGGTAATTGCTGGGATAATTGACTTGATTATCAAGAGGAAACAGTGTTACTGTTACTTAAGTAGGCAGAGAGAAGTATTTCTAAAAATCGGGAGATCTACCAGGATTTACATTTGATGCTTCCATGTCTAGTAATAGACATAAATGGACCTTTGCAGAAACAAAGGCCTGATAAATGCAGTTACTAAAGCATCTACCTCATTGGTATATTATCAGAATAAGTAAGTTAATATTTGTAAAGTATTTAGAATATTGCCTGACAAAGAAGCTACAAATAGACCACTGGAACAGAATCGAGAGCCTATAAACACAAGCATATAGGATGATCAACAAATATTTGACAAAGGATCCAAGAATACTCGATAGAGAAAAGACAGTCTCTTCAGTAAATGGTGCTGAGAAACTGGATATTCACATGTAAAAGAATGAAACTTGACCCCTATCTTATAACACTCAGAAAAAGTAACTCCAGATAGATTTACTTAGACATGGGTCTTGGCAATGATTTTTTAAAAATCACATGTAAGTCACAAGCAACAAAATAAAAAATAAACCAGTGGGTTTATGTCAAACTAAAAAGTTCCTGGACAGTGAAAGAAACCATCAACAAAGTGAAAGACAACCTATGAAATGGAAAAAAAATTTGCAAATTATATATCTAGTAAAAGGTTAATATCCAAAATATATAAAGAGCTCATACAACTCAATAGTAAAAATCCAAATAATTCGATTAAAAAATGGAGAGAGGACCATAATAGACATTTATCCAAAGAAGATAAACAAATGGCCAATAAGTACACAAAAAGATGCTCAACATCACTAGTCATTAGGGAAATGCAAATTAAAACCACAAAGAGATATCACCTCACACTTGTTAGAATGGCTGTCATCAAAAAGACAAGAGAATAAATGATGGCATGGTTGTAGATAAAAGGCAACCCTTGTGTACTGTTGGAGGGTTTGTAAATTGGTGCAGCCACTATAGAAAACAATATGGAGGTTCTTTAAAAAATTAAAAATAGAAATAAATACCATAAGATCCAGCAATTCCACTTCTGGGATATCTGCACTCTCCCTGTTCAGAGCAGCATTATTTACAATAGCCAAGACTTGGAAATAACCTAAGAGTCCACTGACGGATGAATGGTTAAAAAAGTTGTGAGATATACACACACACACTGGAATATTTTTCAGCCATAGAAAATGAGGAAATCCCACCATGTGCAGCAACATGGATGCATCTTGAAGGCATTATGCTTAGTGAAATAAGTCAGAGAAAGACACATACTGTCTGATCTCACATATGTGGAATCTTAAATAAAAAACAAACATATGTTAAAATAAAATAATATTTAAAGTTTTCTTTTTCTTTGGAGGAAGTAATGGTAGATTTATATTTAAAACTGTTTTTAAAACAAAATTTAGAAAGTGATATTTTCTGGCTATGTTAAAGTTATTGGCATTCTTGAATGAGGGAGATTTTTGTTAGAAATAACTTGATACATGTACTAATTAAAATAAATCTACGTCTAATTGTTTTTTTGCTGAGTAGTGAAAAAAATAACATGGCTTCTATTTCATGTGCAAATTATCAAGTAAACAAGTGAATTAAAGCACTAAGACTGGCTTCATCATGCATTGTTGGTTAGACCTTAAACTCAATATTGAGGATCCAAGTTACTTAGAATTTCACAGCAAGTTTAAATATGCTGTGAACTTGGCAGTTTCTTTTATTGCTTTCTCCCTGCAGGTCCAAGATGAAGATGGCTCTCAAGGCATAAAAATACTTTTGCATGTTGCAGGCATAGGGGATTTAAAATATATGTTTTGGAAACCTTTCTCTAGCAAGTGGTAGCATTCTATATGCCAAGAGTCTCAGAGGGCTTGGGTAAGAGTCTTTAATTAGAAGTTTTTCTATTCTAGAGCAAAAAGATACTAGATTCAATTTCGTGTGTTAGTTGTAGAGTTACAGGAACACTCTGGAACATTATTCAGGGCAATCTCTGTCCTCATTTAGACATAGCCCCAGAGATAAAATCTACTTGTTGTAAACTCAGACTTAACTCCTGTGACTTCAGTTGACAGTTGATAAGGTGGGTGACTTTAGTGTGACAAGCCAGGCTCAGTTTGATTTATTGTGTGACCCTGGTTGCTGGCACAGAGGAAAGTTGATTTGACTTGTTTTGGTTGCCTCCTGACAAGGTTTTCCTAACTTCTTTCCTAGCCAAGCATCTGAGCTACTTTCTTTCCCCTGTTGTTTTCAAGTATGCTACATTGACAGCTTTATCAATACATCTTTTTCCTCTTTTCCAGAGCTACTGCTATTTCATTCTACCACTAAAATAAAGCATCCAGTTACATGAGGATTTTCCCCCATTTCCCCTGGCCTTTTTTCCTTAGCACTGGATCTCCTGGGACCTTACCAAATCTAGTGATGACTTCTATTTGCATATGGTATGACCATGAGATTTTTTTGCCAAGCTTTAATTAACGTTTTTTTTTTTTTTTCTGATTTCAAAAGCAACATAGACTTATAGTGGAAAACACTATGAAATATGAGATATAAAAATGGAAAGTCATCCATTATTCCATCCCTGAGAAGTTTTATGTGTGTTATTATAGATTTTCTTTCCCTATGGGACTACTTTAAAAGGGATTCTATTATATATTCTCTTTTGCTACTTGAATTGTCCATCATACTCATCATGGTCCTATAGAATATATACAAAGCTATAATGTTTGTTATTCTCTGAGAGGGTGTGGATTTGTTTATTCTTTACTAGGATTCATTTGGATTGCTTTTTCCCCTTCTAAATACGTTCACTAATTTTCTATTACAAGAGGACACCTAGTTTCAGTGAGGAGATTTCTTCATTGAATTCTGGATTAAGACATAGTGTTAAAAATACACACATGTACACACACACATATACAGTCAGTATTAAAATATTTAAGAATAGGTTCAACATAGGTATTGACAAATCAAAACAAATGTCAGCCCTGAGAAATCTGTTTTCTACTATGACTAATACGTTAACTGATGCACAAACATAAAAGAGACAAACTTTAGGCAACAAACACAACTTATGTGAAAGTTAACCACCCAAAGGTAATGTCTGGCTTCATTAACTCTCTCAACTTTTTCCATTACAACTTATCCTAATCCTTATCTTTCTGTCTTTATAAACCTTAGCTGGACATGTAACTCTTGTATTAGCTTTAGCCTCATGCTTAATTTGGTTCCCAAACCAAAACTCTTTTAACCTCAGTCCAATGACTTTCCTTTTTGAGAACTTTGTCATTTTCCCTTTGGACAGTGGTTCTCAAAAGCTTGAAATTTGCCTCCTATGGGACACTGGAGAGGTCTGGAGACACTTTTGGTTGTCCCACTGCGGGAGAGGCAGTGCTCCTGGCATCTAGGAGGTAAAGACAGGGATGTTGTTAAGTGCCCCATAGTACACAGGACAGGCCCCACAGAAAGAACTATCTGACCCAAATTCTCAATAGCACTGCTTTAGGTTGAGGGTATCAGCTCACTGCCTCCAAGATGATCTTCAGGTAGTTGGTAAACACTGTGCACAAACAACTACAGTCACAGGCGATTTGTACTTGATAACTCACTTTGTTTTTCTCCTCAAAATAATTGAATTGAGTAGCTGCTTTGAGAAGCTCTAGCAATGCTTAGTGAGTGACTGATTCTCTCACCATGTTAGGTCTTGAATTGTGTTCCCTCCTTCCCCATACTCACATGTTGAAGTTCTAACCCCCAGTACTTCAGAATGTGACCGTATTTGGAAATAGGGTCATTGCAGGTGTAATTAGTTCAGATGAGGTCTTTAGGACGGGCCCTAATCCAACATGGCTGGCATCCTTAGAAATTTTCCCACAGACACATGCAGACAGTGAACACCGCGTGAAAATGAAGGCAGAGATCAGGGTCATGTTTTGACATGCCAAGGAATGCCAAAGATTGCCAGTAATCTGCCAGAAGCTTTGGTACTTTGTTACTGTTTCCTGCTGGGTTAGGTTTCATTTAAAGAGGGCTACTTAAAATACATGTTAAAGATGGAAACTTAGAGAAATAAAAACAGAATTTAACTCATTATGTTTCTTATAAAGCTCCTTCCTCTATCTTCTAAGTTATTGTGTTAGGAGTTGTTTTCTCTCAATACTGTCTTAATCTTTCTTATCTTCCATTTTCACCCCTCAGCCTCTGCTTCTAAGGATGTCCCTTCAACATCTCCTACTTAGACCCAACAAATACTTTTCCTCTTTTACATTCTATATCCTTTTTTCTACTAAAGGAAAGTCTTTGTTTTTAGCATGCTATGTTTTTAGCTCATACACTTTTGATACTTTTTTTGGAACCACTACATGACATACTTGTGACTGCTCTTCATTTCCAGCCATCATCCTACCCACTTGCTTCCATCTATCATTCATTTCAAATCCTGTCCTTTTTTTTTTTTTTAAACATCTTTATTGAAGTATAATTGCTTTACAATGGTGTGCTAGCTTCTGCTTTACAACAAAGTGAATCAGTTACACATATACATATGTTGCCATATCTCTTCCCTCTTGCATCTCCCTCCCTCCCACCCTCCCTATCCCACCCCTCTAGGTGGTCACAAAGCACCGAGCTGATCTCCCTGTGCTATGCGGCTGCTTCCCACTAGTTATCTATTTTACATTTGGTAGTGTATATATGTCCATGACACTCTCTCACCCTGTCACATCTCACCCCTCCCCCTCCCCATATCCTCAAGTCCATTCTCTAGTAGGTCTGTGTCTTTATTCCCATCTTGCCACTAGGTTCTTCATGACCTCTTTTTTTTTTTTTTTTTTTTTTCTCCCTTAGATTCCATATATATGTGTTAGCATACTGTATTTGTTTTTCTCTTTCTGACTTACTTCACTCTGTATGACAGACTCTAACTCCATCCACCTCATTACAAATACCTCCATTTCATTTCTTTTTATGGCTGAGTAATATTCCATTGTATATATGTGCCACATCTTCTTTATCCATTCATCCGATGATGGACACCTAGGTTGCTTCCATGTCCTGGCTATTGTAAACAGAGCTGCAATGAATATTTTGGTACATGACTCTTTTTGAATTATGGTTTTCTCAGGGTATATGCCCAGTAGTGGGATTGCTGGGTCATATGGTAGTTCTATTTTTAGTTTTTTAAGGAACCTCCATACTGTTCTCCATAGTGGCTGTATCAATTTACATTCCCACCAACAGTGCAAGAGTGTTCCCTTTTCTCCACACCCTCTCCAGCATTTATTGTTTCTAGATTTTTTGATGATGGCCATTCTGACCGGTGTGAGATGATACCTCATTGTAGTTTTGATTTGCATTTCTCTAATGATTAATGATGTTGAGCATTCTTTCATGTGTCTGTTGGCAATCTGTATCTCTTCTTTGGAGAAATGTCTATTTAGGTCTTCTGCCCATTTTTGGATTGGGTTGTTTGTTTTTTTGTTATTGAGCTGCATGAGCTGCTTGTAAATCTTGGAGATTAATCCTTTGTCCGTTGCTTCATTTGCAAATATTTTCTCCCATTCTGAGGGTTGTCTTTTGGTCTTGTTTATGGTTTCCTTTGCTGTGCAAAAGCTTTTAAGTTTCATTAGGTCCCATTTGTTTATTTGTGTTTTTATTTCCATTTCTCTAGGACCTGGGTCAAAAAGGATCTTGCTGTGACTTATGTCATACAGTGTTCTGCCTATGTTTTCCTCTAAGAGTTTGATAGTGTCTGGCCTTACACTTAGGTCTTTAATCCATTTTGAGTTTATTTTTGTGTATGGTGTTAGGGAGTGTTCTAATTTCATACTTTTACATGTACCTGTCAATTTTCCCAGCACCACTTATTGAAGAGGCTGTCTTTTCTCCACTGTATATGCTTGCCTCCTTTATCAAAGATAAGGTGACCATATGTGCGTGGGCTTATCTCTGGGCTTTCTATCCTGTTCCATTGATCTATATTTCTGTTTTTGTGCCAGTACCAAACTGTCTTGATTACTGTAGCTTTGTAATATAGTCTGAAGTCAGGGAGCCTGATTCCTCCAGCTCCATTTTTTGTTCTCAAGATTGCTTTGGCTATTCGGGGTCTTTTGTGTTTCCATACAAATTGTGAAATTTTTTGTTCTAGTTCTGTGAAAAATGCCAGTGGTAGTTTGATAGGGATTGCATTGAATCTGTAGATTGCTTTGGGTAGCAGAGTCATTTTCACAATGTTTATTCTTCCAATCCAAGAACATGGTATATCTCTCCATCTATTTGTATCATCTTTAATTTCTTTCATCAGTGTCCTATAATTTTCTGCATACAGGTCTTTTGTCTCCTTAGGTAGGTTTATTCCTAGGTATTTTATTCTTTTTGTTGCAATGGTAAACGGGAGTGTTTTCTTAATTTCACTTTCAGATTTTTCATCATTAGTATACAGGAATGCAAGAGATTTCTGTGCATTAATTTTGTATCCTGCTACTTTACCAAATTCATTGATTAGCTCTAGTAGTTTTCTGGTAGCATCTTTTGGATTCTCTATGTATAGTATCATGTCATCTGCAAACAGTGAGAGCTTTACTTCTTCTTTTCCGATTTGGATTCCTTTTATTTCTTTTTCGTCTCTGATTGCTGTGGCTAACACTTCCAAAACTATGTTGAATAATAGTGGTGAGAGTGGGCAACCTTGTCTTGTTCCTGATCTTAGTGGAAATGGTTTACAGTTTTTCACCATTGAGGACAATGTTGGCTGTGGGTTTGTCATATACGGCCTTTATTATGTTGAGGAAAGTTCCCTCTATGCCTACTTTCTGCAGGACTTTTATCATAAATGGGTGTTGAATTTTGTCGAAGGCTTTCTCTGCATCTATTGAGATGATCATATGGTTTTTCTCCTTCAATTTGTTAATATGATGTATCACGTTGATTGATTTGCGTATATTGAAGAATCCTTGCATTCCTGGAATAAACCCCACTTGATCATGGTGTATGATCCTTTTAATGTGCTGTTGGATTCTGTTTGCTAGTATTTTGTTGAGGATTTTTGCATCTATGTTCATCAGTGATATTGGCCTGTAGTTTTCTTTCTTTGTGACATCTTTGCCTGGTTTTGGTATCAGGGTGATGGTGGCCTCGTAGAATGAGTTGGGGAGTGTTCCTCCCTCTGCAATATTTTGGAAGAGTTTGAGAAGGATAGGTGTTAGCTCTTCTCTAAATGTTTGATAGAATTCGCCTGTGAAGCCATCTGGTCCTGGGCTTTTGTGTGTTGGAAGATTTTTAATCACAGTTTCAATTTCAGTGCTTGTGATTGGTCTGTTCATATTTTCTATTTCTTCCTGGTTCAGTCTCGGCAGGTTGTGCATTTCTAAGAATCTGTCCATTTCTTCCAGGTTGTCCATTTTATTAGCATAGAGTTGCTTGTAGTAATCTCTTATGATCGTTTGTATTTCTGCAGTGTCAGTGGTTACTTCTCCTTTTTCATTTCTAATTCTATTAATTTGAGTCTTCTCCTTTTTTCTCTTGATGAGTCTGGCTAATGGTTTATCAATTTTGTTTATCTTCTCAAAGAACCAGCTTTTAGTTTCATTGATTTTTGCTATTGTTTCCTTCATTTCTTTTTCATTTATTTCTGATCTGATCTTTATGATTTCTTTCCTTCTGCTAGCTTTGGGGTTTTTTTGTTCTTCTTTCTCTAATTGCTTTAGGTGCAAGGTTAGGTTGTTTATTCGAGATGTTTCCTGTTTCTTGATGTAGGCTTGTATTGCTATAAACTTCCCTCTTAGAACTGCTTTTGCTGCATCCCATAGGTTTTGGATCGTCGTGTCTCCATTGTCATTTGTTTCTAGGTATTTTTTGATTTCCCCTTTGATTTCTTCAGTGATCACTTCGTTATTAAGTAGTGTATTGTGTAGCCTCCATGTGTTTGTAATTTTTACAGATCTTTTCCTGTAATTGATATCTAGTCTCATAGCGTTGTGGTCGGAAAAGATACTTGATACGATTTCAATTTTTTAAAATTTACCAAGGCTTGATTTGTGACCCAAGATATGATCTATCCTGGAGAATGTTCCATGAACACTTGAGAAAAATGTGTATTCTGTTGTTTTTGGGTGGAATGTCCTATAAATATCAATTAAGTCCATCTTGTTTAATGTATCATTTAAAGCTTGTGTTTCCTTATTTATTTTCATTTTGGATGATCTGTCCATTGGTGAAAGTGGGGTGTTAAAGTCCCCTACTATGATTGTGTTACTGTCGATTTCCCCTTTTATGGCTGTTAGTATTTGCCTTATGTATTGAGGTGCTCCTATGTTGGGTGCATAAATATTTACAATTGTTATACCTTCCTCTTGGATCGATCCCTTGATCATTATATAGTGTCCGTCTTTGTCTCTTGTAATTGTCTTTATTTTAAAGTCTATTTTGTCTGATATGAGAATTGCTACTCCAGCTTTCTTTTGATTTCCATTTGCATGGAATATCTTTTTCCATCCCCTCACTTTCAGTCTGTATGTGTCTCTAGGTCTGAAGTGGGTCTCTTGTAGACAGCATATATATGGGTCTTGTTTTTGTATCCATTCAGCCAGTCTGTGTCTTTTGGTGGGAGCATTTAATCCATTTACATTTAAGGTAATTATCGATATGTATGTTCCTATTCCCATTTTCTTAAATGTTTTGGGTTTGTTATTGTAGGTGTTTTCCTTCTCTTGTGTTTCTTGCCTAGAGAAGTTCCTTTAGCATTTGTTGTAAAGCTGGTTTGGTGGTGCTGAACTCTCTCAGCTTTTGCTTGTCTGTAAAGGTTTTAATTTCTCCATCAAATCTGAATGAGATCCTTGCTGGGTAGAGTAATCTTGGTTGTAGGTTTTTCTCCTTCATCACTTTAAGTATATCCTGCCACTCCCTTCTGGCTTGCAGCGTTTCTGCTGAAAGATCAGCTGTTAACCTTATGGGGATGCCCTTGTGTGTTATCTGTTGTTTTTCCCTTGCTGCTTTTAATATGTTTTCTTTATATTTAATTTTTGATAGTTTGATTAATATGTGTCTTGGTGTGTTTCTCCTTGGATTTATCCTGTATGGGACTCTCTGTGCTTCCAGGACTTGATTAACTATTTCCTTTCCCATATTAGGGAAGTTTTCAACTATAATCTCTTCAAATATTTTCTCAGTCCCTTTCTTTTTCTCTTCTTCTTCTGGGACCCCTATAATTCGAATGTTGGTGCGTTTAATGTTGTCCCAGAGGTCTCTGAGACTGTCCTCAGTTCTTTTCATTCTTTTTTCTTTATTCTGGTCTGCAGTAGTTATTTCCACCATTTTATCTTCCAGGTCACTTATCCGTTCTTCTGCCTCAGTTATTCTGCTATTGATCCCATCTAGAGTATTTTTAATTTCATTTATTGTGCTTGTCATCGTTTCTTGGTTCCTCTTTAGTTCTTCTACGTCCTTGTTAAATGTTTCTTGCATTTTGTCTATTCTATTTCCAAGACTTTGGATCATCCTTACTATCATTATTCTGAATTCTTTTTCAGGTAGACTACCTATTTCCTCTTCATTTGTTAGGTCTGGTGTGTTTTGACCCTGCTCCTTCATCTGCTGTGTGTTTTTCTGTCTTCTCATTTTGCTTATCTTACTGTGTTTGGGGTCTCCTTTTCACAGGCTGCAGGTTCGTAGTTCCCGTTGTTTTTGGTATCTGTCCCCAGTGGCTAAGGTTGGTTCAGTGGGTTGTGTAGGTTTCCTGGTGGAGGGAAGTAGTGCCTGTGTTCTGGTGGATGAGGCTGGATGTTGTCTTTCTGGTGGGTTCGTCCACATCTGGTGGTGTGTTTTGGGGTGTCTGTGGCCTTATTATGATTTTAGGCAGCCTCTCTGTTAATGGATGGGGCTGTGTTCCTCTCTTGCTAGTTGTTTGGCATAGGGTGTCCAGCACTGTAGCTTGCTGGTCGTTGAGTGAAGCTGGGTCTTGATGTTGAGATGGAGATCTGTGAGAGATTTTCGCCGTTTGGTATTACGTGGAGCTGGGAGGTCTCTTGTGGACCAGTGTCCTGAAGTTGGCTCTCCCACCTCAGAGGCACAGCCCTGATGCCTGGCTGGAGCACCAAGAGCCTTTCATCCACACGGCTCAGAATAAAAGGGAGAAAAAATGGAAAGAAAGAAAAAAGAGGATAAAATAAAATAAAATAAAGCAATTATAATAAAAAATAAGAAAAAAATTATTAAGAATAAATTTATTAAGAAAAAAATTTTTTTTTAATTTTTAAAAATAGATTTATTAATTTTTTATACTAAAAATAAGAAAAAATTATTTAGAAAAAATTTATTAAGAAAAAAAAATTTTTAATTTTTTAAAATAAAAAATATGAAAAAACTTATTAAAAATTTTTTTAAAAATAGAAAATAAGGAAAAAATTATTAAGAAAACATTTATTAGGGAAAAAAAAAATTTTAAGCCAAAAAAAAAAAAAAAAAAAACGGACGGACCTAACCCTAGGACTAACGGTGAGAGCAAAGCTATACAGACAAAATCTCACCCAGAAGCATACACATCTACACTCACAAAAAAAAGGAAAAGGGGAAAAGTTAATATATCCTGCTCCCAAAGTCCATCTCCTAAATTTGGGATGATTCGTTGTCTATTCAGGTATTCAACAGATGCAGGCACATCAAGTTGTTTGTGGAGCTTTAATCCGCTGCTTCGGAGGCTGCTGGGAGAGATTTCCCTTTCTCTTCTTTGTTCGTACAGCTCCCGGGGTTCAGCTTTCGATTTGGACCCGCCTCTGCATGTAGGTCCCCTGAGGGCGTCTGTTCCCCGCCCAGACAGAACGGGGTTAAAGGAGCAGCTGATTCGGGGGCTCTGGCTCAGTCAGGCCGGGGGGAGGGAGCGGTACGGAGGAGGCGGGGCGAGCCTGCGGCGGCAGAAGCCGGCGTGACGTTGCAGCAGCCTGAGGCGCGCCGTGCGCTCTCCCGGGGAAGTTGTCCCCGAATTACGGGAGCCTGGCCGTGGCGGGCTGCACAGGCTCCCGGGAGGGGCGGTGTGGAGAATGACCTGTGCTCGCCCACAGGCTGTTTGGTGGCGGCAGCAGCAGCCTTAGCGTCTCATGCCCGTCTCTGGGGTCCGCGCTGATAGCCGCGGCTCGCGCCCGTCTCTGGAGTTCGTTTAAGTGGCGCTCTGAATCCCCTCTCCTTGCACGCCGCGAAACAAAGAGGCAAGAAAAAGTCTCCTGCCTCTTCGGCAGCTGCAGACCTTTTCTCGTGCACCCTCCCGGCTAGTTGTGGTGCGCTAGCCCCTTCAGGCTGTGTTCACGCAGCCAACCCCAGTCCTCTCCCTGGGATCCGACCGAAGCCCGCGCCTCAGCTCCCAGCCCCCGCCCGCCCCGGCGGGTGAGCAGACAAGCCTCTCGGGCTGGTGAGTGCTGCTTGGCGCCGAGCCTCTGTGCGGGAATCTCTCCGTTTTTCCCTCTGCGTCCCTGTTGCTGTGGGATCCGCGCTGATAGCCGCGGCTCGCGCCCGTCTCTCGAGCTCCTTTAGGCGGCGCTCTGAATCCCCTCTCCTTGCGCGCCGCGAAACAGAGGCAAGAAAAAGTCTCTTGCCTCTTCGGCAGCTGCAGTCTTTTTCCCGGACTCCCTCCCGGCTAGCACCGAAGCCCGAGCCCCAGCTCCCAGGCCCCGCCCGCCCCGGCGGCTGAGCAGACAAGCCTGTCGGGCTGGTGAGTGCTGGTCGGCACTGCTCCTCTGTGCGGGAATCTCCGCTTTGCCCTCCGCACCACTGTGGCTGCGCTCTCCTCCATGGCTCCGAAGCTTCCCCCCTCTGCTACCCGCAGTCTCTGCCCACGAAGGGGCTTCCTAGTGTGTGGAAACCTTTCCTCCTTCACAGCTCCCTCCCACTGGTGCAGGTCCCGTCCCTATTCTTTTGTCTCTGTTATTTCTTTTTTCTTTTGCCCTACCCAAGTACGTGGGGATTTTCTTGCCTTTTGGGAGGTCTGACGTCTTCTGCCAGCGTTCAGTGGGTGTTCTGTAGGAGCAGTTCCACGTGTAGATGTATTTCTCATGTATCTGTGGGGAGGAAGGTGATCTCCGCGTCTTACTCTTCCGCCATCTTGCCCCCTCTCTGTCCTTTTTTATCTATGTATGCAGTTTGATTTTCCCAAAAGCCTAACTTAAAACATACTATCTACCTTCCACTTACAACAATTCATATAAATATTATCACATTATTCTAAACTTCTTTTCCTCCTGGACATATAATTCCTAACTGTTACTCTTAAAACCACTTTTAATATAATTTTTTATTATATAAAAACACACATGAGTAATATACAAAGTATAATGAAATATATATTAAAATTTGGATAAACAGACTATTTCAACATTAAGGGAGATTAGGATAGTCCCCATTCCCCTTTTCTGCCATTTTACAAATAAGGAAGCTAAACCAGAATGTAGCATTTGTGAGATAGTTTTGTGTATATGGGAGGTGCAGGAGGAGGAGAAAAGGAGATGGAAAAGATGGGGGTTTAAGATAAGTGATGAGGAAGGGACAGCAAGAAGTCAACTCCATGGCTGAGAAAAGGTCACAAAGGAGGAAGTGAAAGCAACGGAGTTTGAACTCCCATCTCCCATCATCAACTACTGTGTCTTTTCCCACTACATCACAGCTCTGGAAATTCCTATCTACAATTAAATAAGGGGATTTGTTTAGGGAAGATTTGAATTTTCCCCAGCCGTGAGAAAAGTTAACAGTTTATAGAAATCACCCATTCTTTTTTTCTGGATTGACATAGTTGTGTGTGGCCAGCACATGGCTCAGAGATTGACATGTCTAAATCTGTTTGTTTCTGATGCTTCAAGGAGTCTTTAATAACTAAAGAAGGGTCCTTTGTTTTTGCTTAGAAGATGAAAGCAAACATAATGACTCACAGAATTTTGCAGGAGCTGGTGAAGTCTGCTGCAGTATAATTTATCCATAACAATGTCAACCTTGAAATAGCATTGCTTTCCTCTGTTTTGTTTGGAAAATTAGAATTTTGTCTCTGTAGAAGATAGATATGAATCAAGTACAAGAGCTAATGATTAAGTAGAAATGATGAACCTATATTTCAGACGCAAACATTTTGGAAGTTTTTTGTTTTTATAGAAATCCGATTTTGTCACTTTACTGAAAATCAAGAGTATAATTAAGCTAATTAACATTTTAAAATCCGATTGGAGCAGAAGTTTTAACTCTCTTAAGAGAGCTATATCTACAGATATTCCAGTTGTATGCTAATAATCAAACGTTATCAAAACACTTTGGTGAAGGAACTCTACTTAGCCACACTGTTCTTAGTAGTTTCAAATTATTTCCCATACAAGAAAGTAATAAAATTATACATCTTAAAGTATTCCAGATCCAACTCTCCATCCCTAATTGGTAGACATCAGAAAGTTTTACATTATCAATTAAAACATAATAAGCACATATTCCTAGACATATATAGGTGCACTCAACTTTTTTGCATATTTTTTTCTGGGCACTAAGATGTTACAAACAGTGGAAGAGTGATTGAGGTAAATTAATGCACTTAAATGGTTTATCGAGGTTCCATGTCAAGACAACCTATGGAAGACTATTATAACTTTTTCTTTAGTCCAGGAAAACACAGAAGTATTTGCCACTTATTTCTGAGAAATGAGTGCAACTTCTGGTAAATGTGACACAAATGCCAGATTTGTATATACCGGTCGTCTTTGTTCAGAGGTGTGGGACCATAAAATGACAATGCATGTTGAAATTGTGCAAATGATCTTAATAATCAATGGAAAAAATTATGATTGCTCCATTATCTTTAAACATTTTTGTCAAAACATGAAGAACTCTCTTACGTTGCTTATAAATATATAGGGAAATGGAAAAAACAGTAATACTAATATTTATTTAGTACATTGTAATTTAAAACATTACAACATTGAGAATTGTGTTACATTTATTTGCAAAGTCTTATCCAAAGTATTTTGAACACTACTTGCTTTTTCCTTCTCATCCTAGAATGTATTATTTTTTTTATTGAAGTATATTGATTTACAATATTGTGTTAGTTTCAGGTGTACAGCACAGTGATTCAGTTATAAATACATACATATATAAACATACATATTCTTTTTCAGATTCTTTTTCCTTATAGGTTATTATAAAATATTGAGTATAGTTCCCTGTGCTTTACAGTAGGTCTTTATTGGTTATCTATTTTATTTATAATAGCGTGCATATGTTAATCCCAACCTCCTATAACTTATGACATGGAGAGAGCATCTTTTCTCCACTTTGGTGACTCGGTATGATCCTTTCTAAGTATGGATCAGCTTCCAACATTTTCTCTTCTGTACTTTCAATGTCATAAAATACCCCCTAGAATTCCCTTAATGGGAATTTTTCTGCCTGTGTCACTTCTGGGCCATCTCTTTGTCACAATCACTTTCCCCATTAATGTCACTAAGGTCACCTTCGCCAAGTTCCTTTGTTGCATGGCTGGAATCTCTGGAACAGTGGAGGTGTCAACATCCCCATCTTCTAATCACATCCAAATTCACTTTCAGTGTTATCACTTTCTGTACTTTCATCTGTTGGTCAATTTCCTCTTTTGACCGTCTGTTTTTGTAAAATGGGAGACAAGGAGGCGACACAGACAAATGCTTTCCTGTTTTTGCGTGACTGAATAACAGATGTGCAGGAGCCAATCAATGACAGGCCTGGAAAAGAATGATGAGATTGGTCACTGATCAAGATGTGCATCTATGTAGTGATGTGTGGTCTAAAGAGCTAGCACCAAAGTGTTTATGCAATTATTCACATTTAATATATCATGGTGACTAAAATTTGAAAAGTGGTGTTGGAGGACTGGTATTATTTAACTAAACCATGGTAATTAAAATTTGTGCATATCATAACTGTGTAAAATAGAGACTACCTGTATTAACCAAGCAGGTCAATTACAGATTATAGAAGGAATTGCGTACTTTGTGGGAAAACACAATTTTCATAATATATCAGACATATATATATATATATATGGTATATATATGTATCAACATAAATTCATAGATTAAACAATAAGGAGAAAGAGTTGATTCTCAGAGTTCTGTTTTATGTGTTTTGTTTTATTTCATTTAATTTATTTATTTCATACTCGAGTCTGAGGCATACACAAATGTGTATGTCCTGTGGATTTTCATTCCCACAGGAACTGGCAGATTCTTAGCTATTCAGGCAGGGACCAGTGCTTTACTTGAGAAATTCTAAAGATAGGAGATGCTTTGTAATGTAAACTGATGAACCGTGGCTCCGTAACTGTCTTCTTCACCTTGCTGGTACAATTTTTTTTTTAATAGATCTTTATTGGAGTATAATTGCTTCAGAATACTGTGTTAGTTTCTGTTGTACACAAAAGTGAATCAGCCATATGCATACATATGTCCCCATATCCCCTCCCTCTTGAGCCTCCCTCCCACCCTCCCTATCCCATCCCTCTTTGTCAACCCGAAGCACTGAGCTGATCTCCCTGTGCTGTGCAGCTCCTTCCCACTAGCTATCTATTTTACTTTCGGTAGCATATATATATCGATGCTACTCTCACTTCGCCTTAGCTTCCCCCTCCCACCCCGTGTCCTCAAGTCCATTCTCTATGTCTCTACATCTTTATTCCTGCCCTGTCACTAGGTTCATCAGTACCGTGTTGTGTTTTTTTTTTAGATTCCATATATATGTGTTAGCATACAGTATTTGTTTTTCTCTTTCTGACTTACTTTTGTATGTAAGAACCTTACTCAGTGTAGCTATCAACCTAGTTTATTCTGTTAACTCCAAAAAATGTTTATCTGGTTTCCAAACAGATTCCTGGGCTTTGTCCTTCCTTCTTCTGGTCTTGTTTTCCAACAAATCTATTTTATCTTATCTATTCCATTACTGTCTAGCAAATCCAGTTGAGCTAAGCACCAAGTTACTTTTTGTGGAAGGATTTTCAGAGCACTGTGTAATTTTCTGTGCTTCCATGAAGGATGGGGAGTGCAGAGGAGAGGAGTGGAGAAAACAGAGGCTGTGGAACCCAGCCAAAGATCTGACTTGGGTGTGAACTCCAGTGCGGTCACCCATAGACTGTGATCTTGGACAATTTGGGTCCTCTGTCCAAACCTCAGTTTTCTCAGTCCCATTTGGATAAGCCCTTCATTCAGGATGAAGGGCTATGAGGACACAAGCAGTAGCTCCCATTGCTTGATACCAGTTGCCCAGAAGGTTCACCCTTTTGAAGAAAATCAGGAAGCTAAATCAGTGGTCAGGGCAAAAGAATTCTGCCACAATTAGTCCTGTCTGTGATGATTTTGGAAAAGAGAGTGGTGACAGAACTCCTGTGTATTTTTGGACTCTGGACTAGAGATTCTGTTAATATCTAAAATAAGTTAGAATTTTAAGTATTCTGAAATGAGGTAAAATTCTCATGGCAGAAAGTCAGATGGCTCAGCCAGTTGACTGTATCTTTCTGCCAGAAGTTTATTCTTGGCACAATCAGCAGTGGCTAGTGGAGGCCAGAGGGTCCAGAGTATGTAGAATTGTTGCTGCTACTATGGGAACGATTTGCCCAGTTGTGTGGAGCAGGTAGCAAAACATATCTAGTACCTCTAAGTTTATAGTTTCCTAAGATGACTTTTTTGAGACGATAGCAATTATGAAACATGGGCCATTTGACATGTTTGTTCAATCAGATTTAATGTACAATTGTACCTTGAAGAGCAAAATCATATTCATGTCCTTTGGTGTGGCCCACTGAAATAATTCTTGGTTCTCGTTTTAATGCATACTCTTGTCCAAAGCTGCTTCTTTTGTGTTCAGGAAAAATTAACTTCTAATGAATGTTCTTCTTGCTGGTCACTTGCTAACTCACTCTAAGAATAAAATACTCTTATTGGGAAGAGAGAACGTGATAAGGATTCAAATAAAGGCAAGTTCTTTGTATCTTACTTTTTTCCAGAATTCTGCTTGGACTGCCCTTACCTCCCTCAGACATGGACTATCTCAACAAACTGAACAATTTATGATTTACAATCTTGTATAAGATCTAGGAGCTAGAGGAGGAAGTGGGCAGAAGTAAAGGTGTGGCAGGCTGCATGCCTGATGCAAATGTTCTGGCAATCTCCCTCCCTCTCTCTTCCACCAGTATTCTCTTCTCTCTCTTTTCCTGTCTTTCCTTCCTCATTCTTCTCTCCTGTCCTTTAAAAAAATTTTTTTCTTAGTCTTTTTACACTTCTTTTTTTAAATTTTAATTTTATTGGAGTATAGTTGATTTACAATGTTGTGTTAGTTTCAGGTGTCCAGCAAAGTGATTCAGTTATACATATACATATATTCGTTCTTTTTTAGACTCTTTTCTCATATAGGTTATCACAGAATATTGAGTAGAGTTCCCTGAGCTATACAGTAGGTCTTTGTTGGTTATCTATCTTATATATAGTAGTGTTTTTACACTTGTTTTTAAATTGGCCGCCAGGCATCATGTTGCCTGGGCTGCTGTGACATGGCTCACCTCTGAGAATCTCAGCAAGCACAGATCTCTGCATTTCAAGAGTGTGGTTTCTCTGCTATTTATTCCATCTATGATGATGCAGAGGGCTTTCTCCACCTAATCACTGAGCTTCCATTCTTTCATGTCTAATACCAACTACGGATCTTCCTCGACTTACTATGGGGTTATGTCCCGATAAACCCATCGTAAGTTGAAAATATCACCAGCCAAAAGTGCATTTACCTAACTTAGCATCAGAGTTGAAACCTGCACACCACCATAAAGTCGAAAAATCACTGTTGAATCATCGTTAAGTCTGGATCTTCTGTATTGGCTCTTTCTTTCTTGCCTATTCCCAGAGTCTGTTCCAATGCTCAAGTGCACATTTACGCTTTAATGCTGCAGAGGATTTGGCACCAGCTAAAAGGAGCTGAGCCCTACATTTCTTGATTCCTTTGCACAGATTTAAGCCATGAAACAACCCTTTCTAGATACCTCCAGCATCACTCCATCCTCAGCTCTTGCCATTTCTCCCTAGACCCTGACATCTTCAAAGCACAGAAGTCTCCGTGGTAGTCTGAACAGGCCGCCCATTCTCCACTGTTCTGGCCCCAGGCTGAGCTGGGGCTGTCCCTTGGGCCTAGTTTTTGTTTCTGGACAATGCTTATTCTTTCTGGTTTAAATCCTAGGTTTATCCCTCCTGTGGCTTCTGATTGAAGTGCTTTTTCTTTTCTTTTGTATTTTTTTCTCGCAGCTTTCTTCACCATCCTTGCTGAAGTCGGCCTGGTTTCTGACTGATTCTTTTAAACTATTGTTCTCTCAGATAATTTAAAAGCCTGATGAACTCTGGATTGAGATGTCCTGGATTGTTTCATTCTGACCTCAGTGCCTTTTAGTAGAATTTGCCTCAGTTCTGACATTTTAAATGAACACAGTGTGAATTTTAACAAAATTTCATTTTTTTAAATTCCTCCTGTCTGCCTCTCTTCTTCACTACTGTTTACTAGTGCTGTCATTTTAGAGTCTCTATATTTCTCTCTAGCCTCTTAAGAATTCATTAGGGGTCATTGTCACTGCCTCATAGTACCAAGTTAGTTGATTTGGGAAAATGATAGATTCTAGGTATGCCTGACCTTTACATTCCCTCTTGTAGAAAGGATATGAGTAATAATAGGTCTCTGTTTGGCATTGTTTCTTTCCCATATATTTAGAAAGACATTCTGTCTGCTGTTGTGTCTTTGGTGGTTGAGATTCTCCATATACATTTTTTAATCTTACCATTTCATGAAAGACCTAGACGAGATAAATCATGAGGTCAATGCTAATAATGTTCAGATTGACATTTGTAATCTGTTTTACAAACAAATATTTATTCCTTTCACTTGAGAACAATTTAACTAGTAAAATAAACAATTTACTATACATTTTGTTCTCTTTCCTATTCTGAAGCAAACTTTTTAATGAGAGTATGAATTTAATAACAGTAAATATCTTATGAGATGATTATATATGCATCTTTCACTACTTTGTATATTCTTTTTAGGGCATGGAACAATTATTCATCCTTATTACTCACAAAGTGCCTGAAACAAATTTGGTCCTCATCAAATATAATGCTTGAATAAGTGAAGCCATTAGTGAAAAAAATTTTAAGGTTCAAATTTGGAATTAATGTTGTTGTTAAACATTCTTGTCTGTTGAGGTTCTGGTAAAATTACTTAAAGGTGTACATCATATAACTCAGGAAACCATGGCTTATTAGAAGGAACAGTGGCCTTGGATTCAGAAGACAAAGTTCAATCAAAGCTAAGTCCTGCTATTTCATTGAACTATCTAAGCTCAATTTCCTCAAATGTTACACAGGGAGTAATACATCTGAAAGTGTTAGTGGGAAAAATAAATGAGATAAGAAAGTGTTTTTCACTGTGTCGGCAGGCACATAATAAATACTTTAAAAAATACTAGAAGCTTCTCTCTCTGCTTTCCATTATCCATTCTTTAAGATGTAAGAATGAATATTTATAGATGTTTAATTTTTCTCAGGTAAAATTATTAAATTCTACTTTTAAAAAATTTATCTTTTGATTTCTGAAGATCAGTGCAGTGGAAGGAATTTTTGTTCTTAGCATCAAATGATCTGGAGGACTTTTGCTTCTGGGAAGGTTGACCAAGGTGCTAGTGGAAGACTCCTTGGCAGAAAACAACTATGGAACTTGGGTTTAATACAAAGCTATTACCTGAAGAATGAACAGAAGCATTCTTGTGTATACACTCAGAGGAAAGAACTCTGGGGCTGTTAGTTCCTCAAGTTCCTCATTTTTGCATCTTTCAGCCTAGGCCTAAGTACAGTCTGCACAATTCCTGCAGTGGAGGTGGAAACGTACCAGCTTTCGGGCCAGGGGAACAAGAAGACTGAAGCCAGGGAAATGTGGCTGCCGAAAGGAGTATGGGAATCCCAGAATGGAAAGAGCCAGAGAAGGGATTCAAAAATTCTGTCTATCTACATAGCTGACTCATCTCTGGTCCATGCTCTGTTGAACAGAGCAACTCAACTACAGAGAAAAAGTCTGAAGAGAGATTGGAGCTGCTGCCCCCAAATCAGAATCTCAGTGTAAGCCCCGCCAAAATCATTGCCCACTAAAATGAAAGATACCACATGTGTAAGTCTATTCACAGGGGAATGAAAGCCTGCCTGAGAAAGATGCAACGTAAAGGAAAGGTTGACCAAAAGTCGAGTAGAGTTACCTTCCTGATGATACTATGTGAACACCTGGACCCAGTCACACCTCCCCGTGAGCATTCCCATTGTGAACCAGTAACTTTCCTATTTGGCTTAAGCCTCTTTGATTTGGAGTGATTCCATTTGTAGCCAGAATCTTTGTGTCCTTTACCCATCAAGGTTTAACTGGAGTTTATGAAATTTACAATCCTGAGGAAATGGAATGCAACACACCCATTAGGATAATACCCCTTAAACCCACAGATTTCAGTAAACCCAAGATTAACCTTTAATCTATGGAGAATTAGACCCTAACACTAGCGTTTCTTTTATGTGAAAGCTAAGTAGAAATTTTATGCTTACAGCTAGAACAATTTTAATTTAGGGCACTAGAAAATAAAATGCCATATCTGTTTTTTTATTTTTTTAACACCTTTATTGTGTATAATTGCTTTACAATGGTGTATTAGTTTCGGCTCTATAACAAAGTGAATCAACTCTACATATACATATATCCCCATATCTCCTCCCTCTTGTGTCTCCCTCCCAATCTCCCTATCCCACCGCTCTAGGTGGTCACAAAGCACCGAGCTGATCTCCCTGTGCTATGCGGCTGCTTCCCACTAGCTATCTATTCTACATTTGGTAGTGTATATATGTCCATGTCACTCTCTCACTTCATCCCAGCTTACCCTTCCCAATCCCCGTGTCCTCAAGTCCATTATCTACGTCTGCATCTTTATTCCTGTCCTGCCCCTAGGTTCTTCAGAATCTTTTTTTTTTTTTTTTTTTTAGATTCCATATATATGTGTTAGCATACAGTATTTGTTTTTCTCTTTCTGACTTACTTCACTCTGTATGACAGACTCTAAGTCCATCCACCTCACTACAAATAACTCAATTTCGTTTCTTTTTATGGCTGAGTAATATTCCATTGTATATGTGTGCCACATCTTCTTTATCCATTCATCTGTCGATGGACACTTAGGTTGCTTCCATGTCCTCACTATTGTAAATAGAGCTGCAATGAACATTATGGTATGTGACTCTTTTTGAATTATGGTTTTCTAAGTGTATATGCCCAGTAGTGGGATTGCATAGGTTCTACTTTTAGTTTTTTAAGTAACCTCCATAATGTTCTCCACAGTGGCTGTATTAATTTACTTTCCCACCAACAGTGCAAGAGGGTTCCCTTTTCTCCACACCATCTCCAGCATTTATTGTTTGTAGATTTTTGATGATGGCCATTCTGACTCATGTGAGGTGATACCTCATTATAGTTTTCCTTTGCATTTCTCTAATTATTAATGATGTTGAGCATTCTTTCATGTGTCTGTTGGCAATCTGTATATCTTCTTTGGAGAAATGTCTATTTAGGTCTTCTGCCCATTTTTGGATTGGGTTGTTTGTTTTTTTGTGATTGAGCTGCATGAGCTGATTGTAAATTTTGGAGATTAACCCTTTGTCAGTTGCTTCATTTGCAAATACTTTCTCCCATTCTGTTTTGGGTTTGTTATTGTAGGTCTTTTCCTTCTCTTGTGTTTCCTGCCTAGAGAAGTTTCTTTAGCATTTGTTGTAAAGCTGGTTTGGTGGTGTTGAATTCTCTTAGCTTTTGCTTGTCTGTAAACGTTTTAATTGCTCCGTCGAATCTGAATGAGATGCTTGCTGGGTAGAGTAATCTTGGTTCTAGGCTTTTCCCCTTCATCACTTTAAATATGTCTTGCCACTCCCTTCTGGCTTTCTAAGTTTCCGCTGAAAGATCAGCTCTTAACCTTCTGGGGGTTCCCTTGTATGTTATTTGTTGTTTTTCCCTTGCTGCTTTTAATATTTTTTCTTTGTATTTAATTTTTGATAGTTTGATTAATATGTGTCTTGGTGTGTTTCTCCTTGGATTTATGCTATATGGGACTCTCTGCACTTCCTGGACTTGATTGACTATTTCCTTTCCCATATTAGGGAAGTTTTCAACTATAATCTCTTCAAATATTTTCTCAGTCCCTTTCTTTTTCTCTTCTTCTTCTGGCACCCCTATAATTCGAATGTTGGTGCATTTAATGTTGTCCCAGAGGTCTCTCTGACTGTCCTCAATTCTTTTCATTCTTTTTTCTTTATTCTGCTCTGCGGTAGTTATTTCCACTATTTTATCTTCCTGGTCACTTAGCCGTTCTTCTGCCTCACTTATTCTGCTATTGATTCCTTCTAGAGAATTTTTAATTTCATTTATCGTGTTGTTCATCATTGTTTGTTAGCTCTTTATTTCTTCTAGGTCCTTGTTAAACATTTCTTGTATTTTCTCCATTCTATTTCCAAGATTTTGGATCATCTTTACTTTCATTACTTTGAATTCTTTTTCAGGTAGACTGCTTATTTCCTCTTCATTTGTTTGGCCTGTTGGGATTTTACCTTGCTCCTTCATCTGATGTGTGTTTCTCTGTCCTCTCATTTTGCTTAACTTGCTGTGTTTGGGGGTCTCCTTTTCACAGGCTGCAGCTTCGTTGTTTTCATTGTTTTTGGTGTTTGCCCCCAGTGGGTAAGGTTGGTTCAGTGGGTTGTGTAGGATTCCTGGTGGAGGGGACTGGTGCCTGTGTTCTGGTGGATGAGGCTGGATCTTGTCTTGCTGGTGGGCAGGACCACATCTGGTGGTGTGTTTTGGTGTGTCTGTGACCTTATTAGGATTTTAGGCAGCCTCTCTGCTAATGGGTGGTGTTGTGTTCCTGTCTTGCTAGTTGCTTGGCATAGGGTGTCCAGCACTGTAGCTTGCTGGTCGTTGAGTGGAGCTGAGTCTTAGCATTGAGATGGAGATCTCTGGGAGAGCTTTTGCCGTTTGATATTATGAGCTGGGAGGTCTCTGGTGGAGCAATGTCCTGAACTCAGTTATCTCACCTCAGAGGCACAGGCCTGACACCGTTCGGAGCACCAAGACCCTGTCAGCCACATGGCTCAGAAGAAAAGAAAGAACAAAAAAGAAAGAAAGAAAAAATTAATAAAGTAAAATAAAGTTGTTAAAATAAAAAAATTATTAAAAAGTCATAAAGCAAGAAAGAAAGAAAGAAGAGAGCAACCAAACCAATAAACAAATCCAACAGTGATAACAAGCGCTAAAAACTATACTAAAAAAAAAGAAAAATACAGACAGAACCTTAGGATAAATGGTAAAAGCAAGCTATACAGACAAAATCACACAAAGAAGCATACACATACACACTCACAAAATGAGAAAAAGGAAAAAAAAATATCTATATATAAAATAAATAAGGAAGAGAGCAACCAAATCAATAAACAAATCTACCAATGATAATAAACTGTAAATACTAAACTAAGATAAACATAAAACCAGAAAAAATTAGATGCAGAAAGCAAACCCTAAGTCTACAGTTGCTCCCAAAGTCCACCACCTCAACTTTCGGATGATTCGTTGTCTATTCAGGTCTTCCAGAGATGCAGGGTACATCAAGTTGATTGTGGAGATTTAATCCTTTGCTCCTGAGGCTGCTGGGAGAAATTTCCCTTTCTTTTCTTTGTTCGCACAGCTCCTGGGGTTCAGCTTTGGATTTGGCTCCACCTCTGCGTGTAGGTCGCCTGAGGGCGTCTGTTCCTGCTCAGACAGGATGGGGTTAAAGGAGCAGCTGATTAGGGGCTCTGGCTCACTCAGGCCGGGGAAGGGAAGGTCACGGAATGCAGGGCGAGCCTGCGGCAGCAGAGGCCTGCATGACTTTGCAACAGCCTGAAGCACACCATGTGTTCTCCCAGGGAAGTTGTCCCTGGATTACGGGACCCTGGCAGTGGCGGGCTGCACAGGCTCCTGGGAGGGGAGATGTGGATAGTGACTTGTGCTTGCACACAGGCTTCTTGGTGGCTGCAGCAGCAGCCTTAGCATCTCATGCCCATCTCTCTTGTCCGCGCTGATAGCCACGGCTCGTGCCCATCTCTGGAGCTCGTTTAGGTGGTGTTCTGAATCCCCTCTCCTCGCACACCCCAAAACAATGGTCTCTTGCCTCTTAGGCAGGTCCAGTCTTTCTCCCGGACTCCCTCCCAGCTAACTGTGGTGCACTAGCCCCCTTCAGGCTGTGTTCATGGAGCCAACCTCAGTCCTCTCCCTGGGGTCTGACCTCTGAAGCCTGAGCCTCAGCTCCCAGCCCCCACCTGCCCTGGCAGGTGAGCAGACAAGCCTCTCGGGCTGGTGAGTGCGGGTCGGCACCGATCCTCTGTGTGGGAATCTCTCTGCTTTGCCCTCTGCACCCCTGTGCCTGCGCTCTCCTCCGTGGCTTCGAAGTTTCCCCCCCGTCACCACCCCCGTCTCTGCCAGTGAAGGGCCTTCCTAGTGTGTGGAAACTTTTCCTGCTTCACAGCTCCCTCTCAGAGGGGCAGGTACTGTCCCTAGTCTTTTGTCTCTGTTTTTTCTTTTTTCCTTTTGCCCTACCCAGGTACGTGGAGAGTTTCTTGCCTTTTGGGAGGTCTGAGGTCTTCTGCCAGCATTCAGTAGGTGTTCTGTAGGAGTTGTTCCACATGTAGGTGTATTTCTGATGTATTTGTGGGGAGGAAGGTGATCTCCACGTCTTACTCCTCTGCCATCTTGAAGGTCTCCCCAGGGTTTGGTTTTTTAAATGAAATTATTTTTCTAACCACCAATTGCTTTATGGTTACGTTCTGTCAAATAGAGCCTGTTAATGGAATCCAGTTAGATCAAAGGAAGTTCAAAGGAATCTCTAAAAAGCACAAACATCACCAGAAAAATGCCGATTTGGATTGTCCATTTATGCAATTGGAAGAAAGTAACAAGAAGGATATTTAAATTTTAGTGTTTTGACATGCATATAGCTTTTGTTTAGGTTTATTGCATTTTTTCCAACATAGGTAAACTTCTAAATGTCATAACCTCTAACAGAGTGTGGCAGTCATCTGAAAACTTTCTCAGCATTGAGTACAATTAATTATTGGTCCATTGGGAAGATGTTGTGGTAAAATACTGACTACTGACGCTCTCCCATCTGCCCCAGTGGCTGTTAGAAGAGAGAGGAAGAGGAGGCAGAGAGGCGGTCACAGCCTCCTTGTTTTACTCTGGAGGCTGCTGTGGCTACTGAGGCACTTTTGAGACAAGATTTCCAAAACGCTTTGTGATGTTTATATTCTGCTACCATCTCTAGATGTTATAATCAAGAAATTCAAGATACATAAACATTGACAATTAATTAATTATTGGTTTCCTTCAACATCCCATCCAGATCAGGTAAAATGTGCATTCTGACCACAAATTCTTTGAAAAGCTTGGCTCATAAAAATGATTCAAGCTTGTGGAGAATGGACATGATCATCTAAATTACTTGCAACAAATGAAAGGAAAGTCCAAATAAGTTAATGGAGATTTTTGTTCTCATGTGAATAAGAAAAGGTTTTTTTCAGCCCATGTTGATAGGATATTTTACTCAAGTCAATGAAAAGAAAATGATTGCCCAAAACTCCTTTGAAAAGGAAATGGCAGGACCCATTAGATAAGTTTTAGCATTTGGAATGAAGCTGGAGATTATCAGAAATGTGTCAATTAGGCCAAAAGAAGTTGAAGAATGCCTTTCCTAAATAGTATAGATCTTCTTACTAGTAAAGAAAATAAAGCCTTTCCTAAATAGTATAGGTCTTCTTCCTAAAGTGATGGTCCAAGTTCCTATTATCTAAATTTACGATTGTAATGTATATACTTTTAAGTATACAACAAAGATCTCAGCTGACTCAAACTAGATTCTCTGGTAACAGCTGTACTAGGTTTGCTGGGGAAGGTATAAGTGCCTGCGGTTTGTCTAGTAATCCTAGACCATGATTCTCAACTTGAGAGCTTTTGCTCCCCAGAGGACATTTGATAAAAATATCTGGACCATTTTCAGATGTCAAAACTGGGGATGGAGGGTGCTAGTTACATCTAGTGAGTAGAAGAAGGGATGCTGCTAAATATCCTGCAGTGTACCAGGGCAGCCCCTTACAATGAAGAATTATCCAGCCCAAAAAGTGAATAGTGTAGAGATTGAGAAACCCTGGCCCAGACCCAAACTTAATACTGAAACTAATGAGAAATAGGTATAAAATAGACAATTATAAAGGATGGTTTTCAAGAATGGGATACAACTATCACCATAATGAAAATGTAGAGTCTACAGAAAAGACAGTTCCTATCAATATTGCATATGTGCACACGTGTTGGCTCCGTAGCTTAATTCATAGTGTTCTAGCACATATCAGTCCTTCTGCAAAAACTTTGGTAGTAGTGATACTTCTGATTTTCAGGCAAAAGGTGAGCTTTTGATGCAGGAAAAGAAACATTTTATTCTATGTGAATATCTCATTGTTCTTGTGAAGCATCAGAATGTGACTAAAATGGGCGTTTCAATCTCTACATCTTGGGCAGTTGTCTTTGGCTTGGACTAATAGCCGAACTTTTACATTCTTGATATGTTTGAGAGTGAAAAATTACAAAAATGTAGTTAGAGAATGATTTAAATAGATAGAAGACTATTAGCATCACTTTGAAAATTTTTAGAAGAAAAATTATTTCCACTTTTGAAAACATAGTCAATAAAATGGATTCTACTGAAAACTGCATTATTTGCATGATTTAATAGAGAATTTTGGCCCCGGGATGAAGTTGGTGTTTCCTGAAAATGTACTTGCTCATTACTTACGGATGTGAGAGGCTAAATTTCTGGCTGTTATTGACTCTATAGCAGAGGCGAGGATCATTGATATTCTTCATGCAGTGGGAGAAGAATACAATTGCCATTGTCTATGAGTTACTAAAATAAGAAGGTCTGAATTAAAGGTCTGTTGGCAGCAGAAATGTTCTTCTTTGGCCTTCATGCATCACAATCAGTCTATTTCTTTTGTGTTGAAAATTCGTTAAGGCCTCTATCAGCATTCCAAGAAGTCTCTGCATTTTTGTAGAAACTCTCAGGAATTAGACATTATGTGTGAAAATATTTTATTCTAGAGATGAAAAATCTGATCAAGAGATGACTAGTATATTTGACAGTAAGCAATGTTGGCTTAATTTAACATTTATGTACTTCCATCAGAATGAAAAATAGTCTATGTGACATTCAGAACATTTAAAAAATGTACTAGGAACCCACTCTCAAGACTTCAATACACTCGCTGACCTTACCTGCCACGGATTGCGGATCTGTGCCTTTTTGGCACAGTAATAACCCTGTTTTCTGTAATCTTTGTGTTCCCTGACCACCTGCAAAACATGAATGCTATGATTATGCACTGTGTTGCAGCTCATCCCTCATCTCTGATGGAGTGCAGCGGGTGTGGAAGATGGCACCTCTGTACTATGGCAGGGAGATCCCTGAGCTCACGAGAGAATAGTGAGCTTCCATGAAGGGTGCCCTAGGACAATGGTAGCAATCAATTCTCTTTCTAGGTACTCCCTTCATACATTAAGATGCTTATTATATAGGCATTCCTTTTAACATACTACAGTTAAGTTGCAAATGTTATTCGTATGAATTGAGACTTAGGAAAGTGCATTTTTGAATTATGACCAAATGTCTAGCTTCCCTTTGATTGAAGCAAGTCAGCCCATTTGAACAATTTGAGAGTAGTGGTACCTGAAGCAGGGAAGGAATTGAGTATCTTTAATTTACATTTTGGTGGCCCTTTAAAGTCAGAACTCAGAAACCCAAACCTAAGCTCAAGATATAACTCACCAAGATATCCATCATTTGCATTTCCCTCGATATTTTTCTTCCTATATAGAAAGCTCAGTGGGAAGTGGTCACACATCTGAGTATCGGATATTTGAGAATTTAACCCCCTTAGAAAATAATATTGTATCTCTAGAATTGTAATGATACAACTGATGATAGAATTGTTGCTATAGTAACCCCTAGCCACAAGTGGCTATTTAAATTTAAATTAATTAAAATTAAGCAAAATAAAAGATCACTTTCTCAGTAGCAATAGCCACATTTCAAAGGCTTTAATAGCCACATGTGACTAGTGGCTATTCTATGGGACAGGGCAATTATAGAACATTTTTCTCATTGCAGAAATTTCTATTGGACAGTGTTGATGATTTAGAACAGGCAACTGTTGGTAAAAGTCACTGGAATGTAGATATTCAGAAAAGGTCTCCTTTCATTATTTGAGTGAGTTTCTGAAGAAGTTTAGTGGAAGTCTATCAATAGGATGTTGTGATATATTTTTGTGAGAAAGGAGCCAAATGTGATGGTTAATTTTATGTGTTCACTTGACTGGGCCACAGGGTGCCCAGACATTTGACCAAACATTAGTCTGGGTGTGTCTGTGAGGGTGCCTCTGAATGAGATTAACATTTGAATCCATAGACTGAGCAGATTGCCCTCCCTAATGTGGGTATATATCATCCCCTTAGCAGATATACGGTTTGCAAATATTTTCTCCCATATCTTAGGGTGCCTTTTCATTTTGTTGATGGTTTCTTTTGCTGTGTAGAACTTTTTAGTCTGATGTACTCCCACTTGTTTATTTTTGGGTTTTTGCCTTTGTTTTTGTGGTCAAATCTAAAAATCATTACCACTGAATCAATGAAAAGTCTGAATAGAACAAAAAGGCTGAGTAAGAGGGAACTCCTCCTGCATGACCACTTGAACTGGGACATTGATCTTTTCCATCCTTGAAACTTCAGCTCTTTTTGGGTCTTGAGCCTTTTGGCTTTATAACTGGAACTTACTCCATCAGCTTTTCAAGTTCTCAGGCCTTCAAATTTGGACTAGAACACAGTGGCTCTCTTGGGTCTCCTGATTGCAGATCTTGGGACATCTCAGCCTCCATAATTGTGTGAACCAATTATTTATAATAAATCCCTTTATAGCACCTAGCACAGTATCGGGCAAATAGGTGTACTGCTTGGTAATAATATAGATCTATTACATATATAAATGTATATTTATATTTATTTACACATTTTCTCTAGAGAACATTGACTAATGCACCAAGAAAGAAAGGGAAAAAGGTTTTGGTAAATGATTGAAAGGCAAAATTTGTCCCTTGAGTTTTCTGTCTTTTGTACCTTGCCTTTGAAGATACAGCAGGGAATTGATCCAGTAACGGAGGCAAGTGTTTATCTGCGAAGCAGGGAAAAGTGAAAGGGGCAAAGACGCCAGAAGGAACCATATAGTGCAAATATGCAAGGGAAGGAAGATTTGAGAGCTATATAATAAATTAAGAGTTTGGTAAAAACAAAATTCCCAAATAGCAACATAAAATTATGAAACTGAAAATCATAATTCAAGGTGAATCTTAGGCATTTAAAAATACGATTGATTATTCTTAAGATGCCTGCCTAGTGACTTAGTGTTTGAAGAATCCCATTACACTGGTTAGACTAAAAGTGGCTGTACCTGAGTCTTCATAAGGAATGGTTTCCTTGCTCTTGGGCCTGAGCAGTAGATCAATGATGGAGGATTTGAAGCTCCCATTTAGCCTGCACCTTATTCTTTATTGCAACTTAGCAGCATAGAAAAGACCATTGACTCATCAGCATGTGCAAACAAATAAGCAAACACTCATTCTTTTTCATGAGCGAAGAAATAAATGAGTGGTATTAATTATCTGGCTAAAATAAATTATAATAAATGCAAACTCATTACTGTTGAAATCGATGCATGCATAGCAGAAGGTACATTTATTGAAGTCAACATGTTTAATTACATTTGGAGTAATAAAGAGACTAAGCGTGAAGTCCAATGTCTCTTGAGCCTAAACATTAATTTTGATCTAATTTCCTTTTCCTTGATGTTGAGAAAATGAAAAAGCAAATAAAATTAAGAGACCAACCTTCACTTCATTAACTTCGTTAACAGGGGATTATAAGCTGCTTGTACCATGTGTATTCCACATTGTGATCCAAGGAAAGGTCACTTGATTTAAAAGCCAGTAATGTTATTATAAGAATAAAGGTAGCCATATGGCTGTTCTCATTCTACAAGAGTGCAGGAGACATACATAATGCTAAAGAGTCACAGTGACAAGGACAGAAGATACATGGAATTTTGACAGTGTGGAAGGAAAGTGTCTTAGCTCGGGCGGCTGTAATAGGATACCATAGACTGGGTAGCTTAAACAATATTTATTTCTCACAGCTGTGGAGACCAACATCCAAGGTCAAAGTACCAGTACATTTGGTTCCTGGTGAAGACCCATTTCCTGGCATGTAGACAGCTGCCTTCTTGCTAGGTGCTTATATGATCTTTCCTGGGTGACTGCACATGGAGAGACAGAGAGACAAAGAGATAGAAATAGAGATAGAGACAGAGATAGATCTTCCTCTTCTTATAAGGATACTAATCCCATCACGGGGCTTTACCTTCAGGACCTCATTTAAACCTAATTATCTCCCAAAGTCCCTATCTCCAAATACCATCATGTTGGAGGTTAGGGCTTCAACATATGAATTTTGGGGTGACATAAACATTCAGTCCATAACAGAGAGTCTATTCCTATGACACTTAAGCTAGATGACTCTGGCTGGAATCGAGAAGGAGAAAACAGCCTGATCAGATAATCAGCCTGCTAGCTGTTCTTGTCATACTGCTTGGCAGTTAGAGATTCAGGCTCTGATTCAGATGAGAACACAGATTCAGAAGACCCTTGCACAATATGATTTGAACTGCGAGGGTCCATTTATACGCACTTTTTTTTTTCCCACTCAATGCATACTATAGTACTACACGATTCGAGGGTGGTTGAAACCACAGATGTGGAACCTCAGATACAGGGGTCTGACTGCAAAGTTATAAAGGGAGATTTTCGACTGTGCAGGGGTTTGGTGCCCCTAACCCCTACATTGTTCAAGAGTCAACTATTGATTTAGAGAACTCACCTCACACTGCTTAGATGATACAAGACTATAGTATCTCTATGAATCACTGTATTTGATCAGCATTCCCATAGAGCTTCCTCCTTGGATACAGGAATATTTAGCTCCAGAGAGAATATAATTCCTGTTGCTTTTCACTGGAAGAAATATTCAACTTTTAAAAATTGTGTTATCCATCATAGCTCTCTCACTATGGTAATCACAGGGCTAGGGAAAGAGTGGTACTAGTATGCATTTCAGTATGTTATCTCATTTTTAATATTTCCAGTTGATGAAATAACAATAGATAGGTAAGCATTCAGAAAACAATGGAATGCAATCTCTAATGGAGCAATAGCAAAATGTTACATTGAAAAATATCAAAAATAAAGCTAAAACTAGTAGGCTATCCTATGCCAATACACCAGAAGGAGGCCTTTGTAAAGTCCTAGAGGAAATCTAACTGAGCCAAGGTGCTTTTCTGTAAGCTCATTTTGGCCTAATAGGTGCCGTCAAAAAGTAAGAAAAGAGACCGATCCTTTTTCATATGTAAAATGAAGACATTGGACAATACATTCCCCATGGTCTGATACTATATGTATTAAGGAGAAGCAATTAACATGTTGGGTAATTAATTAGAGGATTTTCTGCTCCATCTGTCTTTATATTGATTATTATATGACTTCCTGCAAAGTTAGTAGTTTCCTGGTAGTTTTATAACAGAGGTCTAAAGACATTTAAGTGGAGCTCAGGTAAGATCTGTTCCAGTTGTATTAGTCCAATGGTTCTCAACTGAAGACAATTTACCCCCCGGGGACCCCAATCCTCAGAGACATTTGACGATGTCCGTTGACATTGCTGGAACCATATGAGAGTATGTTGCCCACCTAATGCCCCATCAATCTCAAGTACTTTTATAGGTATTTCCTAAAAACAAGGACTTTCTCTTATATAGCCACACTGCAAGATGTGGATCAAGATCAGGAAATTAACATTGATACATTACAACTCTAGTTCACAGACCCCATGCAGATGTGGCCAGTTGACCAGTACTGTCCTATGTAGCAAAAGGATCCAGGTCAGAATCACCTGTTGCATTTAATTGTCATGTCTCTTTAGTCCCCTTCAGTCTAAGGCAGTCCCTCAGTCTTTTCTCGATTTTATAACTTGGCACTTTTGAAGATTACAGGCTGGTTTATTTTTTAGGGGGTCTCTCAGTCTGGGTTTGTTTGTTGTTTCTTTATGATGAGATTAGAATCATGCGTCTTTGACAGGAATATCATAGAAATGGTGCTGTATTCACTTTCCTGCCATCTTTTCAGGTAGTGCCTGGTTTCCATTTGTCCCATCACTGATGATGTTTACTTTGATCCCTTGATAAAGGTGATGCCTTCACAGTTACTCACCATAAAACAGGGGTCCCCAACCCTCGGGCCACAGTCCGGTACTGGTCCGTGGCCTGTTAGGAACCAGACCGCACAGCAGGAGGTAAGCGGTGGGTGAGCGAATGAAGCTTCATCTGTATTTACAGCCACTACCCATCGCTCGAGTTACCGCCTGAGCTCCTCCTCCTGTCAGATCAGTGGCAGCATTAGATTCTCATAGGAACCTACTATGAACTACGCATGCGAGGGATCTAGGTTGCGTGCTCCTTATGAGCATCTAATGCCTGATGATCTGAGGTGGATCTGAGGTGGTGATGCTAGTGCTGGGGAGCGGCTGCAAATACAGATGATCATTAGCAGAGACGTGACTGCACAGAGACCACATAAATCAATTGCTTGCAGACTCATATCAAAATTCTACCAGTGAGTGGCAAGTGAAAACAAGCTCAGGGCTCCCACTGATTCTGTATTATGGTGAGTTGTATAATTATTTCATTATATATTACAATGTAATAATATTAGAAATAAAGTGCACAATAAATGTAATGTGCTTGAACATCCCCAAACCACCCCCCACACCCGCCCGGCCCTCACCCCCACCCCCCCGCCTGCCCCGGTCTGTGGAAAAATTGTCTTCCACGAAACTGGTCCTTGGTGCCAAAAAGGTTGGGGACTACTGGTATAAAATATTTTGTGGGGAAGTACTTTGAAACTGTAGCTATCTCATTGTCAAACTTTCAATTTATTCCTTTAAATATATGTGGACTAATGGAATTTTATTTTACTCAGTGGGTTATAATCCATTATTATCATTATTTATTTGTATGCTCAACTCATCCCTGATTGGTCAGTGGGCACCCAATCAAGTTGTCTTTTGTATTCTTTTGACATATCCCTGTTCTTCTTTGAGCCCTTCCTTATTTTCTGGCACAAGGTGTTCTAGCCTTCTTTGGACTGAATTATGTCTCCCCAGAATTCATATGTTGAAGTCCTGGCTCTCATTGTGTTGGTATTTGGAGGTGGGGTCTTGGAGAGATAATTAATTTTAAATGATGTCATGAGGGTGGGGTCCTCATGATGGGATTAGTGGCTTTATGATAAAAGACCAGAGAGTTCTCCCTCTCTCTCTCTTTCTGCCATGTGAAGACATTGCAAAAAAGATAGCTGTCTGCAAGCCAGAAAGAGAGCTCTGACCAGGATCCGAAACTGAATTGCCTGGCACTCAGATCAAGGGACTTTCCAGCCTCTGGAACTGTGAGAAATAAAATTCCTCTGTTTAAGCCACCCAGCCTAAGGCATTTTTTTACGGCAGCCTGAAGGGGCTAAGACACAGGCCCATGATGTGTGTTTCCCTGTCCCAGATCTGGAACTTAGTGACTATCCCTTCGGCTGTTCAGAACTCTGGACAAGAATAGTACTCTTATTGTTTCCCTGAAATTCACTTCCTGCCTTGGGCTTTTTGCCCCAGACTTGAAAATTCATCTCATTCCCACAGGGTTCTAACTTCTGTCCTCCAAATTAATATGAACAGAAATCCATGTGAACCTAGTTAAAAACTTGTAATGCTCTAACAATGTGCTTACTTTTCCATGTCAATGTTTATCCTCACAGAACCTCTCTTGGGGCTCCACGTTGGAACCATGAGTTTTGGCTGGAGTTCTAGGCAGTGCACCTGTGTGGCCAGCTGGCAGGTATGGGAGCCTCGGAGTAGACGGCTCCCCTGGCCTCACATTGCACTTTGGGGCTGAGTAGCCCATCTGGCTGTGGGGCTGGCCTTGGCTTTTGCCACTGAAAGAGAACAAAAGGGCAGGCTTAGGAACCCAGGAGGCATTGTTGAGTACTACCTCTATGAAATAAAGTATGCCAATAAAGTATGCCGTGCCAACTGAATTAAAAAGCATCTGAGTCTAGTTTCTCCTTTGCTCGCTGCTGTTTCCAATTAGATATTTCATTTGGACTCCAGTGTGAAATACCCTTGAGATGGTGGGAAGAGGTTGAGTATCATTTTCTGCTTTGGTTTCTTCTGAATTTCTTCTTCGTCAGCCTTGTCACTTGCTCTAATACAGATTATGTTTAATATAGTAGAAACACTTTTAGACAGGAAGAGGGATGTCAAAAACTGTGAGTAAATTTACCAGTTAAGGATTTACTGCCATTCATAGTATATATGTATATTTTCTTTGTTTTACTTTACATAAATATATATATTTCAATATGCTTCAAGAAATCAGGGACAACCACTTGAAAGTTTTTTGACCTTGGGGCTTTTAACACAAACAATCACTATAAGCAATCTCCAAATTCACTGGAGAATTCCTTTGTAAAATGAATTTGTTATAGTCAAGTGGAAATCACACCAAAAAACATTTTACCTGGCAGGATTTATTGTGGGTTGCTCCACAGTGCAACGTGTCTTCACAAGGATTTCCTTGCTGACTTAAATCTCAGAATTCAGAGGGACAGAGGCCATAGCAAAGGGATCCTAAAACAAAATGTGAGATATATGAAGATGAAGGGCCCAAGCCTTCCCTTCCCAAGCCCATCTGAGGCCTCCAGCTTCCCAGCCTGAAGACATGGATTCCTAAAAGTACTTAAAAGATACAAAAATATGTTCCCTGGGACAGGGGTTGGAACAATACTATAATAATACCTTATGTTTTATTATCAGTATTATGATAGATTCTTTTTCTTCATTTCAGGGATGGAACTAGGAATTGGTGATGGGGGGTCTGGGTAAGTGGGTTAGTAGATGGGAGGAGAGTAGGAAATCAGTCCCACAGGGTGGTGACCTGCTCAGGTGAAGGTATTTATGCCAGGTGCCTGCATGGGGGACTCTGCATAGGATAAAGTGACTGGGCATCTGTGGAGAAAGCAGGGGAAGCAATTGTATTGGGCACAGAGTTAAAAACTTCACAGCCTAGTGGAGAGAAAATCACTTTAACACAGATGCCAAATCAAGTCTGCTATTCTCTAGAAGAGCCAAGGATGTGAGCAGTTTCCAGGGAGCTCAGCACACACCGTGCTGTTGTGTTGCCTGCAAAGCACCCTTTGTAATCTCTCTCTGTGGCTGTTCAGTTTTATTTGTGTGATGGTGTGGCTACAGTTTAATTAATTGCTATTTATCAAGCATCATACCAACAGATGATATAATCTCATTTAATCCACTTAACGTTCCTAATGAGGTAGGTTTTATCACCTACATATCCATTTATTTATTTATTTATTTATTTATTTATTTATTTATTTATTTATTTATTTATTTATTTATTTATTTATTTATTTATTTATTTATTTATTTATTTATTTATGGCTGTGTTGGGTCTTCGTTTCTGTGTGAGGGCTTTCTCCAGTTGCGGCAAGCGGGGGCCACTCTTCACCGCGGTGCGCGGGCCTCTCACTATCGCGGCCTCTCTTATTGCGGAGCACAGGCTCCAGACGCGCAGGCTCAGTAGTTGTGGCTCACGGGCCTAGCTGCTCCGTGGCATGTGGGATCTTCCCAGACCAGGGCTCGAACCCGTGTGCCCTGCATTGGCAGGCAGATTCTCAACCGCTGCGCCACCAGGGAAGCCCTACATATCCCCATTTTATACATGAAGAATCTGATCTTAGAGGGTGAAATGAAATGATTAGCTCAAATTAGCATAGTAGAGCCAGGATTTGACCCAGGTCTGCGTGATTTCAAAGGCCATACTTTATTTCATAGAGGTAGTACTCAACAATGCCTCCAACTGTGGCCCTACCTTTTTTATAAGGTCACAGATCATGGTTATGGAAGAATTTGGCTCTTTAGAAATTCTAGGCTCTGACCCTAGCCTTATAATAGGCACTACATTCTAACTAACTGGAATAGCCAGTTGCTTGCTATATCAACTAACTTTTGCTATATAGTAAGCCACCCCAAAACTAGTGGCTTAAAAAAAATGATTTAGTTCATGATTCCGTGTGTTGGCAATCTGTTTGGGCTTGTTGGGCAATCCGTGTGATCAGGGCCAAGTTTAACTCTTCTTGGCTGGACTCTATCCCATGTCTGGGAGCTCAGCTTCAATTAAAAGGATGACCTTCCTCCATGGGCTTGTGATCCCTTCATAGGCTTGCCTGAACTTGTTCACACAGTGGCAGAGGGCTTTGAAAAGCACCAAGGGAAGAGAAGCCTGGATGTGTCAGCACTTTTTAAGTCTCTTTTGTGTCACTTTCACTAATGTCCCATTGGTCAAAGCTAGTCACACAGCCAACCAGAGTTTAAAGAATAGAGAAATAGACTCTGCTATCTAGAAGCATCTGCAGCATCCTTTTGTAAGGGCATCACACTGCAAAGGTGTTACATTACAAAGTCATGAGTGCAGGGATGGGAAGAATTTGTGATCATTTTTAAAAAAGTATCATAGTTGCCTAATTCTGTCCACTTATTTTACAAATTTTTGGTACTTCTCATGAAGGAAAATCAGACAAAAATTAGGGACATGTCATAGAAAACATTCATCATTACTGAATATAGACTCACAAATATGAAGCCCTGTGTCTGGTTGGTCAAGTAGTGAAAACTGCTCATCATACTTAAGCAAACGAAAAAAGCTGGACTGCCATAATCATTACTCTTGTTTCTTTACAAGCTGGCATTTTAATTGTAAGAGGGATTCTAAAAATTGCTTATAAGTCACGTATGAATTTTCACAAATGACTCTTATTATAAAGGCCTCCAGAAAACAAAATAGCCTTTGTTCCAACCTGCTTTACAACCCAAGGAAGTCTACTTATTTGAGCTTTGGATTTTCCCCATGAAGACTGAAAAGCAGGTGATTATGTAATTTAGAAAAGCTTAGAGAAGCCAACTTTTTAAAGGAAATAATGAGGAAATGTCCCTTTAGGAAGAAGTTACCATAAAATGCCATGGGGTAAACAAATTACAACAACAAGAATAATGTCCTCTATCACATGAAGAAAAAGGGACTTCTATCAAGATTTTGTACCTCTGACATTTGTTGGTTGGTGACATGGCAGAAATGTTTTCAGTGCAATGGTCCCTTTCCTTCATCATGTTCTTGATTACTATTGTGTCTGTTTCTCTTCCTCTTGAAAGCACTAAACTGTTTCATCTTGACTAGAGAACAGAGGATCCATTCATATAATAGCCAGAAAAGTTGAAGCAGAAGCTCTCTCATCTCTCTGCTTTGTTATTCTTGGGCAGAAATCATTCCCTTGTGGGTAATGAACTCCCTTACAATTAATCCTTGTTAATAGGAGACACTTTATGATATGAAATAAAAATAAAATTCCATACTGGATGTATAGAAGTTTTGAGGTATGAATGTGTTTCTATGTATACGTCTATGGGAAACCATAAAAAGAGATTACAGACGGTGAACCAAAACTTTTCTTGACCCCAAATCAGAAATATGCCCCCACAAAGTTCTAAATACGTATATTATAACAGTTTCAAACTTGGCTTTTCCAACTGTTTTAACAACTGAGTACGTACATGTTTTCCTCCTGTGGCAAAAAATAGGCAAAGAGGTTTAGATTAAGCTTTGGGAATTGTTCTTTTAGAAAACCTTGGCTTTGAAGTGTAAAACTCTTAAGTCAAGTAAATTTAGTAGTTTATTGACCTTGGGATGATGATGAATAAAATCTTTGACAGTCTCTTGTGGCTTTTGCGAATCACATATTATTGGCTGCAGGTCCATTTTCTAAACATCAGTTTGCCAAAAGCAAGTTTCCAGAAGCTAATTTACCCAATTATATTCTCTAAGTGGTAAATTTGCAGTGTGGCCAATTTTTGAATTTAGTGGAATCCATGTTGCTGAGCGCATGCATAACCTCCATTCCTGCTGCCATGGCTGCTTTGTTCACCTGCCCCTTGGACAATAGCAGAGGGGCTGGGGAAGGAAACTAACTGATGTCTGCTGAAAGTGGTCTTCCAGGCCACCTGATTATTGAAATCTTCCCCTGTTGATGTCATCCTTTGGTGAGCATCACATGAGACACAGCTATCTTCACATTCTGTGCTCGTTCATAGAGCTCTACCCACATCCCTCTTACCCAGACCTCCTTGATACAAGTTTTCCAATTGTGTTTCTTCCAACCAAACCATTAGCCAGATAGCCCATGGTTTGCTTGCTTCTAGGAAAAATGAATGACCAGGTTCAGTACTCAAAATTCTGCCCACTGGGGGTGGTTTTCTGTTAACCACTGTCCTGTAGAGCTGTCCCAGAATGGGGCTGTAGGGCAGCTACAGCTATCCTCTTTCAGGTGATTGCCTGTATATTGTGCAGGATCATCTATGTATAAACCAAGCCTGTTTTTTTCCTTCAGTCAGGTGGTCATAGGGAACTTCATTTGAGCTATAGGTGTGGGTTAAGATAAAGAAGGCAAATAGTAGGAATAGGCTCTATGCAACTTATACCTTCTGGACCTGCTCTAGCCCAATTTCATCTGTACCACTTCCACTTCATGATGGAGTGCATGCTCAGCTTTGTGTCTTGGTCGGTTAGACAACACCCAGTTCATGACTGGCAGTTCAGATCATGTGGTAACTTGGCGGCCCATGGTCATGTGATCAGTCTCTATTAAAGCCCAATCACAAGCTCCAAATTTGTCTCTCAAAAGGAGAATAGTTATATGCAAAAAATGACATGGTTTTGGTTTAATCACTAAAGCTCTGTGCTGTATTTACTTAAAAGAGTCTGCCAAAGGCTCCATATAACATCTTTATCTGACAGTAACACTTGAAGCATCATCAAATCTGAAATGTTTTACTAATGTGTGTAGAGTGGTCACTACCTCCTGCTAAGTGGGTCCAATCAGCACAATTTCATCAGTGTAATGGACCAGCATGATTCCACTGGAATGGAAAAACAATCAAGGTTCCTGCAGACTAAATTATGACAGTGCTAAGAGATCATTAGTCCTGAGAGAGAAGAGTGAAAATATATTGCTGGCCATGCCAGCTGAAAACAAACTACTTTGGGTGGTCTTCACTAACAGGTATACAAAAAATATACAACATTTGCCAGATCAATAGCTGCATAGCAGGTACCAGGGAATGTGCTGATTTGCTCCAGCAAGGAAACCATATTAGTAAGAGCAGCTGCAATTGCTTGATAATGTTTATGATAATCCACTGTCATTGCCTAAGATCCATCTGTCTTCTGCACAGGCCAACTAAGTGAATATGAAATCTTTGCTTAGTGAGCTTACATTAATCAACCCAACCTCATCCATCTTTGTATTCCTTCTGCCCTGATCACCCTTAAGATATATTATCAAAAATATTCCTCAAGCTTCTATCAATATAAATTGGAAAAATCATGCAATTTTTTGGTAGGTGTTGCATCTCTACGTGACTCATACTTGGAATCTCATCCTTTGGGACTTCCTGACATATGAGTCTAGAAGCCAAGAGAAGTAGTGGGTGTAGGTTATGAGGAGGATAAGCACTCCTGTGCAAGACATCTACTGCAGAGGAGATCATTATAGTTTCCTCAGTCAAGGAGAGACTCTCTTAGGCAGGAATGTAAAGGTTACTTCTAATGGCAAAGAAGGCTCCTCAAAACTCAAGGTTTCATGGTTCAAGGTATGCAACTTCATTGCAATCTGCCCATAAGTTTCCATCGCAGTTTTCAGCATCCCATTCCTTCCCCGTGGATGCCCTAATTTTAACAAAAGAGACCCTATGATATCAGCAATTCAGTTTGTGTTGTAAGTTAGTCATGTACAGATTACACATTGGGTTTCATTTTTAGAAAACTTGGCCCTAGTTGAAGATTTTTACAGGGGTTAAGCTCTAGGATATAGGAACTTCTTTTAGAGCTAAGATATAGGAGTTTCTTTGAGGACAAACATAGAAGTTTTAAGTTCTCTTATGTGAACTAGGAACTTAAAGCCCTGAGCTCCTCATTTTCTCTCCTTAAGTTCTTTAGCTCATTCAGAGGCAACCAACCAACCCCCGTTAAACTCCTTATTTTTACTAAAACATATGGCAGCAAATAACTGGTCATTCAGAGTCTTGCCTTCTATAGGTTCATAACTACAGGTATCAGCAGGTGATAATTTGAGTAAATGTTTTGCTGTTGCATGCCATAGACTACCAGTGTCCTCTTCAGCATTGGAAATAGGGTCATTAATATTTTTAAGTAGAATCAGTTTAGGAAACCAATTCCAGAAACCCCAGGAAAAATGAGCAAATTTATATCACTCACTCCTAAGATTCTGCTCCTCTGGTACCACTCTTGGCACCCAATTCTGTATCAGTTAGGGTTACATCAAAGAAGCATGTTATATATAAATTTGACTTTACACAATTGTGGGAGCTAGTTAAGTCGTAGACATAAGATTTTTCTTTTGTCGGGTGCTAGAATTTGAAATCCTCAGGGCAGGCCATAGAAAGAGGCAGTAAGGAGAGATGTCTGTAGAGCATGGAAGAGCCAGGAGAAGCTGGAACCCACGGCAGGAGCTGGAAATTAAGAGGATGACCTGGAACCCATCTCAGTTCTTGTTGTCTCCAGCCATATGATGTGGGTGTCCTGCAGGAGCAGCTGGCATTTTTCATCATGGACCTTAACACACACCTGACCCAGGAGTCAGGGAAGCTGAAGGGATAGTCAGGTGAAAATACACACAGTTGCAGGCCTGGCTGTTTTCCCACGCCAGTGAAGTGAGCCCATAGACAAGCAAAGTGCTTGAGGACAAGCACCCATCCTAACCTTCCAAGCAAAGAAACAAAAGGACTGCTGTTTTACTTTCACCTTCCTAAGGTCATGCAAAAAATATTTTCTCTGTGTCTCACCCTAGCTACAAACACAGAGAATGTACTTCTGGGAAACACAGTTCAGCCTGGCCAAGTTGACACATTACAAAGTCACCATGTAGACTAAAGAAGAGAACCCATATGATCATCTCAGTAAATGCCAAATAAGTATTTGACAAAATTCAACATTGATTCACTTAAAAAACCCTCATTGGGAATTCCCTGGCAGTCCAGTGGTTAGGACTCGGTGCTTTCACTGCCATGGTCCCGGGTTCAATCCCTTGGTTGGGGAACTAAGATCCCACAAGATGCGCATGCAGTGTGGCAAAAAAACAAAAAACAAAAAAAAACCTCATTAAACAAGGAACAGGAAGAAATGACCTCTAGCTGATAAAGGGCATCGTCCACAATTTTCTCTCCCTAAGGTGAAGAGCAAGTCAAGGTTATGTGCTACCACCATTCCTATTCAACATCATACTGGAGGGCTATGGATGAGCACAGCTCTCAGGAAAACCACGAAAGAGGAATAACTTGACTCAACTTCTTTCTACTTGCATATGAAAGTCCCTTCCCTTTCTTTGGGGCCATTGTTCTGTCCTCTTTTCTTTATCTAATATGTGATAAAAGATCGAAGAACTATTACTTGCTAGCTAATATACCTTAGCTGTTGTACCTGAAGTCCTCCCAGAGAATGAGACAAAGGGGTCTTTCAAAGGTCTTTACCTTAAATGTGTAGATATGGACAGATACAGTCTCGTCTCAGGATTTCTAACAGTGATTTTCAAACATTTTAACGTCCATAAAAATAATATGAGGTGCTAATTCAAAACGTTTGGTATATGTTCTAAATTATTCTATACTCTCAAAAGCAAGCAATTGCATTTCTTAATAAAATTCTCACAATCTGATCTCTCACTGCTTCTGGTTGCCCATCCCCTCTAAACAATCTGGATCATTGAGGTGAAGCTGAATTACAAAAGAGTTTTCTGAGGCATAAGGTCTCACCACTGGTACCATCCTGCGGCATTTTATTTAGATTAGCAATTTTATAGCCTAGGATTCATGTCTGTTGGCACAGAGGAGTTGGCAAAGCCAAAAACAGATCATCCAGCATTTGAGAGACAGTAAAAATTCATTCAAGCTCAGTAGATTTTTTTCTGTTCTAACTAATGATTTAGAAAGAAAAAGTGGGTAAGAACGAGTAAAATGAGTGGAATGAACATAGGACTCTTAAGATTAATGTGACTCATCCCTTATTATTTTCATTAAAGAAGAAACTGTATTTTGAGTATCACTCAAAGTCCTCTGAATTCTAAATCTCATAGCAAAAACCTCCACCCACCCACAGTTAGCAACAGACATACATCAGTACAGATTTCTTTAGAGATCACATTGTCTTGGGTGTGTCTGATGCTTGGAAGATGGGCTCAACATTCTAATTGAATGGCAGATGGAGCTTCATGGCAGTCATTAATCATCCAAACAGTGAGAGGTTCCTAAGGAAGGTTACTGCTAGTGTGAGATAGAAAAGAAATGGCAGAATAGACCCAATGAAGCTGCTATGTCTCCATAAAGGACAGACCAAATACTGGGGTCACAAGTAGTTCAGAGTAAGAGGTTGTGAAAGAAATAATTCAATTTATGTTCCTCAATGGTTAGATCCTCTTTAGAGTGGGATGTGTAAAAAATTCATAAACAGAAACATCAATTAAATAGAGTCTGGGAGACCAGAGGGGGAGCTCTCATGCCCTGTGACAATAGCAGAGCCCAACAGGAAGAAGAAAGACTCCTCTTCTTTCCTGGCAAGGACTCAGCCAATGAAAAGCCATGGACTCTTTGCTTACTATAGCCCTCCTAACTTCCTTTTCCTCTCTATAAAAGAGTGCTCCTACACTTGCTGTGCAGTAACTTTCATGTGGCTCTCCATGCAGACTCTCTCATGCAGACTCCGAATTGCAATTTTCTGCTGATCCTGAATAAACTCATCTTTGCTAGAAGAATATCTAGCCATCTATTTGTTTCAGGTCAACAAATGTTATCATCTGTCACTTCTGATTGAGGATACATGAAGAAGTGGTCAATGAGGGTAGAGGTTTTGGAACCAATTAGTCCTATTGTTTATGTAGCTGAGTCCCGGGTCATTAAGCTCAGAGCTGGTGTCCTTAGATGGGCTTGGGACTTCCAATCCATCAATGTGCTGCTCTTCTGTCATAAGGGGTGGCCTTGAGAATCCAGTCCCCTATCATCCTAGACTAGTGTTTCTGCAAAGACACCAAAAGAAATTCTTTCTTTTTTGGAACTCTCTCAAAGGCCACAGATGGCTATCATCAAGACTCACACACCACCTGAACCCTCTGAATGAATTGTCTATACATTTTTATATGGAGGTGAGGAAGGGGGTTTGTTCACTGTGTGTACCAGCTCAGAGTTCATGTTAAATCTTATATTTGTGTCAATTAAATTTCCTAATGTAGTTCTGTGTTTAGAAAGCTTGTCTGGCATTTCAGGTATGCTGAGAAAGGGTGTAGGGAATATGTCACTGTTAATATTCCAAGAAACATGTTACTTATGGGGAATTTGGGGAAAAAGAATGTATTGATACTGATAGTTCACTAATAGTTTAATCATTATTGTCACCTTGTCCTGTCAAGAAAAGTTTGCACCCCAAGCTTTTGTACCTTACCTTATTTGCGATTTCTTCTAGGCTTCTGAGTACCACTAGAGCAAAGCCAAACAAAAAGAAATCATGTGAGTTAATGCAGCTACAAATTCCTGGTCTCTGATCACAGCTTGGTTTTCAAAGTTGTCAGCCAGTCTTTCCATGTGTTTCTATTCGCATTCGCCATGTTATCTTTGTCAACTCCTCGTTCAGACTAAGGCCTCTGACTACCCTCTATCCTCAACTATTCTCATCTCATCTCCCAGTAACAGAAAAATTACAGGTCATCAGGGAACTCATCATTACTGTTTTGACCTTCTCTCCTCTCCCACCTCCAACCTACATCTCGATGGGAAAATATTCCTATACCTCTATTCTGGTACTTACCTGTACCTCCTGTCTCTAACCTTCCAGAGGTCTCACTCCACCAGTTATCTCTTCTCTCAGCATTCTCTATGTCACTGATGCTCTTTAGCCTGTAAACACACTCAGCTCTCCTATTTAAAAATAAATTCCCAACTTTTCGGAAGACATGCAGATGGCCAACAAGCATATGAAAATGTGCTTAACGTTACTAATCATCAGGGAAATACAAATGAAAACCACAATGAGATATCACCTCACATCTGTCAGAATGGTTATCATCAAAAAGACAAGAGATAACAAATGCTGTGAGGATGTGGAGAAAAGGGAATCCTAGTGCACTATTGGCAGGTTTGTAAATTGGTGCAGCCACTATGGAAAGCAGTATAGTAGAGGTTCCTCAAAAAACTAAAAATAGAACTACCATATGATCCAACAATTCCACTCCTGGGTATATGTCAGAAGAAAATGAAAACACTAAATAGAAAAGATACATGCACCCCAATGTTCACAGCAGCATTATTTACAATAGTCAAGATATGGAAGCAACCTATGTGTCCATCAACAGATGAGTGGATAAAGAAGAGGTGAGATATATATATATATATATATATATATATATATATATATATATATATATATATATATATATACAATGGAATACTACTCAGCCATTAAAAAGAATGAACTAATGCCATTTGCAACAACATGGTGGATGGACCTGGAGGGTATTATGCTTAGTGAAATAAGTCAAACAGAGAAAGACAAATACTCTATGTTATCACTTATATGTGGGATCTAAAGAAGGAAACAAATGAATCAATATAACAAAACAGAAACAGACTCAGAGATAAAGAGAACAAACTAGTGGTTACCAGTGGGGAGAGGGAAGGGGAAAGGAGCAAGATAGGGGTGGGAGTTAAGAGGTACAAACTACTATGTATAAAATGAATAAGCTGCAAGCATATATTGTACAGCACAGAGAATATAGTCAATATTTTATAACTTTAAATAGAGTATATTCTATAAAAACATTGAATAACTGTGTTGTAAACCTGAAACCAATATAATATTGTAAATCAACTATACTTTAAAAATAATTCCATTGTATGGATTCACCACAGCTTGTTTATCCACTCATCTTTTGAGGGACATCTTGGTTGCTTCCAGTTTTGGGCAATTATTAATAAAACTGCTATAAAATTCTGAAAAAAAAATAAACTCCTGACTTTTCATCATACTCTAACTACAACTATATCTATTTCTTTACTTTCACAATCCAGTTTTTAAAAGAGTGTTCTTAACTCTGGATTTCTATCTCATGATCTTTCTTTCATTCCTTTATTTGTTGTTATAAGGCTCCTTTTTTCAATATTCCATTAAATCTGCTCTTGGGAATGACTGCAAAGTTGCTAAACTTAAACGGACACATTCTCAGAGCTTCCAGGCTCTCTCTGAGTGTGTCATTCTCCTGGAATTTCCATGTGCTCACCAACCTGGAAGGTCTCCAAACCCTCTCCTTTTGGCTTTTTATGGAGTCTTCATATGTAGATATAATTGATTAAATCATTGTTCATTGGTGATTGATCCAACCTCCAGCCTCTTTCCTCCTTCTTTCCAACTCTCTAATCATGTGATTGATTCTCCTAGCAACCAGCCCCCATCCTTAGAAGCATTCACCTCATTAGCATAACAAGAGACACCTTTATCACTCAACACTTAGGAAATTCCAAGGGTTTAGGTGCCAGAAAGGGGGATGAAGACCAAATGTGTTATTTTTTATTATAAATCACCGTATCACAGTAATTCAAAATGCTACAACTAATATGAATTAGCTGATTGCATATGGATCTCTTTCTTATGCCTCCAAGTATCCAAATACCTAAATGCCTCTTAGACATTTCCATTTGGTGCTGCACAGGCAACACAACTCAATCCATACAAAATTGAACTTATGTGTTCCATCAAACCCACTCTAGAATGTATTTATTCTGTTAATAGGACACCCATCAGCCAGATATTCAGGACAGAAACCTAGAATCGTCCTTGAATCATTTCTCAACCTTTTTTCTCATCTTACCTCCAATCATATGCAACCAGGCCTCTAAGTCCTATTAGCTACACAACTTAAATAACTCTAGTAATGACCTCCTCATCTCCATTCTCCCTGCTCTTGTCTTCCTTTAGGCTTTACTCATTTCTCACTTGAAACACTGCAAAATTCTTTTTATTAGTCTCTCGCCTACCAGGCTTACCCTTTCTGTCTATTACCGCTTGAGTGATCTTCCTTATAATGTAAACCTGATTAGATCATCTACCTACTTATAGTTTTCCATTGCCTTCCATAACCTTCAGGATAAAATCCAAGTCTATTTCCTCCCTTTATCTGGTCTTTGCTAATCTGTGCTGCCCAGTTTCTTATTATTTCCTAATTCATACTATGTTCTAGCTTTGCTAAACTATGTCCAGGTAGTTTTCCCAAAGATTTTCTTAAACCTCAGTGCCTTTTGCACACACTTCTCCATCATCTCAGAATGCCCTGTGTGAGCTTCTTTACCTGGTCAAATCCTTTTCACCATATAAATGCTCAACTTAAATATCTCTATTGAGAATTCTTCCTTAACCCACCCACTCTGGATAAAAGGTATTTTCACATGCTTCCACGTACCCTCATGCCTACACGTAGCAGAACACTCACCGTACCTTGTTGTATGTCTGTATCTATCTTCTTCACTAAACTGTTATCTTCTTTACTGTATTATGAATATCAGAAAGAGCCTGGTGTACAGTTTTTAAAGACAGATTCATTGCATGAATGAATGATAAATAAATAAAATAAAACATGAATCTAGAGGGTATTATGCTAAGTGAAATAAGTCAGACAGAGAAAGACAAATGGGCATGATCTCACTTACATGTTGAATCTAAAAAAAACAAAACAAAACAAAAACAGACTTGCAGATACAGAGAACAAACAGGTGATAACCAGAAGGAAGGTGAGTGGGTGAAATAGGCGAAGGGGATTAAGAGGTACAAACCTCTAGTTATATAATAAATAAGTTACAAGGATGTAATATTTAACATAAGGAACATTGTCAATAATATTGTAATAACTTTTTATAGGGACAGATGGTTATTAGATTTTTCACAGTGATCATTTCATAAGGTATGCAAATGTCAAATCACTATGTAGCACATCTGAGACTAACATAATATTGTATGTTAACTATATTTCAGTAAAAAATAAATCAGAAAAACATATAATGAAAAGAAATATAGAAGACTGAGCTGACATTTAATAATGGATTTGCAATTTTTAATCCTTTCATAAAAACAGCCGGGTTATGGAATGTTTTTGCTGTAGAGTGAAGTAGAATTCTCAACTGAGGATTAAAACTCAGGACCATTATTCCTTAGGGAGGCTGGGATTTGTTTTAAAAACAGGGTTTCTTTTAATGAAGGCAGATTTTAAAAATCTGATAGATTCTTATGCCTCCGAGTGGCTTATATATGTGTCGTGGGGCCCAAGGCAAGTCATCCTGAGAGGCTGAGTTTTGGAAAATCCTCAAAGTATAAAAACCACAAAAGCAACATTTCGTAATGAAATCTCTATTTCTCTTCCATCTTCCTGGGTCTGGATAAAATAAAGTTTTATGACTCAGATTTTTTTTTTTAAGTTTGAATTATAGAATTTAGCCAATTTTAAAACAACTAAAGTATTTTATTAGTTATAAAATTTTGCTCTGAATACTTGAAGAATTTATTAAAAGTCACTCAGATTTTAAGACACTGGGACACTCACTTTTGTGGATGCTTGATTATCTTGAAAACTTACCCTGGCAGAATCGGTTTTACTGTTTCAAAGTAAACTGTTATCCTTTACAATGAAGTCATGCTGTTTTCTGTTTATGTGTCAATAGTGAACCCAGGATAGTACCAATAAATTCTAGCTATGAGGTTAAAAACTATTAATATACGTAGTAGTAATACAGGAAGAATCTTGATGCAACAGAGAGACTAATACTACTTACTTCTGCTTATTGTGTTTATTTTTTTCTTATTTTTCTAGTTTGGGTATAAACCAGGATTGTTTTTTGAGACCTGCTGTTATTTCTCATGTGAGCATTTAATACTATAAATGTTTCTCGAAGCACTGTTTTAGCTGTATCCCACAAATTTTGATGTATTTTATTTTCATTTTTATTCACTTTAAGAATTTTTCTAATTCCTTTGAAGCTTTTCCTTTTATCCATTAGTCATTTAGAAGTGTGTTTTAAATTTCCAAACATATGGGACATTTTATAAACATCTATTTTTGATATTTAAATTCTTTTTGTTCAGAAAACATATTTTGTATCATTTCAATTCTTCCAAATTTAAGGTTTCACTTTTTGTTTTTTGTGGTTTTTTTGCTTTTTTTTATAGTGTCAGTGTGTAGTTAATGCTGTTGAATATCAATTGCAATAGAAACCAATGTGAATTATGTTGTCATTGGACAGAATGTTCTGTAAATATCAAATAGGTGAAGTTGATTGATGGCGTTTTTCAGGTTTTCTATATCCTTGCTGACCTTTTGTCTACTTGTTCTAACAATTATATAGAAAGGAGCATTGATGTCTCCAACTATACTACACTTGATCTTAGCTAAAAGGCTGAAAAGCAATTGCAACTATAATTGTGGATTTTTCTTTTTTCTTTTACCATTTGATTAGCTTTTACTTCATGCATTTGGAAGCTCCATTGTTTGGTGCATACATGTATAGAATTGACATGAATTGACAAAAGATGAATTGACAATTTTATCATTATAATATCTCTCTTTATTCCTTTCTTCCTGGTAAATGTCTTTGCTCTGAAGTGAATGTTGTCTGATATTAATAGAATGAATTAGTGTTTGTATGGTATCTATTTTCTTTTTTCTTTTTGTATTTTAGCCTCTATATATAATTAAAATTATTATGCTTTTTGTAGCCAACATATAATTGGGTCTCATATTTTTATCTAATCTGACAATCTCTGTCTTTTAACTGGTATGTTTCTACCTCTTACATGTTGTGTAAGTATTGCTAAAATCAAATTTAGGCTTAACATTTTATTATTTGTGTTCTGTGTTCCTGCATTGTCTTATGTTTCTCTGTTCCCCCTCTCTTGCATTCTTTTGGATTCTTTTAATATTTGATGTATTCTATCTTTATTAATCTCTTGGATTTCTGGCTAAATATCCATTTTTTGGAGTTGCTTTATGGTTTATATTAATCATATCTAACATTTCACAGTCTACTAAGAATTAACATTTTACCAACTCTAGTAAAATGTAGAACTTTCAACATCATTTAGGTTCTTTTACCCTTCCTACTTATGTAGTATTCATATGTATTACAATATTTGAACATTAAAAACCCAACCAGTGTTATAAATCTTGTTTTTAACATACATATTTAAAATATTTATGAGGATAAAAACATCCTGTTATATTTACTCAGGTATTTTCAATTTCTGTTGCTTTTCTTTCATTCCTGAAGTTCTGCACTTCCCTGTGGTATCATTTTCCTTCAGCCTGAAGAACATTCTTTGGCGTTTCTTTTAGAGCAGGTCTTCTGGCCATTAGTCCTTTCAGTTTCTTTCATCTTCAATCTTTTTTTCTTTCTCTTCTTCTTTTGGCTATTTAGCCCACCCAGTAAAATTTTATTTCATATATTGTGTTTTCTGGTTCTCAGATTTCTATCTGCTATTTTTGTTTGTATTTCTCCGAAGAAAGCTTCTATTTTTCCATTCATTTCAACAGTATTTAACATTCCCACAATGAACTTGGTTGTAATAGCTGTTTTAGCGCTTATCTGATAATTCCAACATATTGTGTTATCTTGGTGTTGACATCTGTTAATTTTCTTTTTCTTTGGAGTTGGTCATATTTTCATGGTTCTTTGAATGGCAGGTGATTTTGGATTGTACCCTGGGCATTTTGAATGTTATGTTATGAGACTTTGGTTGGCTAATATCCTCTGGAGACTGTCGATCTTTTGCATTAGGAGGCGAACATAACATTTAGGTTCTGACCTCAAGTTCTATCTCTTCTTTTGTGGATGAGGGTCTCAATGTGCATTCAGTTTTCAAAGTTTTTGTTATAGTGTTTGAGTCTGTCCATGCATGAGCTACTTGGAGCTTAGTCTGGGACTTGGGAAGTGTTTCATAGAGTAGTTTAGTTCTCAAAGTTCTTGTTACACTGTTCTCAGTCTGTTCTGCACATACATCTCTCAGGGGTTAGTCTAGGACTTGGATGGTGGCTTATATTACAGCTCAGTTCTCCAAGTCTTTGCTATGCTCATTTGGATTTGTTCTGCACATGTGCATATTGACAGAGACCCCTGGATTGAGTTGACTCATGCACCAGAATTCTCTCTAATCCAGGATTTCTCCCCAGATTCTCCAGTCTACAGGGTTCCTTTTTCTTGGTTCTTCCAGCCAAATGCACAGGATTTTTCTCTTTGCAACTCCATGACTGGGGTTGGCCTCAGGGAAGTACCAGGAAATAAAACAGATTTGAAGAAGAAAAGAAAAAGGAAAAGTAGGCATTATCTCCTTTTCCCTACACACTGGCTCCACAGGAGTTCCCTTTCCCAATCTTCTGACCAGCAAAAGCAGAGTTCTTCAGGAGTTTTTTGTTGTCTGTGCCCATTGTGCAGTTTTAAGGCTTGAGCCATTCACTGTAAAAGAGGAAGTAAAAGAGGAAACTGATCAGAACACTTATCACTGTACTTTTCTTTCTTCAAATTTTACTTCCATCTCCAAGCCACCTGCTATTCTTTGCTTCTTAGAGTCCTTCATATTTGCTTTTTGTATTCTTTCTAAAATTTTTCTAAATGTATTCTTTAGGAGAGAGAGACTGTAGTAGACTCATTCCACCATTGCTAACATAGAAATTAAAAGTTTTTGAGTTTCTTTCATGGTGTTTAGTGTAACAGTATGCTTGCCTCTTTACATTGTTGTGTAGTATTACGTGGTATAAATACACTACTATTTGTTTATCCATTCATGTCTTCATGGGTATTAGGGTTGTATCCAGTTTGGGGCTGTTAGAAATAAAGCTTGTCTTAATCCTGATCACAGGGGAAAACATTCAGTTTTTCACCTATAATTATGATGTTAGCTCTAAGTTTTTCATAGATGTCCTTTATCAGCTTGAGGAAGTTCCCCTTCTATTTCTAGATTATTAGGAATTTTTATTATGAATGAGTATTAGCTTTACCAAGCATTCTCTGCATCCATTGAGATGACCATGTGTTTTTTTCCCTTTAATTCTATGAATATGGTATATGACGTCAATGGATTTTCAGATGCCAACCCTACATACACAGAATAAAATCCACTTAGTCATAGTGTAAATGCTTAGTCATAGTGTAAATTCTGAGTTTGTTTTGCTAATATTTTGTGAAGAGTGTTTATATGTCTGATTATATGTAATAGTGCTCTGTAGTTTTGTGTGTGTGTGTGTGTGTGTGTGTTTTGTAATGTCTTTGCCCAACTTTGGTATCAAGTAACATTGGATTCATAGAACAAATTGAGAAGTGGTTTCTTGTCCTCTATTTTGTGAAAGGGTCTGTAGAGGATTGGTCTTATTTCTTCTTCCAAGATTTGACAGAATTTATAAACCAATCCATTCAGGCCTGGGCTTCCTTTTGTGGGGACTTTTTAAATTACAGATCCAGTTTCTTTATTTCTTATAGGTCTATTCAGAGTTTCTAGTTTCTCTTTAGTCAGCTTTGATAATTTGTTTCCTTTCAATGTACCTCCCAATTTCATCCAGTTTGTCTAATTTATTGACATGACATTTTAAATAATATTCCCTTATAATCTTTTTTAATTTGAGAAGGGTTGGTGATGATGTCCTTTCTCATTCTTGATTTTGTAAATCTTTTTCTTCTGTTTTTATTAACAACCTTGTTTCAATACAAAAAGACTTTCTTTTAATCCCTTAAGTAAAAACACTACATCCAACTTATCAACACTACATTTTTAAAAAGTATGTCAGTTTTAAAGTGAGACTATCTAACCTTCCATCGTTTAGTTCATGTAGTTCAGTTACTGATGAAAGAATAAGATAGACATGAACATTGTATTCTTACAGACTGTATATAGACATAATATGGACATAAACAGTGTTATATACTAGAAAAAGCTGAGGATTTACAGTCTAAGAGATCTGTATCCTAGCCCTGGATATATAGTGAGATTCATGAACTTAGAATAGTCACTCTGTCTTTGCTTCTTTATCTCTCTCTCTAATGAAGTCAAAATAAGCTACCACTTAGAATCGAGGTAAGGCTAAAAATGAAATGAAAATTTAATAACCATCATTATAATTGTTTAACTTTTCAGACTTTGCTCAATCTCTGAATCAAGTGTCTGCAGAGCATTCACGTTATGTGAGCAAAATTTAAATCTCATTGTACAATGTCTTTATTACTGAGAGTAGCAACACTTAACTGGTAAAACAATGCAATATAGAAAGACCAGTGTAATTTCAAACTTAAAAATTGGCTTCTGGTCATAAATAATTTTAAGTACAGTTTCTTATTAAACTGGGAGAAATTTTATTACTGTGTCACTGTAGGGCAACTTCTCCTGTCTTTACGCTAGTCCTCTCTTCCTTCTTCCTTCCTTTTTGCCTTTTCTTTTTTAACCTTACACTCTTTCTCTTTTGTCTGTCTTCTCTTTCTCTCTTTCATTCTTTTCCTCTTCTTTCCTTCCCTCTCTTTCTTATCTTGCTTGCTTTTGTGTCTATTGTTCAAAAACATCTACTTGATGCCAATTTTGTGTTGAATCATTTGTTAGTCACTGGAGAAACGAAGAGAAACAATACATTTGTCCTTAGTAAACTATATCTTCCCTGCTACCTATACCCACCTGGAGACTATACTGACGGGTTCTCACACATTTTACCTATTGCTTAACCTGTAAATGTAGAAAACAGTTATCCATACTCATGACTTTTGAGTCACGTTGCTTCTCCACATCTTGGGATAGGCTTAGTCTCAACCAATGATTTTAAAACTGCAGAATAGAAATTGTCAGTGCATTAAAAAAAAAAACAACAGCATTTAAAAAAATGAAATAGAGTAGCATATGACAGAAAATATTTCATAACATAGAGTGAGAGTATTGCTTTATGAAGCTGTTATTTTAGTTATATTTCTTTTTTATCTCATTCTGCATGTATAGCTACATTCACAAGTAAATATGTGTATTGTTCATGATGCAAAATGTATTTCTCACAGACCATGGTTCAAATGTTTGAAAAATAGTGGCTTAAACTGCTAAGATTCAGGGCCATTCCAGGGCTTCCAAAAAGGAAAATAGACAAAGATAAGCGGTGATAGAGAAGAGAAGTAATAGAAAAAGAGTCACTTTAGCATTCATCTGTTTGGACTAAAATTCTTTAGCCAGGTTGATTCTTGGTGCAATCATGAGAATATTGTTCTTTTTTCCAAGGATGTGATCCCATTGGAGTTGAATATATACTATATTGTACCACAAGTAGAATATCCCTTTGATGAAGAAGACTCCCAGAGGGGCCCCTGGAATTAATTTATCCACTGAGAGATTATAGATTCCACCCCCTCCATCTTTAATATACAATGTAACAAATCTTATGATTTGTTAAATCTTATGATTCTAAAATAGGGAAAGATTTCCTGGAATTGAAATTCTGGCAAGTTCTGAGAAACTTAAAAATCAATATCACTTCTAACTGTGTGAAGAACAATAACCTTCGAGCCAGATAACAGATGTACTGAGCTCAATGGGAAGCTTAAAGCCTCACTGATGCTTCTTGTTATAAAAACTTCACTAAAGAGAAATATGTTCTTTAAAGAGTAACATAGGAAGAAATGGAAATAAAAACAAAAATGAACAAATGGGACCTAATGAAACTTAAAAGCTTCTGCACAGCAAAAGAAACCATAAACAAGACAAAAAGACAACCCTCAGAATGGGAGAAAATAATTGCAAACGAATCAATGGACAAAGGATTAATCTCCAAAATATACAAACAGCTCATGTGGGTCAATATCAAAAAACAAAAAACCCAATCAAAAAATGGGCAGAAGACCTAACTAGACATTTCTCCAAAGAAGACACACAGATGGCCAAGAGGCACATAAAGAGATGCTTAACATCACTTATTATTAAAGAAATGCAAATCAAAACTACAACGAGGTATCACCTCACACTGGTCAGAATGGCCATCATCAAAAAATCTACAAATGATAAATGCTGAGAGGGTGTGGAGAAAAGGGAACCCTCTTGCACTGTTGGTGGGAGTGTAAATTGATACAGCCACTATGGAGAACAGTCTGGAGGTTCCTTAAAAAACGAAAAATAGAATTACCATATGACCCAGCAATCCCACTACTGAGCATATGCCCAGAGAAAACCATAACTCAAAAAGACACATGCACCCCAATGTTCATTACAGCACTATTTACAATAGCCAGGTCATGGAAGCAACCTAAATGCCCATAGACAGATGAATGGATAAAGAAGGTGTGGTATATATATACAATGGAATATTACTCAGTCATAAAAAAGAATGAAATTGGGTCATTTGTAGAGACGTGGATGGACCTAGAGACTGTCATACAGAGTGAAGTAAGTCAGAAGAGAGAAACAAATATCGTATATTAACGCATATATGTGGAATCTAGAAAAATGATACAGATGAACCTGTTTGCAAGGCAGACACAGAGACACAGATGTAGAGAACAAACGTATGGACACCAAGGGGGGAAAGGGGGGTGTAGGATGAACTGGGAGATTGGGATTGACATATATACACTAGCTAATATGTATAAAATAGAGAACTAATGAGAACCTGCCGTATAGCACAGGGAACTCCACTTTGCTGTGCAGTAGAAACTAACACAACATTGTAAAACAACAGTAGCCAATAAAAAAAAAAAGAAAAGAAAACCCAGACTTCAGCTGACTATACCTACTAACTAGGATACCTTGAACCAGTTACTTAAATACTCAAAATGTTTGTCTCCCTCTATACAAAGTGAGAGAGTTTAATTATATGATCTTCAAGTTTGCTTGCATGCATGAAGATTTAAGCTTTCAATTATAAGCAATTCTATGAGTTCTCTCAGTAATTATGCCCCAAATTTTGATGAAATACAGGTTTGTAGGTACTGAATAGAGGCCAACTCTTGTGAATTGAGGGTTCTGTGAATGCAATTCCTGTTGTAATAAACGTCATTGTCTCATCAAGAAAAAAAGAGTGCTATTTTGAAACATCACATTTTAAGAACTCCAACACTTTTATGTTTTTCTGTTGTGATAAATTTCTAATAGAACACTATATTTTCTGCAGTACTTACAAAGACTTTCACCATCTCCCAACAATATGTACTAAAGCTAAATGTGATTTATACACTGTTAGCAAAGGAAAACATGTCTCCCATAAGTATATGAACAAGATATTTATTTATTCTCATGCTGTATGTACAAACATAATAAAAAATGTGATCAATAAATCTTGGGAATATCCTACTCGAAAGTCAATTAACAGTAAGCCTTCTGCTAAGACCTCTGCTGTACATTGATAATGATGGTAAAAGTGCCATCATCTTTTTCTTTAAGAAAAAAAAAATGATAGTTATATTACAGAAATAGTTACCTCTAAGAAATTCACACCATTAGGGCATGTTTTCATTTTCTATACTGCATAAAAATGTATCACAAACTTAACAGTTAAACAATCACATTGATTATTTCACAATTCTTGTGAATCAGGAGTTTGAACACAACTTAACTGGGTCTTCTCTAAGGCTGCAATCAAGGTGTTAGCCAAGACTTGGTTCTCATCTGGAAGGTCAACTGGCAATGGATTAGCTTCCAAACTCATTCAGGGTGCTGGTAGGATTCATTTCCTTGTTTCTGTAAAATGAATGTGCTTGACTTTTTGCTGCCTGTCAGGTGGAGGTTGCTTTCAACTCTTGGAGGTCAGCTGCAGCTTCTTTTTGCCAAGTGACCTTTTCCCCACTGCCTCTCAAAATATGGCATCTTGCTTCTCTAAAGCCAGCATGGGAGAAAGAGAATGAGTCAGCTAGAAAGATGCATTAAAAATAAATTTATTAAAGTACAGTTGATTTACAATGTGTTTAATTTCTGCTGTATAGCAAAGTGACTCAGTTATACATATATATGTTCTTTTTCATATTCTTTTCCGTGATGGTTTATCACAGGATATTGAATATAGTTTCCTGTGCTATACAGTAGGACCCTGTGGTTTAGAAAGATGGGATTTTATGTGACGTAACATAATCATAGAACATAACATAATCATTGGAGAGATACTCCTTACATGTTTGCCATCTTCTGTTGGTTTGAATCAAGACATTTCCTGCCTGCATGTGAGAGACAAGGATTACACAGAGCCCTAAATACAAGGAGGCAGGGATCATGAAGTCACTTTAAAGTCTTTCTGCCACAGGGCAGGATCACTTTTGTCCTGTTCACACCGGTATCCCAGGAACCTTGCAATGTACCCAGCATGAAGGTGGTAGTCAGTGATAAATGAATGAAGACTCACTTATTACATGCATGGCATTTATGTTAGTTATCACTCTACCTGTTTAATTTGACAATCTATTAGAACTGGAGTTTCTATTTTCAAAATCTTCTAAGATAAGTCTGATACATCCCTTTGCCCCAAACAATGGCTTTATGTTTCTTTTTAGGTTCTATGCTTTTAATCTGGCTAGTCAGCCCCTAGATGAATGAGACATTGAGTGTATGTTCTGTTCAACTGAGTCTATAGTTTAGCTGTAAGAGATAGATTGCATCAATTGTGCTATTTCCTATAAAATTTCCAGATAAAATCATTATGACTCTGGGTAATTACAATCATTAAAATATATCATTTTCAATTTAGAGCAACATTTAAAGAAACAGATGCAGTGTGACATTTATCTATTAATTCACGTAAGATTTATTAAACATTTATATTCCAGGCATTGTGGTAGCTTTGGGGAAGGGTTGGGAGATATACAAACCCTGCCTGTTTGGAGGGGGTGCTTCTTCATTCTTCCCCACTGGAATGAGTCAGTGTGGACAACCTCAGGTTTTTTTTCCCATGAAAAGCATGCTGTAACAGTTATAGCACGGAGGAGCAGAGCAGAAGTGTTATCCCTTTGGGCAGCTCATAACCAGGAGGAAAAAAGCACAAAGGGAAGGAGCTACATATTCCCATTTCCAGCTTCCAAATCAATAATCAGAAAAATCATTACATCTCCCTTGGAAATAGTGAGTGATGAGAAAGAGGAAGGCCAATGATGTTATTTAATGGAGGTTTTCTCCACATGGAAGAAAACATCAGAAGTGGAAAAGGATGAAGAGGCATTCCCTCCAAACAGGCAGGATCATCGTATTTATCACGCTATTTTAAAAATTGGTTTTACCCTTTACATAATTATTTTCCATTAAATAAGCTTTAATAGATGAATCTCAATTGGAATCTTTAGTGGTGTGCTCAGATCTGAGGTTTTTCTGTTAGTTTCTCAATTTCTAACCAGTATTGTTGATATCAAAAACCCCTTTCTTCTATTGCATATATACCTTTACCCCAATTTTCACAAAACCAGCTATTTCTTTTTAAGACTTAATAAAGAAAATCTCTTGTGTATTTCTTCAAGTTCCCCTACTCTGCTCTTGCTTTCTTTCTCCAACTGACAAAAGACAAAAGAAATTGTGTATTTAAATAATGTTTTTGTTCATAAAGATTTACTGATGTTCGGAAGGAAACAGGTTCTCTAATGTATATCTCATGTATATGTTTTTCACTAACTTTACATGACCTAATACTTTCCTTATGTAAAGTGCTTTATTTATTTATTTTTTTAAACGAAGTGTTGTAGACAATTTTGTCTAAAACCTCTTCTTTCAAGTTCTTCCCCAGGAATTCCATCACTTTTTCTTTTTTTTCCAAATTTATTTATTTATTTATTTATGGCTGTGTTGGGTCTTCGTTTCTGTGCCAGGGCTTTCTCCAGTTGCGGCAAGGGGGGGCCACTCCTCTTCGCGGTGCGCGGGCCTCTCACTATCGCGGCCTCTCTTGTTGCGGAGCACAGGCTCCAGACGCGCAGGCTCAGTAATTGTGGCTCACGGGCCCAGTTGCTCCGCGGCATGTGGGATCCTCCCAGACGAGGGCTCGAACCCGTGTCCCCTGCATCGGCAGGCAGATTCTCAACCACTGCGCCACCAGGGAAGCCCTGTAAAGTGCTTTAGAATCATTCTTTGATTAATTAAGTCTAGGCATTAACTTTCTGAGTAAGGGGAGGTCCCCAGGTTTAGAGCCTCAAAGAAAGGCATATAATGTTAGATAAACTTGAAGGAGAATTTTGTGTTCCATCTGTTTTTGTGGCATATCAGTGACAAAGTGCACCAGTCACTGTGCTCTGGCACTTTGATGGTTTCGAGTGTAATTTAACTTTGCCTGTGGGAGATTCTGACAGGTGTCACATCTGTATTTCATAAGTTGATTGATAATGAAAATCTGTACAAGAGTTTAGTTAATTACCATTACTAGACATGACTCAGCCCTTTGTGATTTATGCAGAAATATTAATCTCATTATAGAATGTTTTGGCAGAAATTTGACATTTTAAATCATATAAAAATAAAAGATCCACTATTTTTTTTTTGACTTAAGCTACCTCTTTCTATTTCATTACTTCCAAAATATAATTATTGTGGAGCACAGAATCAACTGTACAGTGCAAAATTAATTAATTAATTAATTAGTTAAAATTTAAATCTGGAGTGTTATGGAATGTTATTTTATAATCAAATTTCAAACAATGCTTTTGTTCTATAATTTAAAAGAAATCTGAACTCCAATTCTGATTTCAATTTATTTATTTATTTTTTCCTTTTTTTTTTTTTTTAACATCTTTTAGAGTATAATTGCTTTACAATGGTGTGTTAGTTTCTGCTTTATAAGAAAGTGAATCAGTTATACATATACATATGTCCCCATATCTCTTCCCTCTTGGTCTCCTTCCCTCCCACCCTCCCTATCCCAACCCTCTAGGTGGTCACAAAGCACTGAGCTGATCTCCCTGTGCTCTGCGGCTGTTTCACACTACCTATCTATTTTACGTTTGGTAGTGTATATATGTCCATGCCACTCTCTCACTTTGTCCCAGCTTACCCTCCCCCTCCCCGTATCCTCAAGTCCATTCTCCAGTAGGGCTGTGTCTTTATTCTTGTCTTGCCCCTAGGTACTTTATGACCTTTTTCTTTTTTTCTTTTTTTTAGATTCCATGTATATGTGTTAGCATACTGTATTTGTTTTTCTCTTTCTGACTTACTTCACTCTGTATGAGAGAATCTAGGTCCATCCACCTCACTACAAATAACTCAATTTCATTTCTTTTTATGGCTGAGTAATATTCCATTGTATATATGTGCCAAATCTTCTTTATCCATTCATCTGTCGATGGACACTTAGGTTGCTTCCATGTCCTGGCTATTGTAAATAGACCTGCAATGAACATTTTGGTACATGACTGTTTTTGAATTATGGTTTTCTCAGGGTATATGCCCAGTAGTGGGATTGCTGGGTCATATGGTAGTTCTATCTCTAGTTTTTTAAGGAACCTCCATACTGTTCTCCATAGTGGCTGTATCAATTTACATTCCCACCAACAGTGCAAGAGGGTTCCCTTTTCTCCACACCATCTCCAGAATTTATTGTTTGTAGATTTTTCGATGATGGCCATTCTGACCGCTGTGAGATGATATCTCATTGTTGTTTTGATTTGCATTTCTCCAATGATTACTGATGTTGAGCATTCTTTCATGTGTTTGCTGGCAATCTATATATCTTCTTTGGAGAAATGTCTATTTAGATCTTCTGCCCATTTTTGGATTGGGTTGTTTGTTTTTTTGATATTGAGCTGCATGAGCTGCTTGTAAAATTTGGAGATTAATCTTTTGTCAGTTGCTTCATTTGCAAATATTTTTTCCCATTCTGAGGGTTGACTTTTCATCTTGTTTATGGTTTCCTTTGCTGTACAAAAGCCTTTAAGTTTCATTAGGTCCCATTTGTTTATTTTTGTTTTTATTTCCATTTCTCTAGAAGGTGGATCAAAAAGAATCTTGCTGTGATTTATGTCATAGAGTGTTCTGCCTATGTTTTCCTCTAAGAGTCTGAAAGTGTCTGGCCTTACATTTAGGTCTCTAATCCATTTTGAGTTTATTTTTGTGTATGGTGTTAGGGAGTGTTCTAATTTCATTCTTTTACATGTAGCTGTCTAGTTTTCCCAGCACCACTTACTGAAGAGGCTGTCTTTTCTCCACTGTATATTCTTCCCTCCTTTATCAAAGATAAGGTGACCATATGTGCATGGGTTTATCTCTGGGCTTTCTATCCTGTTCCATTGACCTATATTTCTGTTTTTGTGCCAGTACCATACTGTCTTGATTACTGTAGCTTTGTAGTATAGTCTGAAGTCAGGGCACCTGATTCTTCCAGCTCCATTTTTCTTTCTCAAGATTGCTTTGGCTATTTGGGGTCTTTTGTGTTTCCATACAAATTGTGAAATTTTTTGTTCTAGTTCTGTGAAAAATGCCATTGGTAGTTTGATATGGATTACATTGAATCTGTAGATTGCTTTCGGTAGTATAGTCATTTTCACAATGTTGATTGTTCCAATCCAAGAACATGGTATATCTCTCCATCTGTTTGTATCATCTTTAATTTCTTTCATCAGTGTCTTATAATTTTCTGCATACAGGTCTTTTGTCTCCCTAGGTAGGTTTATTCCTAGATATTTTATTCTTTTTTTTGCAATGGTAAATGAGAGTGTTTTCTTAATTTCACTTTCAGATTTATCATCATTAGTGTATAGGAATGCAAAAGATTTCTGTGCATTAATTTTGTATCCTGTTACTTTACCAAATTCATTGATTAGCCCTAGTAGTTTTCTGGTAGCATCTTTAGGATTCTCTATGTATAGTATCATGTCATCTGCAAACAGTGACAGCTTTACTTCTTCTTTTCCAATTTGGATTCCTTTTATTTCTTTTTCTTCTCTGATTGCTGTGGCTAAAACTTCCAAAACTATGTTGAATAATAGTTGTGAGAGTGGGCAACCTTGTCTTCTTCCTGATCTTAGGGGAAATGGTTTCAGTTTTTCACCATTGAGGATGATGTTGGCTGTGGGTTTGTCATATATGGCCTTTATTATGTTGAGGAAAGTTCCCTCTATGCCTACTTTCTGGAGGGTTTTTATCAGAAATGGGTGTTGAATTTTGTCAAAAGCTTTCTCTGCATCTATTGAGATGATCATACGGTTTATCTCCTTCAGTTTGTTAATATGGTGTGACACGTTGATTGATTTGCATATATTCAAGAATCCTTGCATTCCTGGGATAAACCCCACTTGATCATGGTGTATGATCCTTTTAATGTGCTGTTGGATTCTGTTTGCTAGTATTTTGTTGAGGATTTTTACATCTATGTTCATCAGTGATATTGGCCTGTAGTTTTCTTTCTTTGTGACATCTTTGTCTGGTTTTGGTATCAGGGTGATGGTGGCCTCTTAGAATGAGTTTGGGAGTGTTCCTCCCTCTACTATATTTTGGAAGAGTTTGAGAAGGATAGGTGTTAGCTCTTCTCTAAATGTTTGATAGAATTCCCCTTGAAGCCATCTGGTCCTGGGCTTTTGTTTGTTGGAAAATTTTTCATCACACTTTCAATTTCAGTGCTTGTGATTGTTCTGTTCATATTTTCTATTTCTTCCTGGTTCAGTCTTGGAAGGTTGTGTATTTCTAAGAATTTGTCCATTTCTTCCAGGTTGTCCATTTTATTGGCATATAGTTGCTTGTAGTAATCTCGCATGATCCTTTGTATTTCTGCAGTGACAATTGTTACTGTTCCTTTTTCATTTCTAATTCTATTGATCTGAGTCTACTCCCTTTTTTTCTTGATGAGTCTGGCTAATGGTTTACCAACTTTGTTTATCTGCTCAAAGAACCAGCTTTTAGTTTTATTGATCTTTGCTATCGTTTCCTTCATTTCTTTTTCATTTATTTCATTAGCATTTGTTGTAAAGCTGGTTTGGTGGTGCTGAATTCTCTTAGCTTTTGCTGGTTTGTAAAGGTTTTAATTTCTCTCTCAAATCTGAATGAGATCCTTGCTGGGTAGAGTAATCTTGGTTGTAGGTTTTTCTCCTTCATCACTTTAAATATGTCCTGCCACTCCCTTCTGGCTTGCAGAGTTTCTGCTGAACGTTCAGCTGTTAACCTTATGGGGATTCTCTTGTGTGTTATTTGTTGTTTTTCCCTTGCCACTTTTAATATTGTTTCTTTATATTTAATTTTTGATAGTTTGAGTAATATGTGTCTTCACGTGTTTCTCCTTGGATTTATCCTGTATGGGACTCTTTGTGCTTCCTGGACTTGATTAACTATTTCCTTTCCCATATTAGGGAAGTTTTCAACTATAATCTCTTCAAATATTTTCTCAGTCCCTTTCTTTTTCTCTTCTTCTTATGGACCCCTACAGTTCGAATGTTGGTGCATTTAATGTTGTCCCAGAGGTCTGTCAGACTGTCCTCAATTTTTTTAATTCTTTTTTCTTTATTCTGCTCTGCAGTAGTTATTTCCACCATTTTATCTTCCAGGTCACTTTCTGTTCTTCTGCCTCAGTTATTCTGCTATTGATCCCTTCTAGAGAATTTTTAATTTCATGTATTGTGTTGTTCATCACTGTTTGTTTGCTCTTTAATTCTTCTAGGTCCTTGTTAAACGTTTCTTGTATTTTCTCCATTCTATTTCCAAGATTTTGGATCATCTTTACTATCATTATTCTGAATTCTTTTTCAGGTAGACTGCCTATTTCCTTTTCATTTGTTAGGTCTGGTGGTTTTTTGCCTTGCTCCTTCATCTTCTGTGTGTTTCTCTGTCTTCTCATTTTGGTTAACTTACTGTATTTGGGGTCTCCTTTTCATAGGCTGCAGGTTTGTAGTTCCCGTTGTTTTTGGTATCTGTCCCCAGTGGCTAAAGTTGGTTCATTTGTTTGTGTAGGCTTCCTGGTGGAGGGGACTTGTGCCTGTGTTCTGGTGGATGAGGCTGGATCTTGTCTTTCTGGTGGGCAGGTCCATGTCTGCTGGTGTGTTTTGAGGTGGCTTTGGCCTTATTATGATTTTAGGCAGCCTCTCTGCTAATGGATGGGGTTGTGTTCCTGTCTTGCTAGTTGTTTGGCATAGGGTGTCCAGCACTGTAGCTTGCTGGTCATTGAGTGGAGCTGGGTCTTGGCATTGAGATGGAGATCTCTGGGAGATTTTCACCATTTGATGTTACGTGGAGCTGGGAGGTCTCTTGTGGACAAGTGTCTTGAACTTGGCTCTCCCACCTCAGAGGCACAGCCTTGACGCCTGGCTAGAGCACCAAGAGCCTGTCATCCACACGGCTCAGAATAAAAGGGGGAAAAGAAAGAAAGAAAGAAGAAGATAAAAAAAAGTAAAGTAAAATAAAATAAAATAAAGTTATTAAAATAAAAAATAATTATTAAAAAAAACTTTTTTTAGTAATGAAAAAATGAAAAGAAAGAAAGAAAGAGCAACCAATGCAAAAAACAAATCCACCAATGATAAAAAGTGCTAAAAACGATGGTAAAAAAAAAACAAAACCAGACAGACAGAACCCAGGACAAATGGTAAAAGCAAAGCTATACAGAAATTCACACACAGAAGTATACACATACACACTCACAAAAAGAGAAAAATGGAAAAAAATATATATATCATTGCTCCCAAAATCTACCTCCTCAATTTGGGATGATTCGTTGTCTATTCAGGTATCCCACAGATGCAGGTACATCACGTTGATTGTGGAGGTTTAATCCGCTGCTCCTGAGGCTGCTGGGAGAGATTTCCCTTTCTCTTCTTTGTTCGCACAGCTCCCGGGTTTCAGCTTTGGATCTGGACCTGCCTCTGCATGTAGGTCACCTGAGGGCGTCTGTTCTTCGCTCACACAGGACGGGGTTAAAGGAGCCGCTGATTCGGGGGCTCTGGCTCACTCAGGCTGGGGGGAGGGAGCGGTACGGAGGAGGCGGGGCGAGCCTGTGGCGGCAGAAGCCGGCGTGACGTTGCACCAGCCTGAGGCGTGCCGTGCGTTCTCCCGGGGAAGTTGTCCCTGGATCACGGGAGCCTGGCCGTGGCGGGCTGCACTGGCTCCCGGGAGGGGCGGTGTGGAGAGTGACCTGTGCTCGCTCACAGGCTTCTTGGTGGCGGCAGCAGCAGCCTTAGCGTCTCATGCCCGTCTCTGGGGTCCGCGCTGATAGCCGCGGCTCGCGCCCGCCTCTGGAGTTCCTTTAAGCGGCGCTCTGAATCCCCTCTCCTCGCGCACCAGGAAACAAAGAGCCAAGAAAAAGTCTCTTGGGTCTTCGGCAGGTCCAGACTTTTTCCCGGACTCCCTCCCAGCTAGCCGTGGCGCACTAGCCCCCTTCAGGCTGTGTTCACGCTGCCAACCCCAGTCCTCTCCCTGCGATCCGACCGAAGCCCGAGCCTCAGCTCCCAGCCCCCACCCGCCCCGGCGGCTGAGCAGACGAGGCTCTCGGGCTGCTGAATGCTGGTCGGCGCCGCTCCTCTTGCGGGAATCTCTCTGCTTTACCCTCCGCGGCTCCGAAGCTTCCCTCCTCTGCCACCCGCAGTCTCCGCCCGCGAAGGGGCTCCTAGTGTGTGAAAACCTTTCCTCCTTCACAGCTCCCTCCCACTGGTGCAGGGCCCGTCCCTATTATTTTGTGTCTGTTTTTTCTTTTTTTCTTTTGCCCTACCCAGGTACGTGGGGAGTTCCTTGCCTTTTGGGAGGTCTGAGGTCTTCTGCTAGCGTTCAGTACGTGTTCTGTAGGAATTGTTCCACATGTAGATGTATTTTCTGATGTATCTGTGGGGAGGAAGGTGATCTCAATGTCTTACTCTTCCACCATCTTGAAACTCCTCCTCAATTTATTTTATACAAGAGCATTTATTTATTTATTTATTTATTTAATTTTTCATTTATTTTTGGCTGCATTGGGTCATCGTTCCTGTGTGCGGGCTTTTTCCCTAGTTGCTGCCCGTGGGGGCTACTCTTTGTGGTGGTGCGCGGGCTTCTCATTGTAATGGCCTCTCTTGTTGCAGGGCACGGGCTCTAGAGACGTGGGGTCAATATTTGTGGCACGTCGGCTCAGTAGTTTTGGCTCGCAGGCTCTAGAGCTTAGGCTCAGTAGCTGTGGCGCCTGGGCTTAGTTGCTCTGCGGCATGTGGAATCTTCCCAGACCAGGGCTTGAACCCATGTCCCTTGCATTGGCAGGCAGATTCTTAACCACTGCACCACCAGGGAAGTCCCGACAGGCGCATTTAAAAGAAAAAGAATGTGAAACTAATTTATGTATTCCTGTGCAGGGAGGACAAAAAACTGACAGGAGAAGACAGATGACCTGAGGATTATACGGTGAAAGATCAGAAAGAAGAAATTAGCTGCAAAAAACAAAACAAAACAAAACTGAGAGAGAAATTATGCCAATTCTTATTTTGCAGTTTTCCTTTCATCTGTCTCTTTGTCTCCAATATTACTGTTTTCATCCAAGCTCAGATGCTTACTGCTTCTATCTGAGATCATAACAAGAAATTCATGTTTCACCAATCCCTTCTGCAAACCCTACCATTAGGTGTAATCCCAATATGACAAACTCCTGGTAACTACATTTTGCCTACAAAAGAAACTCAAATCTGATCTGACCAGTTCTGTCCAATTTTATCTCTCACAATCCCAAATGTTAAACTATTTCTCCAACCAGGCCTGTGCCCCCCATCCCTTTGCATACACTATGGTACTCATTTCAGAACTCCCAGCTTCCTTCACATGGGTTGATTGCCCAAATCTGTGCCATCTTGATTTACTTCCTCTCTCAGCAATTTTGGGATGTAACTATATTTCATCTTACACTGGGATTCATTTGTTGTTATTTTTTGTTTTGATTTTTCCACTCAGGTGGAAGGTATGTTTTACATTTCTTGTCATAGTGCTTAGCACAGCATATTCGCCCTGAGTCTGGGATAGAGAACTAGACTTAGCTCTGGTGTGTCCTTGTGGCTGCCTAGAAACCTTCCTAAGATACCTAGCAAGGCAGGAGTATTAGGTAGCATGAGCTCCCTGGGCCTTATCTTCAAGGTTTAATTAACCCTAGGATCAGAGTTCTAAGAACCTGGAAAAATGAACAGTTGGAGATTTCAAGAGACAGCATCTCAGTCTTCACTAGTTCTAGGTTAGGTTTCCTTAATTCTTTTTGGAATAAATCAGTAGAAATAAAAAACAAAAAAATAAAGAAAAGAAGGAAGGAAACTGGAAGGAAATAAGACAGGAAGGAAGGAAGGTCCTACTTTGTATTTTGTATGGTTGGCTAAGGAAGCCTCAAGGGTTCCCTGGGAGTTGTCTCTTTCTACAGGATTCCTTGAGACACATCTACAATGAAGTCAAACTATGTGTCTAGCAAGGAACTCTAGTCAAGGAGGCATTGTTCCTGCTTATGCTGAAAATCTCATTAAAAAGGTCATCCTGATGCTTTATTAGGCCTGTGAGTAGTTGACTTAACTACTATATCCTGCCTTAAAGCATTTAAGGTATCTTTTAAAAAGGCATTAAATATAGCAAATTAACAAATTGGAATCAATTAGAAATATATGGTAAGAAAGAAAAAAGAGGTAAAGACGTATCTACAAACTACCAAAGAGGTCCTCTGACTCTCACACTTAACCTTCAACTGTTTGTGCACAGCCCTTGTTTCCCATTATCCCTCTGCAGGGCATCAGTACAACCTAGCAATAACCAGCAATAGCTCCACAACCCTTGTAAACGTGGCTGGCCCATATCTTTCAAATGATTAAAAATTATACCTGCAAGGGCATTTCCCTTAAAGGCATATTTTTCCAGGTTACAGCCAGCAATTGAGCTGCCACCTCGTATCAGAAACCTTGAGCCAAAATATTACTCAAGAGAGAGTCTTCTTTGCCAGGCTAGTCCTCAAACTCCACCCATTTCTCAGACTACTCCCAGTAACACTTTTATCAGTTTCTCCTCTGAAAAGCAAACACCCAAGACAGGATTAGACATCCAAGAGATTTATTGAAGAAATGCCTGTGACCAATAAGGTGCGGGGGTTGGGGGGGGTAGGGCACAGGCAGGGAGGAACTCCAGACCGAAATGGAGGGTCTGACACCCTGGAAAGAGAAGGGGGAAGAAAGGAGAGTTGGGTGGGAAGAGTCTCAGACCGCGGCAGTGTTTTAAGAAAGTGTTGTCCAAGCTGAAGGCGAGACCTGGAGTGAAAGCTGACCATTAGCGAAGTCCCCATCCCTGCAGCCTGCACCTCTGTTAGTTCCCTCACGATGCAGTCTGGGGGAGGCGTGGCCCCAGCAGGAATGGGTGGAGATCAGAAGAATGGCAGCTGTGCTCCGACACAGAGCCCCCATGGGTGGTGAGGTCTGGCTTATGGGGTATGTCACCTGTGGCCTAAAGTCCTCTGTACTGGAATGTTTGGTGACAGTTGGACAATTAGGATAATGAAAGTTGTGTGATGCATTTTCTTACAAAGAGGTCAATATTATGTTTTGTAGACTGGTTAATAGATGACATTGAATGCTGATGTCAAGTATGCGTGTATATTGCCAAGAGATTATCTTGGACAAGACACAAGCCATTGTACTTTTTCTTTGTTTTCTAAATCTTGTTTTAATTGAACTATAGTTGATTTACAATAGTGTGTTAGTTTCAGGTGTACAGAAAAGTGGTTCAAAAAATATATATGTATTTTTTCAGATTCTTTTCCATTATAGTTTATTACAAGATATTGAATATACAGTAAATCCCCTACATACGAACCTTCAAGTTGTGGACTTTCAAAGATGCAGATGTGTGTTTACATGTTCAATCATGTAAGTTAGTTCACGTGTCTGGCGTACATTGTCACATGCATGCATCCTCTACATGTCATTGTGCTTTTGTGTACTTTACTGCACAGTACCGTATAGAGTACAGTAGTACAGATCTTTATTTCAAGCCCAGGATGTCCAGAAGCAAGTGTAAAAGCAGTGGTGATGTAGCTGGTACTGTACTGTATTTTTCAAGGTACTGTATTGTAAAATTAAGAATGTTTTGTTTATTTTTTGTGTTTGTTTTTTATGTATTATTTGTGTGAAAAGTATTATAAACCTATTACAGTGCAGTACTATATAGCTGATTGTGTTAGCTGGGTACCCAGGCTAACTTTGTTGGACTTATGAACAAATTGGACTTAACCAAACATGCTCTCGGAACAGAACTCGTTCTTATGTTTGGGACTTACTGTAGTTCCCTGTGCTATACAGTAGGTCCTTGTTGTTTATCTATTTTATATATAGTAGTGTGCATCTGTTAATCCCAAACTCCTAATGTATCCCTCTCCCCTTTCCCCTTTGGTAACCGTAAGTTCGTTTTCTATAAGATACAAGACATTTTAGAGCTCAGCTTATCTCCAAGATCTTGGATGGGTCATATGGATGACCAAGAGCTGCTTAGGCACTGATGAGGAAAAGCAGGCAGTGAATGTCAAAAGAACATATATAAGTGAAACAAAGAAAATGATAAAAGTCTTTTTAAAAGAGGAAATTATAGAAATGCAATGAACATATTAGACACCTGTAAATTTGTAAAACAATTTCTTTTTCTTTGGATACATAAGGAGTTAGAATCAGGTTTTGTGACATTAATAGGTATCAAGATTTTCCTGCTTTTGAAGCTCCATATTTTTGTTATAATTGTGTAAATTCCAATTTTAAATAAATCAACCGATAAAGTGAAATGTATTAGAGAAATGTTCACGATATAGCCTCCCCTCTCAAATATTTACATGATATTTCTGTGTTCTCTTATTGAAATTAGTATTTTCCCAGAAATAGAAATTTGACAGGAATTAAGATTTTTGTGCCACAGAGTGGAAATTCCCTCTAGATATTCAAGATCAGCAAAGAGGCTGCTTATGTTTCAATTTTTACTTTATTCTTGTCTCCATATGAAATTGCAAGGACATTTAAAAGATTTCAAAGACAGAAGTAAGAAAAGTAAAATAATGGTAACTTCTGTAAAGCTGTGAATAAAAAGCACTCACTCTGCTTTATGTGATAGAAAAATAAGTCCTTTTAATTTTAGAACACAGTTTGAAGCTTGGAGGAGTTCAAGATTGGGAAATGAAAGGATAGCTTCCACCTTTTATTATTTAAAAATGTGTGAAGAAATGAATCCTAGAGAATTAAAAAGAAAAGCAAGGTTATCATAAACTTCAGAAATAAGGAAGGTGAAATGAAAACTGCAAGCAAACTCTGCAAAGGAATAATAGGACTGAGAAGGCATATCACCACCCAGAAGTCAACGTTCCTCTACTCAAAACTGCTGAAAATAGAGAGTTCCAAACAGAAGCGGGATATCATCCGGGGAAGATGGTCCAATGTGAGAATCGAGCAACCTAAAGGTTGCTGCACCACTAAAGGTGGTTATTCAAGCTGTAATCAAAGTCATCTGAAGCAATAATTATATGTCAGAAGTGTTGTAATCTCCATTTCGTAAAGAAACCAAAGATGTCAATTAGTGGTATAAGAGCACTGCTTTTCTTTCCTGGTTATAGTGATTAGAGAAAGTAAGTCACACCCACATTCTCACCTGCTGTCAATTTATGAGCTGGTCATAAGTGGTCAGTGAGAGCACTGAGTCTCTGAGACCCAACTTCATTCTTTTACAAGAGGACTGACCCATAGATGGAGCCTAACTTCCTTGATGATAGACCTCACAGGTTATAAATCCTCTGGGGAAGGGCCATGTATATTCATCTATTTCTCTCTCTCCCTCTTCTGAGTCCTAGTTCAGTACTCTGTACAGAGTAAATAATTGTCTAATATCTTTTTAATAAGTGTGAAAAAAATTTGGGAGGATCATAGAGAAAACTCTAATCTTGTTTTGTAGAGGAGGAACATAAGTGGTTCGTCGTTGAGTAACTTGCCCACCATTTCACGGTTAGTCCTAGAAGCGTTAGCAAAGAATGCATTTCATTTCTGAAAGGAAAGAGAGTGGTAGCTTTGGTTGAAATAAAAAGGAGACCTTTCACTGTTGTGTGGCACACTTATTAAATATTCACATGCCTATAGGACGTTTAATAAGCAAATAAAGTAGGTATTGGCATGAAAGGGCTTCTAACTGAAGCAAAGAAAAGCTTTCACCTCATTTTAGCATTCACTGGCGATCTTTCTGGAAATATTTCCTACCAAGGGGAAATATCACTGAATAAATAGTGAGAAACCAAATAAAAGATGTATTTTGCTAAAAATTAGTTTTATTGGAAATCAATTCAGGATGTGAAAACTTTATTAAAGCTTATAGTATCTCTTCAACTTGCCTAGAATTAGACTTGACATCCACGTGTATTAATTTATATTTGTTAATTATTAGAACTTAATGAAATTCTTCTGAAAGAATATTAGAACTTCTCATTTTGAAGTATGGCATTTTCAGGCTTGCTTTATTTTTTAATCTCTCTTTATTAAACAAGAAGTGAACTAATCCTTCAAATCATTTCTTTCTGTCTATGGATATATACTCACTGCTAATAAATTTACTTTTCTGTAGACAGCATGTTCAAATTTTTATGTATATATATATGTTATGGTCATTATAAATCCATATTAAATATTAGGTGAACGAACATAAACATGGAAGGGGAGAGGTTATCTATGTCTACTAAGCATGTATATGTTTGCATTTATGCACACTATGTTCCATTCTCTGTCCTAGATTCTTTGTATACCTAACTTAATCTACTCTTTAAAACAACCATTTTTGTATGTGTGATTATCTCCATTTTATAGACGAAAAAACTAGGGCTGAGGTAAGTTAAATAAGTTGCTTGGGATCACACATCTAAGTTGTGACAGATCCTCTCTTAAAAAAAGTCTTTCTGTTTCCCTAGGCCATATTCCTTTCACCAGGCCAAACAATGCAGATGAGGGCTGAAAAGAAACACACAAGGAAATAAAATTATGAGTACTCTAGAAAGCAGGTCCTGATAACCAAAAACGAATTCCCTTAAAACATCTGACTTTCAGCTTCCTATGTGCCACAGTAGCTTTTTCGTCTCTTCCTATTTATTTGCCCTTCTCTCCAGTGATCTTAATTATCTTTTTCCTGTCGCCATGGGGTCATTAGAGCAGCTGACATACACAAGACAAGAGAATAACAGGATCTAAGGGTAATTAGGTCCTCATCCATGAAAGACAAGTTCAGAGAGAAATAGACCTGATGAAAATGAATATCGCGCATGATGGGGAAAGCTTAGCAGCTGTCATTATGGTAAAAGGGGTGGCTGAGGTGGAAATGGGGAGTTGAAAAATTCTATTTATGTGTATATCCACACATATCAAATGATTTACATTTTTATCTTTATTGGATGGGCTACTGAGAAAAAAATGAGATTGGTTGTGCTCTATCAATTTTGTTGCCAGTTCAGATTAGATGGAATCACAAACAGGAAGATACAGCCCCTTCAAGGTCTATAGCTCCTTGTCAGTAACATGCTGATTTTTAATATGTTCTCTACCAAGTGAATTATTATGGTTCAAAAAATGAGAGAAATTGAATGACATCGTGTTAAAGTCAAGGTAGAAGGACCCTATCAGTGAGTCTGAAAGCTGAAGGATAAAGTTGAACAGGAGATATGAAACCAAAGATGATGATGTGCTATAGTTTGCAAGAATGTCGACAAGTAATTTTCTAAATGTGGGTGGGAGGGAGTGTGGTATAATGGGTGAGGGGTCTCTGCAATCACACTGAGAGCTACACTCTGCGCACTGCACTGGGAGACCTGGGGAATGTTGCCTAAACTTTCTGGCTGCAATTTCCAAATCTAATATGGTATTAATCATAATTACTGCGATAATCCAATGAGCTAATTTATGTTAAGTCTTAGGACAATGCCAGGCATATAATAAATGCTCAATAAATATTAGCCATTTTCATTAAGATCCAGAGGAAGTAGTCTGGGACAAAAACAGGCCCTTGTCATACCCTGAGAAATTAACAGAGAGGGAGAAGCCTTTCTCTAGAGCTGTTGAATTGCATAGTCCTGTTTTATTTTTTCCCCCTCCAGAGTCACTGCATAGATTGAAAACAAAGGGATCTAAATAGTTGATGGCTCACTATATTAAGCCTATTGGTCCTTCAGAATATGTCCAGTTCAGTGGTTTATTTGAAAAAAGAAAGTACTATAATTAACTGAAGACAAATTACTTTTCAAAGTAATGTCTGCTTACTGTGATAGTAAAAAAAAAACACAACAAGAAACTGCCATTTGGGGAGTATTTTTAATACTTAGGGGTGGTTATTTAGACACACACACACACCATCACCACCATCAACTATAAATGTAAATTCTTCTCAAGGGAGATGTCGACACAGGTCAAACCTTCTAATAAAATTAAACATTCATTTGTGTTCCATGGTCATTATCTGTGGGCCTTTTGGCCCTATAGAATTAATATATCACTGTCCAAAGACTCACTTTGTCCTTAGCAGCTACCATCCATAAACATTGCTCTTGACTGCATGCTGAGAAGGGAACACATCTTTTAGTAAGTCTGGTAAGGAAATAAAAGGAATATTACTTGGCCTTTTTCAGGCAGAAAACAACGTAGAGTTGATTTTAAGAAACTGGGATGATTGATCTTTGAGGTCTACCTGTTGCCCGGTTTTGCATCTATCTACTCCAAGACAATAAAAGGATACTCTATGGAAAACTTCGTTTCACTTGTTCATTTTTCATTGAGTATTGCTTATGGTACCTATTTGGATCTGCATCTCTTGTGTGTATAAAAATATTCTGTGCATTTATTATAAAAACTGATGCTCAGGAGGAGAAAGAAGGAAGAGAATTTGATTGGAATTAAGAACCCGACCACTTCCACCATGCTACTGCTCCGTCCCAGTTCCAGCCATTGCCATCCCTGGTCATGCTTATTGCAATAGTTGGGATACTGGGCCCCTCCTTCTATCCTTCTATCTTAGACTCTACTCTCAATACAGCTGCCTTTAAAGGTAGGTCATGTCACTCCTCTTCTCCAAACATCCCCTGTTACTCAGAGTAAAACTCAAAGACCTTATCAAGGTCCCCTGCAACTCCTGACCTCGTCTTCTACCTGTTCCCCCTATCCCTGCCTCCAGCCACACTGGCTTTGCTGCTGTTTCTGTTCTCTGCAGGCCCGTTCCCACAGATACCCATATGCTTTATTCTCTCACATCCTTCAGGATGTGCCATCTTATCAAAAAAAGCCTTGACCATCCTGTAGACAATTCTAAGTCCTGCATTCCAGCAGCATTACCCAGGGTTATATTTCTCCATAGGGCCTGTCACCATGTCTCATAGTCTATACTCAGTCATTTATTTATTGACTGCTCTTTCTAACTAGAATGTAAATACCCTGTTGTTAAGAACTGTGTTTTATTCATTATATTGTCCTCAATAATTAGAATAGTGCTTGGTCAACAACAGGCCCTAAATATTTTTTCAATGAATGGTTGAAGCCTACTTGTTCCTAATCCTAGAAGGTGGAATGAAACCAATTATTTCTTCCTGACTTAACTTCTCCTAATGAAATGGAGCTAAGTGTTGTATAGTCTGTCTTTTAGTAGGGTAGTAACCTCTAGAGGTATGCAATGCTTAGTCTTTAAGTGCTTTTAAATGATTGTTCCAATAGGAGTTCTGACAGTAAAGGGTAATTTTGATAGTATCTACTAAGTTTTAAAAATTGCATATAATCTATGACTCAGTATCTCCAATTCCTGACAACTTTTATAGAAAAGAGAGGCATGCAAAAGGATTTTCATTAAAGTATTGTTTGTCATGCAATGAATGAAGAAATTATAGAATTACCATGCTGTAGAGCACAATGTGGCAGTCTAAAATAAATGAGGATTTATTTTGTTTCTTTTTTATTTTATTTTTTATATTTTAATATTTTTCTATTTTACTTATATATTTTAGATTTATTTAAATTTATTATGTATTTATTTTATGTTTGTATATTTTTGTTTATATATTGTATATGTTTGCATATATTTATTTAAATTTATTTATATAACATATATTTATTTTATTTGTGTTTTAATTATTCATTTATATTTATATTATTTTCATATTTCTAATACTTATATTTTTCTTTTCTATTATGTTTTAATTTTATATTTCTACATATATAAATGAAATAGTAGAAATAGTTTTCTATAAGTAATATGTATAAATTTGTCTTCTTTTAATACACTGCTTGCCTAATATAAATATATTTCTCCTTTACTCTCATTTTCCTTCATTTCTTGTTTTTTTTTTTTTTTTTTTGGCTGCGTTGGGTCTTTGTTGCTGTACATGGGCTTTCTCTAGCTGTGGTGAGTGGAGAGCTACTCTTCGTTGTGGTGCGCGGGCTTCTCATTGCGGTGGTTTCTCTTTTTTGCGGAGCACAGGCTCTAGGCATGCGGGCTTCAGTAGTTGCAGCACATGGGTTCAGTAGTTGTGGCTTGCAGGCTTTAGAGTGTAGGCACAGTAGTTGTGGCACATGGGCTTAGTTGCTCCACGGCAAGTGGGATCTTCCCGGACCAGGGATTGAACTGGTGTCCCCTGCATTGGCAGGCGGATTCTCAACCACTGTGCCACCTGGGAAGTCCCTCCTTCATTTCTTTTCATATTTTTCTTTTCCTTTTCTTCTATGTCCAAATTCACACCCCTAAAATAGTTACACAATGCACTGAAGCAAATATATTATTTATCGTATTTACTAAAGAAAGTTTAAAGTTTCTGTGCTTAATTCCCAAAGCCAGAATCTAATAGTTTATATTTTTATGTCTAGAACAAAGAAAAGAAAAACAACAACAAAAAAATCCTTTGTGTTTTATTTGTGTGAAATCCTGGTTTGCATTCTCCTGTGGGCCTTGATTGAAAGAAAAAAAAAAATCCTTTAACTAATTTATGTCTTTTCTCCCTTTTTTCTTTATACTATCTTAATATTGACACATAACCAACAAGCAAGCAAAAAGTCAGAAACAGAAATTACATAGTAGGCATGACAAGAAACAGTATTTAGGCAAAGATCTAAAACAATTTATTTAGTGGTAATAATCTCAACTACATGTTGCTGCCAGAGATTTCAAGAGTATCTGTAGATTTCTGTTCCTAATCCTAGATTCTCTTTGTATGAATATTAATTTATTCAACAGTTATTTATTGAGTACATTCTATGTATCTTAAGGTGTTTTAGGTGCTAGGGAAACAGAACAGAAAAAAGAAACAACTCTGCTCTTTCCTATAGAAGAGTGACAACAGTGAATCTGATGAGTCACTAATATATATTTTTAGTTACATAATTTCATGCATGATGTTATTAGAAGGCAATTTATGCTATGGGAAAAATATAAAGTACAGTAATGGGGATAGACGTGGGGAAGAAGTAGGGTTGCTCTAGCTTCTGCCATCACAGGGCTTTCAAGAAAAGGGAAGAGCTTGGAAGGAGTAAAAGAGGAGAAAGATAATACATTATTCTTTTGAAAGGTGGATCCCGGAAATTGCAGTCATTTCCACTCATGCTCTATTGGCCAGAACCTAGTCACATGACCACATCTGGCAGTGAGGAAGACTGGGAAATACTGTCTTCAGCTATGTGACAGAGTCCCCTGCTGAAACTTCTCTTACTATAAAAGAAAGGAGAATGTATATTAAGGGGACAACTAGTCAGTTTACTGACAGCTGCTGTTAGTAAATAGCACAGAAAAGGGGCAAGGATGGGAAAGGAAAGGAATAAATACCTTTATTGAAAACATGCATGTTACCTATGCTATTTTAAAACAGTACGTTCTAAAGAGAAGGGTGAAATCCATATCGTTTACTTGTTACGATAACAGAGGTCTGGAAGCGTCATTTGTAAATAGTATGGCAGCATCCCTCCTACCTCCCCACCATGTCTTAAGATAAATTGCTTCCATCATAAATTTTTCTTCCTCTCCACTGAGTGTACTAGAGCCTTGTATTCAAAGGAATCTTAATAGAAGGTTCAGAAGTAAGTTTGTGGAGTGAAGTGTCTTAAAACACTATTTGTGTTCAAACCCTCTTTAATTCTTCATAGATAATCATGCTTGTCACGCCTCTTCTCCAGAAGTATTGGCTTGAAAGAGTAAAAGAGCAATACTTCTTCCGTGCATCATCAGGCCCCAAACATCCAGTCTTCTTTTTTCCTTTCTTCTCCTGCTGGTCCTACTCTTTTTTTCTTTTGCCTTCTTCACCTCTCTGTTTCTCTTTTCTCTCTTTTTCATTCTAATTTTTTCATTCTCTCAATATTTTTGTTCTTAACAAGTTGGTTTTTCATTTTTATAATATTAGATTTTGTTTGTACAGTGGAAACCAATAAAGACATACACACACACACATACATATGTATTCTTTCAATATATAGAAACCATACAATTAGTATAAATTATATTTAGCCATTTTAAAGATTAAGATTAAATTTTTAAGATCTGATTATGTGGTAACATGCAGTAAATTATATGACATTATAAATTCCTATGCTATTGGTTTTTGATATATACTTAAATATTAGCATATTTGTTCACAGCTGGATTTCAGGTCTTTTGGCTAGTAATTTAATTACATAATAAATTGCAGTGGCCATAATCAAACACATCTGTAATTAGGTTTCTCTGTAAATATCATGTTTTTTATTTTTTCAAGTATCCAGATATGCTTTTTTCTCTCTAAACTTGCCAAATTAACTGCATCTATTCAATGAGATACCGAAGTGGACCTCTATCAATGTTAGTTCTTACTCCTATCATGGCTATTAACTTATTATCATGTTATTAACATAATTATAATCTTTCTAGCACCCCAAGCCCTTTCAGTTTATTACTTTTTTTCTCCCCAAACATAAAAGTTTGCATTTGACACAAAGGCTGGCGTTCCTGACACCCTTTGAGATTTTGCATGTGATTGAAGGAATTTAGGTTTAAAAAGTGTACTTATGAAATTAATGGTACTTGTGACTCTACTGTCTAGTTTCTTTAATGTTATGATTTTATCTGTACTGGAAAGATTAGGAAGCATCTCTCCAAACATATGAGCGCTTTATTTTACAAAATGGCCGTCTCTCTCTACCTCTCTTGTAATTGGTATCTTTTTCTAATGAGATCACGCTCTTTATGTCTTGCTTTCTCTTGCCTTGTTCAGATCTTTTTTCCTCCCTCCATCATTCCCTCCCTCACTCATCTCTTCATTCCTTCCTTTCTTCCTTTTTCCTTCCATTCATCTTTATTCTTTCATTTGTGCCTAATTTTGTTTTAAAGACTGGAACTGCTATACTCTCAGTGTAGTAGTAGAACAGTAGTAAAACAGCCACTCTTAGGAATAGGTGGGTTAAAATCTGTTTGACTATCTTTTTTTTTTTTTTAACTTTTAACAGTAATTTTATTAATCTCCTTAATTATTATAACTAACACAATAACAAATTGTCATAATTTGCTAGTTACAGGTTTTAGCAAAGGGAAGACAGGCAGACAAGATAGAGCAAGATCTCTTCCTATGTCAATCATCTACCCAGTGCATGCTAGTGAGGTAGTAACCAGGCATCAAATCCCCACTTAACCCAAACTTTTGGTCACTCAAATGAAAAAGAAGCACCAACAGAAGTAAAAATCACAGTGAGTATCTCTAGCTCTCAGACAAGCATCTTTCTGGCCAGGTATACCTTCCAGAGCCCAGGGGCCCAAATCAGTCAAGACTTGCTCACATTTTTGAGTTTTCTGGAGGAGATCCTAAATATTTATTGTTTTATGGTTTCAAGTAATTAATTCAGTCAGAAAAAGGGCCAAAGTTTATTTGATCATAAAATTTCCCCACAAAAGCATTCAATTTTTAGTTAAAAATGAAGTACAACCACATCAGTAAGAGTTTTCCGGGTAATTCTAAAACCGTCAGGGACTCTAAAAACCACTAACACCAAGAACAGTTTCTACATGAAAACTCATAGGGAGCGAGCCCCTGGTTGGGAAGATGTACCAGGAGAAGGGGGGAGGGAGCCGATGGGGTGCCCAGGGGCCCGGGGTGCAGGGGGCAGGAGGGCCTGCTCCCTACCCAAAGGTGGCAGTCGGTCGGAGAACATACAGGACACAACGTCAGAGGTGTCCTGGAGGCCTCTGCCACCCAGCATCGTTAGCGATCATAAGTGCACACGGACTCTCTCCACTTACACCTTGCTCGGTTCCCACCCCTGCAAATGAGGGAGCAGTAGAGGTAGTGCTGTCCCAGGTGAGACGGGGTCTGTACCATGTGTTCATTGGATTTTCACAGAGGGACCAAGAGACTCAGTAGGTAGCCTTCCAGTGGGGAGATTTCTTTTACATGTCTGGCAATAAGTAGTACATTTTATTACTGTCATTCATCTCCGTGGAGGTTTTGAGTGCATGTAAAATATTAAACTCTGCTTCAAATTATAGTTTTGCAATATTGAGATGTACTTAAAAAGAAAAAGTGCCTTTAAAAAATTTTAATTCTACCTAGAAGGAGGAAGAAAAACCATCCCAAGCCAGAGACTCCTAATGGCTCATGGCGAGTGACCAGAGATGGGAGGGCTGCCCTGCGGCACCTTCGTGCTCCCAGCTGAGGGCCTTCAAGAAGTCCCTTTCATGGGGGACCCAGCAGTTTGCTCCTTAAGAATGCCTCCAGTGCCCTGTCCTGCCAGTGAAGTCACCTGGTGGACCAGGCTGGAGCAGGTGCCAGAGGCCTTTTGCACCAGCCTCCGCTGGGCCTCTCCTCTCGCTACACCCAACTTCTCCGCCTGCCTAGTACCCAACAGTGAGAGGCTGTGGTGAGTACACTGTGGGGACCAGGCCTCTCGGACCTAGGGGGATGAGAGGGACATGAAGACAGAACACGCCTCCATAGGGGGAGGGGACAACATCACCTTTGACCTTAAACCCATTGCTGTAGGGGGTTGTGCAAGGGGTAGAGAATGTTTGGGTCCATAGAGGCAAACCCCAAATCAGAGGAGGGTCAAGCTGCAATTAACAGAGTTCCAGATCCGTGACCTGGTATGCAGCATCATACTTCAACCTGCAATTTCAGTTTGATTAGACTGTTATTAGGTAGCTTACACATTTGCTAGTGGAAAAAAATCCTAGAGCAAATCTTGAAAAAGGTGAAGTAGCAGAAAAATCACAGAGACATAAATTCATTTATATCATCCCGAGAGAAACATGATCGAAAAGCTTCAAGTTGAAGATAACCCCACTGACAACGAACTTAAAACAAAAATGAAGTCATAATTTTTCTGAATTTTGCGTAGTCTTCAGATTTCTCGTGGTACCACTGGTGATGCTGCTGAGCCCTGGTGAACAGGACACAGAAGGTGAACACAGCAAAAGCCCAGCCTTGGATGGACCCACTGGAGAGCGCGTAGCCGCACCACTCGACGACTGCTCCCAAGTGGTTGGCTGCAGTGATGTATTAACAAGCCCCCCCTTGGTATTTTATATCCAGTCTCCCTTGGTTTCCTGAGGTTCCTTAGGACGTGATCTGAATGGATGTTTATCAGCATGCCTATCAACCACAAGACAAAACCTTTGCGCGTAGTGGATGAGGAACATGGTCAGGAGGATGCAGTTGGGCCAGAGGCTGAGGCGCTCCGCGCACGCGAGGAGCGGCACCGCCAGCGAGGGCAGCTCCTGCCCCGCCCAGGCGGCCCGCGCCCGTAGCCGAAATGCGGAGCGCGGCGACGCGTAGCGCCCGGGGGCGAGCCCACCAGCTTCAGCAGCACGTAGCACAGGAAGCCCAGGGCGCGCTCCAGGTGCGCGAGCGCGTCCAGCAGGAACCGCCCGGCCAGCTCCATTGTGGGGGACGGCAGGCGTGCTCCATGGCCAGGCAGCCGCGACGCGCCACATGTAGGGGGCGACGGCGGGGGCGGCGGGAGGCGCGGCTACCTGAGGTCGCCGCCCGCTGTCAAACGCCGGGGCCGGGATCCACGCCGCCCTGGCGGCCGGGAAGCAGTGGGTACGCCGACCCCGCCTGTTTCACCAGCCCGGGGGGCGCGCCGCGGACTGGGCGGGAGCTGTTTGACTCTCTTGTACTACCTTGTTAACTTGCTTGAAGGTACTACGATTTTTATTTTGCTAATTTCAGTTGAATGTACATACATTTGAAAAATAGATAGCATGTACCTAAAAAGGTCATTTCGTTAGAGACATTGCTTCGTTTGAAGATTCCTTGTAATGATTCTGTGCTCCAAACGCCCCTCTCTCACTCACCAACATGGTTTATGAGCCACACATTAAAAACCAGTGCCAGCCAGGGGTCAGCAAACCATATCTATCAGGCTCCAAACATTGTTTTAGTGCAGCTCACAGATAAGAAAATTTTTATATTTTTATATTTTAAAGTGAGGACCTCCCTGGTGGCGCAGTGGTTAAGAATCCGCCTGCCAATGCAGGGGACATAGGTTCAATCTCTGGTCCTGGAAGATCCCACATGCCACGGAGCAACTAAGCCCCTGCGCCACAACTACTGAGCCTGCACTCTAGAGCCCGCGAGCCACAACCACTGAAGCCCACGCGCCTAGAGCCTGTGCTCCCCAGCAAGAGAAGCCACCGTAATGAGAAGCCCGCGCACCGCAACGAAGAGTAACCCCCGCTCACCACAAGTAGAGAAAGCCTGCGCGTAGCAACGAAGACCCAACGCAGCCAATAAATAAATAAGTAAATAAACAAATAAAATGGTTGAAAAAATCAAAAGAGTAGTATTTTGTGATATGTAAAAATTATGTGGAATTCAAACGTCAGTGTCCATAAATCAAGTTTTATTGGAACACAGCCATTGTTAATATAGTGTCTGTGGCTGCTTTCCCCCTGTAACAGCAAAGTTGAATAGTTGCAATACAGAGGGTACTGTCCACAAAGCCTAAATATTTACTACCTGGTCCTTTACAGAAAAAGTTTGCCAGCCCCTCATCTAGGCTTCATTGTAGACATAAAGAACCCAATAACAGTTGAATACTTGGGAGTTGGTGTTTTCTATTGACTGTAGAAAATTCACTTATAGGAAGTTGGAGTTAACTGAAGAATATTATGTGGTTTTTTTTTTAATATATGGGAAATTTATATAAAATAAGGAAAGAAACAAAAGCACTTCTGCATTTGTGTAGGGTGTGAACTTTGAAGCATTCACAGGGGATGCATTAAGGCCACCTCACCAGGCAGCTTCAGCTGAAAGCTGTCACTGGGTTCTCCTTTGAAGGGTCTTTGGCACATGCCTGAAGGGCTGGATAATATTCTAGGAAGCTACCTCTAGAGTCCCCTCCTTGCCATTGAAGTCTTTGGTACTCAGAACATTGTTGCAACATAAAGTTGTTTCATTTTTTCCCCTTATTTCTCCATTTTCTTTTTCTAAATGGTCAGTTATTTTCTCATGTTTGTGGATTCTTAACATGGCCAACCAAGAACATTTGGAATTTTTCTGTTATTTGGTTCTCACTGACTTTCAGTTCTATGATGTAAACATACTGTTTGTGTAAGGAAAATGATTAAGAATCCATTCACTGAAAGAACTTGAACTTTTGCCTGAACTGGCCAATGTGAAGGTGGAAGCTTGATGATAATAAATCAAAGTGTATTTTCCTCTTTTTTAGTGATATAAGGTGTTATTTGCAGACACATGTACATACAGATTGTATATATATAAAAATTATATATATATATATATGTACATATATGTGCATGTCAGCCATCGTGGAAAGTAAGCTTGCCTGCATAGTAGTGGGAAGCAAACAGATTATTTTTATGGGAGCAACAATCAACTATGGAATACCCACAGGGGATGAACTAATGAACTATTTATCTGGCCAAAATTGCTTCTAGCGAATAGGCACAGTGACTGATTTTATGAGGCTGTAAATTTTTGGAAACTGTTTGCAAAGCCAACCAGTTGAGCCAGAAAGATTCAGATTAGCTGAATTTCATTTAAAGGAAATTTTTACTGAATGTAATCAGATATGAGAAGCTGAAATTAATACAGTAAAATAGTTCCATTCTCCCTAGACCCTATCATGAGACTGCTTTTCACACAAGGAAAATGATAATGTTGATGTGACCCACTAGGGTAAAATCGAGGGCTGTTGCAAGCTCCGAGCAGGCTGCTCCCAGCCAGATGCTACCCTTGCTGCTTCACACCTTCTCAGCTACCCTGGGGCAAGAAGGGATCAGTATCTATTTGGCACACTGGTGGGGAGCTTGGAGCTAGAGATGTGACATTACATGGAATGTATCTCATCCCGTATATGAAGCTTTCCTTGACTAATTCTGTTTATATTGAACCCACCTTTTTCTGAATCTCTATAATAGGTAGTCTGTATCAGACAGTTGGCAGTAAAAATGATAAGTAGTCTTAAGATATTCTCTAGTTGGTTTAACAAGTGTATTTCTCATCCCCCAATGGATATTGAAATCTCCTGGAGAGCAGTGATGTTTCTTCATGTCTTCCAAAGTATACAGTGTACGCTGGGCAAAGGAAAGGAATTTATTTACTTCACTTATTTATTATTTATACTCTGTTTACTTCCCAAAAGGAGTTGAACTAGCTTATCATAATAGACATAATAGGACCATTAAAGTAATGATTTCAAAAAAGGAAAAATAAGAACCATAATGCCTATTGAAATGTTTACATCGTAAGCCCATAAGCCCTTGGGCATTTTGCCACAGAATTTAGTGCTGAGTTTCCTAGTAAAAGGGCTCAAGAGAGCAGGCAGTGTCACTAGATGCTGGCTGTAACCCATGGGCAGAAGGGTCAGCGGGTCCCCTGTGGTCTCTGAATCATGGTGCAGCGGTAGCCTTGGGCTGGGTCTGGCTGGACATCCCATGGGCCTTTGCTCCAGGCAAGGGACCTGCCTCATTCCTGTTCTCTCTTGTTATGAGATGAACATAAGAGCAGCTTTGTAGGTGGAGAAAACTCAGTTTGCCAGTAACTAGCACCTGACAACCTTCTGGGAATTTAATTTGAACTTCTAAGGGAAGGGGAAGCCTCAGGTTCAGCTAGCTCACTGCTTCCAAGTCATTTATCCTTCTGTCTTCCCATAGGTCAGAAATAAACAGGGAAGTATGCAGAATTATACAGCTCTCATCACACTAAAAAGTATAAGAATTTACCAGGAAGAACTAAGTTGTCTCTAATATTGAATTCAAGACAACTTTATTACAAGTAGAAATACAATCCATATATTTCTGACATTGTCTTATTGTCACATGTAGAGAGACAATTAAAGTGGCCTTTTAACAAAGATCCCCAAAAGAATATGTCAGAATATAATGGACAAGTACTTGAACATGCGTTCTATTTAAGATGCAAAATTGTTCCTTGTGGGACTGAGGTCAACATTTCAAATTGTACTTCTGTAAGGAATTGCCATGAAGAAATAAAGCAAAGTAATCAAGGGATGTAGCTTTCTGATCTCTAACTTCTTATGTACTGGAACCTGGACAGCCTCAGGGTTAGTGCATCCTTGGGATTACTCCTCAAATACGAATATGGTTTCCAAGAGAATATAGGCTCTAGGTTAATTAGGTAAACTTTATTCAGCGTTTATCCCTACATTCTTGCTAAGATTAAATAGGAGGCAATTCAGAATTTTAGGCGCTTGGTGAGTCCTTAAAGTTCAAGGACTTACCTACTCTTACTGTTTTAGATTGGCGTCAGCAAACTTTTTTTTATAAGGGTCCAGATAGTAAATATTTTAGGCTTTGGGGTCATAGGTCTCTGTCGCAACTCTTCACCTCTGCTGTTTTAGTAAAAGGGAGGTGTTTTGGGACAACAGAGGAGTCTGCCGTGCATGCATTATTTGTTTTGACTCTGATGGCGATCTTAGGAGATCTATATGATGCTATACATTTTATATACGAGGAAACTGAGCAACAGAAAGCTACAGGACAGTCCAAGAATTTAAACACTCCTATGGAGCTCACTGTAGTTGGATCTGACTTAATCAACTCTGTTTTCTTTGGTAAATATGCTTCCACATTTATCTTGAGATTAAGAATTGTACCCCTCATTCTAAAAGGGGTCTGGCCGTGTCTTCTCACAGAATACACCATGTTCTTGCAAGCAAAGCTAATGGCTTGATTTCTTTTTTATTATGAATAATTTAAGATTTGTCAAACATATTTGAGATTATAAAGGGTTTGTCATCAGTAGCTTACTTAATTTCATGTATGAGCTTAAGAGCCTTTTATCAGCTTAATTCCATAAGGGTTTCTGCCTTTGCAGGGTGAGAAGTTTTATAATGTTTTACTTTCCCATCTCTGTTCTGTCTTGCCTGGAATGTTGCTGTATTCATTCATCCAACACATGTGTTTATAGTGTCAGGTGAATCATCTGTGAACTTTTAACCCACAATCAGTCCCTTTATCCCCAGCCTGTCCAGGACACAATAGTCTCCAGAATACTCCACAGTTCTCTGCAGGACTTCTTTCCTAATCAAGCCTTGTACCCACCCTTTCCCACACACCCCCCCACCTCCAACCCAACTACTTTTCTCTTGTTTAGCAGAGTCTTTTTCTTCCTCCATACAGCCTCAAACGGGTTTGGGCAAGGGTTTATACATTTGCATCCCACCTTGGTAACTTCCTCATTGTAAGGAATATGAGCCATAAAAATATTTGCTAAAGAAAAACCTGTCAATTCATAGAGCAGAAGGGAAATAAAATGTTTTTCCAACACACCCCAAGGCTAGGACAAGAACTCAGTATGCAGCAGTGATAATAAAAACAGACCTTCTGCCATGTTGGAAAAAGGGTTCCCACATACAATGTTCTTTAGAACCAACATTCGACTCTGATGGAGACATCTTCCTACCATAGCTGTGTGGATGATGTCTTGGAAATAGGGAGAAAGGCCTCAGATACTTGATCTGTAAAATGGGCTATTGGTTTATGATCTCCAAGTTTGCTCTGATATTTTTTTATTCAAAAATTATACTTCGTATCCTTCAATATTAGAAATATGGTTAATGGGGATACCAAATAAAATACATTTTTATTAGATGTTTTGTAATTATAAATTAACAATGTGCTTGCAATTTGATTTTGATTGTTTTCTTTTTTATACCTAATTGAATTGTACTACCTTAGACACTAAAAAAAATATTCCTGAGAATTGGCTAAGAATTTAGACAGGTAGATGAGGCAGTAATTTGTGATAGCTTTGCAAAGTCTATGATCTATTCAAGAGATTTAGCCATTTCTACTATCTTTAATTGAACTGAATTCTCTAGCATTGTCTGCCAGTGAACAGTAAGTTTTCTTTGTTGTTGTTGTTTGTTCTAGTATTATTATTAATGCATGGATTTAAGCATATTTGGTGTATTTTAATTTATTACAGTTGTCATCCTTACAAAATTACCTCATTCTTGGCCAGTGAAAACCTCTTTAAGTTGACTTTTGGTGGTGTTTATTAATCGCCTTACTGTCTGTTACTGCAGGATGTTTCAGGCTCAGCCGTATTTCCCGCCGTAGACTTAGAATCAGCCATAATTTTAAGGAACACTGGTTACTTTTAGTGGAAAATAGTATTTTCAAGACAATCTGAGCACTTTGCCACTGAGTCTGTCACAATTTCTAGGTCTTTTCAATCGACAGAGCTAGCACATATGTTTTTTTTAAAAAATGTTTTAAGAAAAAATATCTCATTAAGATGTTTCCAATCAAAATTAAAATACAAAGTTTTTTTTTTTAATATCTAGTACCTTACATCTGTTTTTACTTTTTCCTTCCTCAAGAATCTCATTTTCAATGATACTGGGAATGGTAGAATTTTATAGAATATCACAAAATTATTCACTGGCTTTACCCTCTACTTATACAACCACACACATACATGGACACATAGAAACACAACTGACTCAGAGTAGTAACACAAAGACCACTGTGAATATAGTTTTAGGTTGGATTTCCGAGATGGGGACTTTTCCTTTTTGCAAGTGATTGAGGATTTATTCAGGAAAAAGGCAAAGAAAAAAGGAAAACAGAACAGCAGGGGAAGACCAGGCAAAGATATGGCGTCATGGGAAGTCATGCCTTAGCCTGAGCCTATGGAGTACTTTGGAGCACGAGTTGCACCCCAGAGGTTTTCTCACCCAGACGGGGGCAGGGAGGCTAAGCTATTATACCATAGTCATTGACTATAGGTCAACCCTGATGCAGGTGGGTGCATAAATTCCCAGGCATTTCTGGGCGAGGTGGCGCCCATCAGCCTAAGACAATTCTCTGCAGACAGCTGGAGGTGTGAGCCATTAAAAGACAGCACTCACAGAACCTGGGAGATGGTTACAGTACCTAGAAAATGGTATCTCTGTGGCATACCAACAGTATCTATTGAGTCCACCCCTTACACCACTCAGATCTACTCACTTTTCCAGGTAAGTTTTCTCTGTTCATTGACAGCTTCCCTATGATTTTGGTTAGCTCCAATTTCTGGGGAACTTTACAAGAGGAAAGTTAGTATGACAAATGCAGTGTTCACTTGTTGGTTCAAAACCTTGGGAGTTTCCCAAATGAAATTTGAAACTGGCTCCTGTTCACAGAGGGCAAGGAGAGGCTGAACAAAGAGAGACCACTCCATGTTGGTAGGTGGCAGTTTTAATATGCAAGGAAACTTACATAGGAGGCTTGTCTTGGGCAGCTGAAAGATGGGTAGATCACCGCACCTGCCAGCTAGAATCTTAAGAGTTTACATAGAAGCCTTAATGGGGCTCAGTCATGTACCCAGTTCATATGGTGTCAACAACGCAAGGCTGTGTCCTTGAAGCAGCTACTGTGTGGGAACAATGGGAGGAACACACATTCCAAGGATAGGGGAGGCGGTAAGGAGCCTCCAAGTACCTGGGTCCAGTGCACGGGTCAACTGGAAGTCATGTCCTCTCAGAGACCTCTGCCAACACTGCTGGTGTTGTTTCCAAGGAGATTGTTGACATTTATCATCTCTTTCCTCTACCACTTACCCTAGACTCTCCTCTTCCTCATCTAACACTTCTGATGGTATAGGTGGCTTGCCTGATAGGATAACTCAGACCCTCCCACCTGAGCCTCTGATTATCATGTCCTTATCAGCCTGTGGTTACTATACTTATCCATTTCCAATTGAAACTGGGCATGCATATACAAAATGATGCCCAGTATATCACTTGAGTGCCAAGCACATTCCTCTCTCTTCCCCCACCCTTTTATACAGTGATAACCCAATATCCACATGATGATCACAACCTCTTAACCCTGCCAATACGGAAACACTTTGACAGTCGGTTCCCTGGCATGAGGAATCCACAGTTGGAACTCTAGATGCACCGAACCAAGAAAATTGTGGGGATGTGAAGCACAAAATCCTCAAATATGTCATCATGAATGATAGTGAGCACAGTCATTCCTATTTCCACCCCCTTGATTCCTGGACTTAATTATTCTAACTATAGCAGACATAGTGGAATAAAATGGCTATTAATTTAAGCTGAAACTCATCTTGAAGGACTGTACTCTATTCTCACATGGATTTCTCTCTAAGCTGGTGTCTCAGCCATGCCTTCACAAAGTCTTTCCATTGGTCTATCAGGCAAGTAGCTTCTGGGCAGTGCAGTATGTGGTAGGCGATAGTGAAACCCATAATTATTGTCCACAGCTGCCCATCTTTGGGTGGAAAGCAGTCTTCTGGTCCAAGAAATTATTTAGCAGGATCCCATGTCAATAGCTCAAACACTTCAAGTCTTCAAATGGCTGAGAAACTATGGGAAAGAAAGGCAAAACCATACCCAGAGCACTTGTCAATCTTGGCCAGAATGAATTTTGTATTTCTAGGAAGGAAGGGGTTGAATCTAATCAACTTGCCATCAAGTGGCTGAGATTCGTTGCTTGGTTTCTTCAAGGGATGGTACCATACCAGGAGGCTTCAGCATTAGACCTTTTTTGGCAAGTTGGACATTCTGTAGCAGCAGTAGTTAGATCAGACGTGGTGAGACAAGTAAGACTGAAACTGAAAATTAAATAAAATTTAATTTTATTTAAATTTAACTAATTTAAATTTAAATGATTATATGTGATGGCTGCCGTTTTGGACAGCACAATCCTATGTAGTACTCTGGAGTAGGTGCTAGTATAAGTGAAAAGAGCAAGATGGATGAAGGTATGCTTTTATGTATGCTACCATTAAATAGGACAGTAAACCATAATATTAAACTAATTAAAAGTTTCCTGTAAAAGGAGGGAGAAATTAGGTTGGAAAGGATAAGGGATAGAAGTAATACTTTTTTGGATATACTTTGTTTTATAGGTTGGACTTTGTAAATATATAATGTTTAAAATAATTATAATTAAAATTTAGGAAACAAGTCTTAAAAAGTGGAATGCAATATAAGACAAACATAGATGTATAACCAGGTGATGTAACAGCCATAGAGATAGGAACTATTCCAAATGACTATAAGTCACAGTAATTTGATTGTACAACTATGTTTTCAGTAATCACAGTTTTGGTGGCAGCATTGGCATTACTACAATCTGTCATTACTACATCTCAAACTACGTGTGTGTGATGTAAGATAAGGCTAACTTGGTAAAACTTAGACTCAGCAGGGTGTTTGGCATGAAAGAGAAAGACACAGATATAAAATTGATGAGGATAAGCCAAAAGTGTGTATTCTGGAGTTTGAATGAGACATATCTGTATGATTTCATGATGATTTTTGTCTTTGAAAAAGATGTATGTATATACTTATATGATACTATAAATTTGTAAGATTATATATTAATAATGTATATATGCATAATTATAATACCATATATCATATATTATTAATATATAATCTTATTCACTATAATATAATAAATAATATGTGTTATATAATACACATATATATTCTGTTATACATGTGTTATATAATACACATAGTTTCCGTTATACATGTGTTATATAATACACATATATATTTTCTGTTATACATGTGTATTATACGTATACATATATATGTATGTATGTCTCCCCCAGAGAAATGGCTGCTTCTAGGTCTGGGGTAGGAATATACAAGATGTGTCTAGAATGCCTTATACTATCAAACATGGATGCTATCAAAGACCACTACAATTCTGTCAAAAGGGTGCAAAAGCCAACTTGAACAGGCTCCCACTCACCAAAATTGACATAATAAGAGTAATAAGTAGAAGAGATTGAAATAAATTAAATATATTTAAATTAATGAGTTCATAATGATACTTTAAGAACCTCTTTGATCATCATTGGAGATAGGGAAACAATTTTTTATTTAGAAAACAGATAAATAAATGGAAGGAATCAAGTATTTATCTAACTTTTGCTAATAAAACTATTACCTTGGTGTAGCTGATGAAGGGAAATTTCTATTTCTAAAAATATTCCCACTAACAAGTACAGAACAATAAAATTGGCAGATCATCATTTTCCAACCCTTAAGGAATAAATTGATCCAGGCAATGTTCATCAATGGCTGCTAAGATTACAAAAAGAGAATCAGACAGTAAGTCAGTAAATACATATACTTCAGGAAGTAACAACACCACCTATGAAGCAGTTTTGCCAAAAAAACAAACAAAAAAAACTGTGAAACATTCAAGTGCCTAAATCTGTCAAATTAGAGGCAACAGAAGAGCCAGAGCCATGAGAACATATTAATGATACCACAGGGAATGAAATCAGTAAAACGCGCTATGGGAAACATAGGGTACATGTAAGTTATTGTAAGGGAACAATTGCAAGGAAAACAACAATGACAACAACATGAAATGGAGGTAAGAAACATTAATGCAAGTGACATATTAACCAGTCCAATGTATGGGCTTTGTTTTGATTTTAATTCAAATACACAAAATGTTAAAAATCACAAAACAATTTGGAAAATGTGACATTGGCTATTTGATGGTATTAAGGAAATGTTTTCGTGTGTGTGTATGTGTGTATGTTTAATGAAAATATTATGATTTTTTTGTGAAGGAAGTATTTGTCATTTAGAGGTATATACTGAAATAGTAATTTGAAATTATATGATGTCAGGAATTGGCTTAGAAATGATCTGGGTGGAGAGCTTGGAAGTAGAGGTGACATAAGAATGTCCATGAGTTAACCGCAACCTGAGTGAGGGGTCTGTGTGGCTTATTTTATTACCCTTTTTCTTTTTTTGTGTGTGTTTGAAATATTCCATAACAACAGGTTACAAATACAGAAGAAATCTAATAATGATTTTTAAAATAAAAGGTCCTATTTTATCATTTGGCCTTTGCCTTAAAATGCAATTAGTAAAGATAAGCAGAGAAATTGTGGGGATTTCTGTGCTTGCTTTCAGCTTTCCCTTCAACAACCTGCTGATCTACCATTCTTTTTTTCACACACTTAATAAGGACCTGACCTTGTTTTCTTTAAATTGTTCTCTGCGGCATTACATGTCTTCAGGAAATCATGGTTAAGTGGCTTCACTTCTCATATCACCTGGCCTCCCCAGAGAAAAATAAAGACCAGGCAAATTTCTTAGATGAAATATGTTTTGAAGAGGTAGGCACAAAAACCATCTTTTCCTTTACTTTTCCTGTTCTCTTTATCATTCTCTAAATTTCACTTTCTCCTTGCCATTTTCCTAATCACTTATTTTTACCAAGACTCCTAAACAACAAGAAATGCCTTATTCTAACAAAGTGACCAAGTTCAGCTTTGGGTTGGTGATACTTTGCTTTACTGAATTTCTCAATCAATGTATATTGTTCAAAGTGCTGTAGGGATCCCAGATAGGGTACTACATACTCCCAGCTATCAAGAAATTTATAGTTTAATTGAAGAGAGATAACTAATATGCTCACATGCACAAAGAAAAAGCAACCAGTTTTATCCTAAAGTGACTAGTAGTGGCTTTTAAACACAGCATAATAACAAAAATGGAGAAAATAGTGTGAATTAATGTACTCATAGAAGACTTAGGACTTGAGCTGAACTTTTAAAAATGAATAGGACTTATATGATTGGACTGGGAAAAGTAGGGGAGGAAAATGTGAGCAAAGACACCTGAATTGAAATGAACGTGGAAGATATGGTCAAAGCTGGTTTAACTGGGAGTGATGTGAATTGGAGAACAGAGAGAAACTGGGTTGCAGAGACTGTAGAGATTAGATTATGCTGCATCAGGAAGAGCAGATAAGAGAATATAATGGATACGGTTGGCAGTAACAAGACATTATGAGTTCTCGGACAAGCAGTGTTTTAGGAAGGCTGTCTGGAAATGATGTTGGGTAGGAAGGTATTACCACTTTTAGACTCAGGCAAGAGGCGCCCTGCCCTAGGGCCTCATGTTTCAGAGCATCTCCATACTTGGGAGTGTCTTTCACAAAATTTTCTTATTTCCTGTCAGGTAGCAGGCCCAGCTGGAGTTGGCAGTGCTCTCAATCTGGTTTCCCTGAGCCCAGACAGGATGCCACAGGTCTGGTACTTATAGGAAGTATAAGTATAAAATAGTCAGACCTGTAGCAGCAGAACATAGAATGGTGGTTACCAATGGATGAGGGAAGTGGGAAATGAGGTGCTGTGGTTCAGTGCGTATAAAGTTACAGTTATACAAGATGAATAAATTCCAGAGATCCGCTGTACCACGTGGTGTCCACAATTAACAATATAGTCAACAACATGTCTTGTGCACTTAAAAACTTGAGGGTAGATCTCATGCCAAGGGTTCTTAACATACACACACACACATACACACACATATACACACACAAACAGAGCAAGGAGACATAAGAAATCTTTTGGCGGTGATGGATATGTTTATTTCCTTGATTGTGGTAATGGTATCGCACCCGTATGCATGTGTCCAAAGTCATCAAAGTGTATACATTAAATATATGCAGTCTTTTCCATATTAAGTGTACCTCAATAAAACTGAAAAAAATTGAAAGCGATTGCCTTCTATCAATACAGTGATTATAGCCCCCCCCACCCCAATCAAGAGAACGCATAGTAGGAAGAGGTATTATTTTGTGTTAATGCTATAAAATGCTGAATGATAAATTAACATCACCAGGAAATAATTAGTATTTCTATTTTCCTGGATGCTCTGGAGAAGACTTACATTCATAAACATCATCAATGATACACAGTAATGACCCGTGAGAGTCATTGGAAGCCAGTGTTCATAGGTGGTACAATGAATGATAAAGCGTCTTGAGTAATGGTGTAACCAGCATTTTTTTTTTTTTTTTGGTTTCCATAGTTTATTTTTATTTTATTTTTTAAACATCTTTATTGGAGTATAATTGCTTCACAATGGTGTGTTAGTTTCTGCTACCAGCATTAAATAAATGGTTTTAGGGAAGGTCACGGGCAAGAAGGTCTATATTGGTCAACATAAACAAGTCCTGAAGAACAGTGGTATTATGAGCAGTAACAGTGTTACTACCTTTTTCTCATGGTGGGAGATATACAATTAGCCAGGAGAATAAAGAACCTGAAGAGATATTTCCTGGACTTGAGCAGGAAGAGAAGGTGCCCGGACACTGAAGAATCTTCACATGCATTGATCATAAAATTAAAAAAAATATGTCCGTGTCTCTTCTCTACACGTTACTCTAAATCACCATTGATAAACCATTATACCTCAAATGGGGCTGTGAATTCTATAATATATTTTTTAATCAATTGATATATATAGACAGGGATCCTGCAGAAAGTATTTGTCCAGGATTCTGCACACTCCGGAGTGACCCTAGAGGGCGCAGTCAGTGGAAAGCATGAAAAACTATGGAAAGGAGGGTAGGTTAGAAGGCAACTGCAGTGATTCAGGACAGACTAGACTAGGGTGAGGAATGTAAGATGGATAGAAAGGGGATAAAACTGAAAAATATTTTAAAGAAAAAATAAAATTTGATAGTAGATTCATAAAGATGGAACAGAGACTAAATCAAAGACTGCTTCAAGGTGTCTATGCTTAAAGACTAGAAAAATGTGCTAAGGTAGAAATAACTACTCATAGCAGAGAAGAAAGACCAGTTTGGGGTGCAGATATGTGTTGGGATATAAGGCAAGTTCCCAATTAAAGGAATCCTTCTTTGGAGTAAGAGTCAGTTATGAAACTCTCAAAAATTCCATGAAAAATGTCTATGTCTTTTTTTCCCATGTGACAAGATATTGGAATCCACCTAGCAGCAAAATTTTCATATATGACATCAGAAGTTGTGAGTTTAAATTTCAGTTCTTCCCTTTGAGAAAATGATTTAACATTTCTGAACCTTGGCTTTATTCCATAAGAGTGGAATAAATGATATCTCCTTCACAGTGCTACTTTAGGGCTGAAAAATAACGTATGAGGAGTTATCTGGCACAGTGTCTGGCACAGACTCAAATAGCTGATTCACTTTGCTGTACAGTAGAAACTAACATAATATTGTAAAGCAACTATACTCCGATAAAATTTTTTAAAAAACTTGTGCAAGTGAAATTAAATTCAATCTATTAAGGACAAATTGCTCTGTAGTCCTGCCCATCAGATAACCCCAATTTCATTTCACATTGTGGCAGCAGCTCACTTCTCACAGCGCTCCCTTAGGCCTGGGACTCAAGTCTAGGACCACTACTTTTAGGAGTCTAGGATGAAACTTTTTTTTAACTGGAGAGAGTGAGAAATTGAAGATGTGAACACCTCCAGGAAAAATAGTGTATCCTTCTATAATATGCCTGCCTGCATTTTCGAAGTCTGCTTCCAATACTTCTTGAGATGCAGTCACCAATAATATCTCATTTGTATTGTATGGTGAGGTGATGTCTTCTTGAAAATATAAATTAAAACAGCATTCAATGAGGCTTTGAAAAAAGGAATGGGAGCCAAGACAGAATTTTAAATAGAATGTTACCTCAATGATTTATTTGGATAGCCATGTTCTTGGTAGCGTGCTTGTGAAAGATGGTGCAAAATCTCTATTCCACTCTGACTGCCTGTTTTTAATGGCCTCCATTGAACAAGATTAAGTATCTGGTCTGTGCTTGGAGGCACCTAATGGCCTTCATTTCTCCCCAGTGCCTAAGTCTCTCTCTGGCTGTAGTCAGGATGTTGAGGAAAGGCAAGCGGACTCCTTGCCCCCATGAGTGAGGGGACAGTGGCCTCAGACCTTGTAGGAATAGCTCTGCGTGTTTAATAGGAAAGAGGTTTTACTCATTGTGTCTCTGAGGTAGATTGTAAATGCTCTTTTTTCCAAGCATGAGAAAAAGATGCTCATGGTGACTTACCAAACTATGAAATAGTTCTTCCACAAAAGGATGAAAGTCAGATAATTTGTGGAATTTAAAACTTGACTGGAAAAGGTCCTTGGAGAATTTGCTTCCAGTAACATGAAATATGCTTAAAGCTCAGGAGAAAGGGGTATATTTTATCATGATGAAGAGGAAAGACATAATGCGATCATGGCAGAGACAGCTGAGGGCGATGCTGGCTGGGTAGGGGCCAGGAGCAGTGGCTGTCTTCAGGTTGACAGAGCAGGTCTGTGTTCTGCCTGGATGATGGTGACCCTGAGTGGGAGCAGGTAACCATTGCAGAAAGGTATGTGTGAGCTGATTCAATGACTTTCTCTCCATCATTCACCAGGCTTACAAGAAGATACTCATAGAATTCTGGTGTTTACAAGTTAGAAGATTGATAGCTTTAGTGTTTGTCGTTGTTGTTCATTGTTTTGTTTTCCCCTAATGTTGACACATTTAGAGACTTGTGTTTACCCACTCACCTCACAGTCACCCTTTATTTTTCCTGTTCATTTTCTCCCAATGAAAGTGAACCCATTCTTGCCATAGTCTGTGTGCACATGGAGTTTTAAAAATTCATTATATGTTCTTGCTTTCTTCAACCTGAACACTTCTCTTGGAATTACCCACACTCATCCCAAAGGCAATAAATATGTGTAGCTGTTTAAATCTACAGACTCAGTTGGATTGAAATTCCAACTCTTCCATTTACCATCTGTGAACCGTGTGACCAATTGCTTATCCTCTCTAATCCTGTTTTCTTAACTTCTTTGAGTTGTTTTAAGAATTAAATGATATATATATATATTTTTCAGTCAACAATATTTATTGAGAAACTTGGATGTGACATGATAAATGGTGACCAGGTCCTGGGACACAAGGGCTAAAACAACAGCAGCAACAAAACCATGTCTCTCCTGAGGGAGCTTTGACATTATCTAGGGAGACAGGCAATAAACAAATAAGTAAATACAGAACCAAAAGATTTGGAGTAGCATTAGGTACTAATAGAAAAATGAACCAGGGCCAGGGGATAAAGAGGGGTATGAAATGCTGGTTTAGATTGGGTGACATGAAATCCTCATAGGGAAGCAGAGGTCTGAAATCAGTGCCGCAAGGATCCATGTAAATATCTGAAAAGAGCATGCCAGGAAGAGAAAAGAAAAAGTACAAAACTCTGGGGTGAAAACATGTTTGTCTGTGTATCTGAGGAACAGTATGAAATGGTGGTGAGGTGGAACTTAGCTAAGAATCTGATACATAGTAATTGATTAGTAAACTGTAATTATTTGTAATGCTACAGACAAAGAGGCGGGATTTAGTCATAAACGGAAATGACCCTACACACAGATCTTCTTCTTTTAAGCTCTATATTGTCATAAAGTCATCTTAGCTTGTTCTATTTTGCCTGGCTCTTGGGATATCTGTCTGAGTTTCCCTTTTTGATTTTTGATTATCTCCTGTACAGCGGCAAGTATAAGGCCGAAGCTTGGGCTCCACATACAATTTATACTTCACCAAATCTAGGAAGCTCCCTCCCTCCCCCCTCACAGAGTGAGGATGCCTTCAACGTGCTACCAAGTGACCTGGGTGTGTTCTTATCAGACAACTTAATATACTGCAATGTAAGGTATTTTGTACCTCCTATTAATCTGTCTTTTCTGCTTACTTTTCTTTATTTCTCACCAGCCACAAACGTCTTGAAAGGAGGGACTGTTTCATGTTTCCACTGAATTCCCAACACAAAGCCCAGTGCTTTGCCCATGGCAAACACATGATGTATATTTCTTGAGAGGTGGGAAGAGACTCAGGTGTTTAAGACACTGGGGAGAAAAGTCAGGCAGTGTAAAGCCTTTGAAAGCTTTCATGCCTAGAAGAGAGATTTGCTCTCTGGTAGGTAGATTTGCTCTCTGGTAGGAGAGATTTGATGTCTACTGATGTATTGAGTAAATCTGGATAAGTGGGCTGTGGAGGGAGGAGGGGTGGTAAATGTGGCCTCCAGCTTCCCAGTCTCTGGATGTAGGCAGCAATTCCAGTCCAGAAGTGGGGTGTGTGTGTGTCAGTGCGAGTGTGTGTGTGTCTGTGCACACCTATGCATTATCCACGTGGATTTTCTCTTGGAATAGACTCTACTTTCCAGTTGCATCTATTGTGTAGATACAAACTATAGCAACATTATCTCAAAGTGTGATACTTTCAAGAATTATATTTTTCTTTTCATGATTCTGTTCTTTAATTTCTGGCAAGTGACAGTGGTTTTTCATGTATAGTAGTGATATAATTCCATCTTTAACACATGTGCTTGAGAATGTCAATAAAATAATTTAACATAAAAAAATAAAACAGAAATGATACATGGAAGTGCCCAATATTTTAAAGGTGGCAAGAACATGACTGAAGTTTGGGAAATAAAACCTTGACAATTTTGTTTTTTACAAAACAAAAATATAGTATTTTTTTAACATCTTTATTGGAGTATAATTGCTTTACAATGGTGTGTTAGTTTCTGCTTTATAACAAAGTGAATCAGCTATACATATACATATATCCCCATATCTCCTCCCTCTGCGTCTCCCTCCACCCTCCCTATCCCACCCTCCTAGGTGGTCACAAAGCACCGAGCTGATCTCCCTGTGCTATGCGGCTGCTTCCCACTAGCTATCTATTTTACATTTGGTAGTGTATATATGTCCATGCCACTCTCTCACTTCGTCCCAGCTTACCCTTCCCCCTCTCTGTGTCCTCAAGTCCATTCTCTACATTTGTGTCTTTATTCCTGTCCTTCCCCTAGGTTCTTCAGAACCTTTTTTTTTAGATTCCATAAAAATATAGTATTTTTATTCTTTAAAATTTCTCCCTAATTCTTAAATATCTTCTATGAAGAGCAAGCGATGGCCCATTTTTTTTTTTTTTTTTTTTTTTGGCCTTGCCACATGGCCTGCAGGGTCATAGATCTTAGTTCCCCGACCAAGGATTGAACCCGGGCCCCGGCAGTGAAAGTGCAGAGTCCTAACCACTGGACCACCAGGGAATACCCCCATGTTTTTTCTAATTGTTGTTAGATTCTAGGAAGGAGGAAAACCAGGAACAAAGAAAAAAATTCCTTCCTTTTTTTTTTTTTGTAAAAAGGCCTTTATATCCTGTAATTTCTATCAGCGCCAATAAAAAATATTGTTACTTTGGAAAACTAAAGAGACAGAAATACAGACAGAGATAGAGATCCAGTCATGTCTAGGATGATGGCCTTGCTTTGCACCTATGATTTGTACAATTCTCTTCTATAAATCATGGATTTCAAAGAAACTTTGGTCAGTCTTGATGACCAAATAAATAAGCACAAAAATCTGAACTCAGACTGGAAAAACTCAAATGCCCTTTCACTTGTTAGTCTGAAGTATGCAGAGAAAAAGAAAATATCTTCTTGTTTTGATTACTTTCTGAAGGGTTCATGTTTTTAATTGAAAGCTTCATCTTTGGTTAATTCACCAAATAAAACTAGCATTGGGCCTTGAGGTTGTCTGATCTGTGGTATTTTATCAGATATCTTAGATGATAAATTCCTCAAATTGTTTTCATAACACCATCTCCCAAGAAAGGCAATGCACATGACAGAGAAATTATCCTCATTTCCTGGCAGAGGGTGGTGGAGGGGAGCTAGTCCTAATTTCACAACCTTGGTTTAATTTAGAATACCTACACAAGGTATCTAGATTTTTCCTTTCTTAATATAGGCCAAAGATACAGCAGTGTTTTTAGAGCACAGTCCTTTTTATGTGGGTGATTTTACACCCTCATCATTTAGCTAAGGCTCTGAAGACATGACATGTTTCAGAAATTATCATAGAAATTATTAAGATAATTAAAATGAGTTATTTCCATTATGCAGTTGTATGTACCATACCTTTCTAAGACCAATTTATCATTCTTTGGCATCCAATTACACTATAAAAAAGGAAGAGAAGCTTCCAGTCAATTAAGCAAACAAGCTCAGTGTGTAGTTTTTTATGGCACTTTTTCTGACTGTGATTACAAAATTACAGTGCAAGGAAGTTCAAATCTAATCAGAATAAATCAAAAACTTTCCAAGGGAGGTCAGAGAAGAATGCTCGTATCTTCTGGTTGAATTGTTTAAAAAAACTATTTGTTCAGTTTAGCATATTGACTACATATGTATTTTTAATCATCACCATTATTATTTGCGTTAATGATGGCCTATAAATGAGAGATTGAATCATAAGTAACATGGCTGGGCCAGTAGCCAGTTCAAAACTGAGACAACTACAGGCTGAAACAACTTTACCAAGTGCACAGCCCAAATATTGAGCCCCTAACAGGAAGTGGTTTTGTGAGGTGCTACCTCTTACCTGAAACAAAATGTCCTAAGAGATCATAGACATGGGTCAAGCTGTATGGTAAGGGCACAGGGTGAGGGAGAGAGCAATTATAAATTTATGCAAATAAATTTTCATGCCACCCTGTACAGTTTTGTATACTGCAGAGTATGGTAGATATCCAGTTCCACAACATGTCCAACTGGTTTATGAGAAACCCATCCAGTTTTTATGACAGTTGGCTTTCATTAATGAATCTCAATGTCCACATTTGCTTTGGATCCTCTGCAAGGGCCACATACATGTTTGTTTGTCTTGGACAGGTTTTTGCAACATTTTTACTGAGTGGGATGGCAGGATCTGCAGAGTGTTTAGATGCTGGCCAGGATTTCCTGGCCTGTGATTATGGCACTATTTCAGTACATCTTGGTAGGGCCCATTTCATCAAGATTCACCCTCACAGTACTGTGTTAATTCTTCTATTAATCAACACTGGACAGCAAGTTGCTTGTCTGTAGCCTTAGCAATGTATTTTTGCCTCTTGGTTAGATGAACAGCAGCCAAAGACATAAACACTATAATTGTCTGCCAAAGGGATGCTCTATATATCCAAATTGTTTTCCTAGGCATATTGTATTATATGAATGTGTCATTGAGCAAGTTTTCCTTTAATACTTACATCAGATAAGGATTGTGGCAATAGCTTGCTTTGCTATATCCAAAGCAACACAGGCTTTTTTTCTACATTGTCTTAGAGTGATATTTTAGGCAGTTTGTAGAAGACTTTTGGGATAGTTCATTTACTGATCTTATGTCTCAGATCTTTCTAGAATAAAAGCATATAGACTTCTAGGGTCTAGTTTGTAAAGACTGTTCCTGGATTTGCTGAAGAAATAATATCTGATTTAAAAATGATTGCAAAATAAAATTGTTGGTCTTCAGGAGCTTCAAGATGCTGGAGGAGTAAGACGTGGAGATCACCTTCGTCCCCACAAATACATCAGAAATACATCTACATGTGGGACAATTCCTACAGAACACCTACTGAATGCTGGCAGTAGACCTCAGACCTCCAAAAGGCAAGGAACTCCCCAGGTACCTGGGTAGGGCAAAAGAAAAAAGAAACAACAGAGACAAAGAATAGGGATGGGACCTGCGCCAGTGGGAGGGAGTTGTGAAGGAGGAAAGGTTTCCACACACTAGGAGCCCCTTCACGGGCGGAGACTGTGGGTGGCGGAGGGGGGGAGCTTCGGAGCCACGGAGGAGAGCGCAGCCACAGGGGTGCGGAGGGCAAAGCGGAGAGATTCCCGCACAGAGGCTCGGCGCCGAGCAACACTCACCAGCCCGAGAGGCTTGTCTGCTCACCCGCCGGGGCGGGCGGGGGCTGGGAGCTGAGGCTCGGGCTTCGGAGGTCGGATCCCAGGGAGAGGACTGGGGTTGGCGGCGTGAACACAGCCTGAAGGGGGCTAGTGCGCCACGGCTAGCCGGGAGGGAGTCCGGGAAAAAGTCTGGAGCTGCCAAACAGGCAAGAGACCATTGTTTCCTGGTGCGCGAGGAGAGGGGATTCAGAGCACCACCTAAACGAGCTCCAGAGACGGGCGCGAGCCGCGGCTATCAAACTCAAAATGGATTAAAGACCTAAATGTAAGGGCAGACATTATTAAACTCTTAGAGGAAAACATAGGCAGAACACACTATGACATAAATCACAGCAAGATCCTTTTTGACCCACCTCCTAGAGAAATGGAAATAAGAACCAAAATAAACAAATGGGACCTAATGAAACTTAAAAGCTTTTGCACAGCCAAGGAAACCATAAACCGGATGAAAGACAACCCTCAGAATAGGAGAAAATATTTGCAAATGAAGCAACAAACAAAGGATTACTCTCCAAAATTTACAAGCAGCTGATGCAGCTCAATATCATAAAAACAAACAACCCAATCCAAAAATGGGCAGAAGACCTAAATAGACATTTCTCCAAAGAAGATATACAGATTGCCAACAAGCGCATGAAAGAATGCTCAACATCATTAATCATTAGAGAAATGGAAATCAAAACTACCATGCGATATCATCTCACACTGGTCAGAATGGCCATCATCAAAATATCTACAAACAATAAATGCTGGAGAGGGTGTGGAGAAAAGGGAACCCTCTTGCCCTGCTGCTGGGAATGTAAATTGATTCAGCCACTATGGAGAACAGTATGGAGGTTCCTTAAAAACTAAAAATAGAACTACTATATTACCTAGCAATCCCACTACTGGGCATATACCCTGAGAAAACCATAATTCAAAACAGTCATGTACAACAATGTTCATTGCGGCTCTTTTTACAATAACCAGGACATGGAAGCAACCTAAGTGTCCATCAACAGATGAATAGATAAAGAAGGTGTGGCACAATGGAATATTACTGGAATATACAATGGAATATTACTCAGCCATAAAAAGAAACAAAATTGAGTTATTTGTAGTGAGGTGGATGGACCTACAATCTGTCATACAGTGTGAAGTAAGTCAGAAAGAGAAAAACAAATACCATATGCTAACCCATATATATGGAATTTAAGAAAAAAAAAAAAGGTCATGAAGAACCTAGGGGCATGACAGGAATAAAGATGCAGACCTACTGGAGAATGGATTTGAGGATATGGGGAAGGGAAGGGTAAGCTGGGACGAAGTGAGAGAGTGGCATGACATATATACACTACCAAACGTAAAATAGATAGCTAGTGGGAAGCAACCGCATAGCACAGGGAGATCAGCTCGGTGCTTTTTGACCACCTAGACGGTGGGATAGAGTGGGTGGGAGGGAGGGAGACGCAAGAGGGAAGAGATATGGGGATATATGTATATGTATAACTGATTCACTTCATTATAAAGCAGAAACTAACACACCATTGTAAAGCAATTATACTCCAATAAAGATGTTAAAAAAAATTGGTGGTCTTTACTACTGCACTTCTATGTTCTTTACACAGTGTGTTATATGGTTTGTTCATTTACCATGTTTAAGCAACAAAAATTAATTCAAATGATGCATATAATATTTTGAATTATGTAGCTAAAGCACATGTTTAAAGGCATAACAGTATGACAGGTTCTACTGAATACCCCGACAAATTCAAATGATCATGATAGAATCATAATGAGCTATCATAGTGGAGTCAACAATTTCCTCTTTGGGCCTTACTATTCTGACTTGCTCTGATTTTATTTTTTTCCAAATAGAAATTCTCTAGCTAGAAGGAGCCTGTGAAATCATCTACTCTAAAACATCAGCTTACACAGAGGGATACTAAGATCCAGCTAGATTCAGCAAATTATTCAAGGTCACCCAGTTTGGCAGGCATAGAGTCAGAACCAAACCTCTGGCTCTGGTTCGTAAGGTTCACGGGCTATTGGGTCAGCCAACCCCAGATTTGATTTCTGATTTTGACAAGTGACCTAGAATTACTTCATTTCTTCATCCATGAAGAAATGGGGATAAATGATATATCATATAGGCCACTCTGGAGATTGAGCTAATGAGGTGGTGCACAGTAAGCGTATATCACCTTACCTGGAACCTTACCATACCTGGAACATTCGGAAACCCTACTTCCCTTCTTTCTAAGGGTTTTTGTAGAATAACACTGAGAAGCCAATTTTCCCCTCTGCTCTTCTTTCACTTCCCACTGGTTCATTTTTTATGAGATAAGTGTCTAGCTGTGTTTATTGGTTTCTCTAAACACCAGAGCTTTAAGAATGTGATCTTTACCAAGCAATGTAAATCATACTTTTACCATTTGTGTTGAGTTGGATTTATTTATTCCAAACTCTAAAATACAGCCTCACAGTGATTTCCAAGAGGTTGGGAAGCTTAAGTTTAGGTTTGGAACCGAAGTTTAAATTACTTGAGGTGACAACATGCTCCTCACAGTCTAGTTAAAAGTCCTGAGTGCTGTTATTCACTCTTTGGCTATGAATTATGTAAAAGTCTTGGAACCACCAAGATGAAATAAACTAAGAAGTTTTTCTAAAGTACTGTGGTTGCAGTTTTTGTTATTAATAGAGATTTTTCAGATCAGTTAAAAGCAAAATTTTATTCTTGTAAATAGCTGGCAGGATGGGCATGGGATATAGCAAAGCCTTGCTAGTTGCAGATGTCCTAGTATCCAGAAAAAGGAAAGCTTTATTATTAAATAATAGGCTAACTTTAAGGAGCACTACCTTTGTGCCAGGTACTCTGCTAAAGAAAACTTTCAGAGGATTAAATTATATGACTAAAGTCCTACACCAAGTATAAGGCTAAGATTAAAAAGAATTGGGAACTTCCCTGGTGGCGCAGTGATTAAGAATCCCCCTACCAATGCAGGGGACACGGGATCGATCCCTAGTCCGGGAGGATCCCACATGCCGCTGAGCAACTAAGCCCATGCGCCACAACTACTGAGCCTGTGCTCTAGAGCCCGCGAGCCACAACTACTGAGCCCGCACGCCACAACTACTGAAGCCCACACGCCTAGAGCCCACGCTCCACAACGAGAGAAGCCACTGCAATGAGAAGCCCATGCACCGCAATGAAGAGTAGCCCCGCTCGCCACAACTAGAGGAAGCTTGTGCGCAGCAACGAAGACTCAATGCAGCCGAAAATAAATAAAATAAATAAATTTTAAAAAAAAAGATTAAGAAGAATTAACATGTGACTCACAAACCAATGCCTATTTCTCTTTACCAGTTAAGTTTCCAAATCACCCCCTTTTGTGGCTCCCTTTGCTAAATACAAGTTCATCATTCAATCTCAAATACTCTAGAATCAGAACTAAGAAGTCATTGTAGAGTTAGAATTAAAATGGCAATATTAATTTCTTTTCATTACCCTTGGCTTATGAGTATGTGAGCTGTAAATTTGTTGTTCTTGTTCTAAAGAAGAATTAGGTTTTCAGATAGTTGTTTGAGCTGCTAGAGGCTCAAATGTTGGAATAATAAAGCTGCTGGAATGTGGCTTAGTCAGAATGGGCTGAGGAAGTTCCAGTCACTGATGGATTGAACTATAAATATTCATGTCCTGAAGAAGGAAGTGTGATGATATGAATACATTTTTCATAAAATAGAATTCTGGTCCAGGTCTGTATTTGCTAGGACTGTGGTAACAAGTTATCAAAAACAACAGGAATTTATTGTCTCATAGCTCTGGAGGCTAGAAGTCAGAAGATCGAGGTGTTGATAGGGTTGGTTCCTTCGAGGGCTGTGAGAATCTCTTTCATGCTTCTTCCCTAGCTTCTGGTGGTTTGCTGGCAATCTTTGTCTTTCCTTGGTTTGTGGCAACATAATTCCAACTTCTCCCTGTGTCTCCACGTAGCCTTCCCTCTGTGTGTGCCCATGCCTCTTCATGTGGCGTTCTGGGTTTTTTTATAGCAATTTTTATTTTTATTTTATTATCATTATTTTTGGCCACGCTGAAGGGCATGCAGGTCCTTAGTTCCCCGATGAGGGATCGAACCCTCACCCCGTACAGTGGAAGCAGGGAGTCTTAACCACTGGATCGCCAGGGAAGTCCCACGTGGAGTTTTTTTTTTTTAAACTAATTACATCTGCAGTGACCCTGTTCCCAAATTCAGTCACATTCTGAGGTACTGGGGGTTAAGACTTCAACATAATATATATATATATATATATATATATATTTTATGGGACACAGTTCAACCTGTAACGAGATCTAAAAAGTAAAAGTGAAATGGTGTGGTGATGAATTTAGGTCAGGCTAAAAAGAAAACACTGATCATTTAGAACAAATCAAACAGCATGCTTGTCTGCATCATTGGGACTGCAAGAGTCTGCATGATTAATCTGGGTGGTGCAGGGCAAGGAAGAGAAAAGGAGTAGGCAAAGGGAGAGTGAATAAGGAAGGGAAAAAAGGGAAACAAGAAAGAGAATGAGGGCAGGGAGAGAAAGAGGTTGGTGAGGGCAGGGGAGGAGAAGGGCCCAGGAGAAAGACAACGCCAGCCAATGCTCACTTTGTAGACTGGCTCACATCTTCCTGGTTCTAACAGTAGATCAGGACTGAGCCTGACTACAGAGCTCTAATCTACGGAACTATCTTTGTAATTATTGCTCGTTTATAAGTTTAATAATTACTCACATTTTATGTCCACTCGCTGAAGAGAAATGTGTCTTTGGAATCCTTTTAAAATTAAATTGCTTCTGCAGTTTCAAACCTACAGGAGTTTTTAATTTGGACCATTTGTTTCCTAGTAAAAAGAATTGGTCTTTTGTTCGTACATGGAACCCATAGCAGAGGTCGCAGTGTGCTCACTGCTGATGTGAATGAGCTCAGTAGGACATTCAGGGCAAATAATAGCCAGGTGCTGGGCTACTATTGTTTCCACTGCCTTGGAAATTAGATATCAAAAATCTCTATTCATTTATCCAGTACATCTTTCTGCCAAAGCCAAATTAATTTTAGCTCGGTTTTCCCCAGGACTTTGAGTGGTTCCTGTTTTAAAGCATCAAGGTCATACAATCTCTGAAATACTAGGTCTATCAATACACTTAATGGTGATATGGTTAAAGGAGAGTTCATTACGACTCATCAAGGACCAATGGGGGAGAGGGAGGCACAAACTATTGGGTGTAAGACAGGCTACAAGGATGTATTGTACGACACAGGGAATATAGCCAATATTTTGTAATAACTGTAAAGGGAGTGTAACCTTTAAAAATTGTATAAAAAAAAAAAGAAGAAAAATCACTTTCCTGTCCCTTCCAGGCTAGAGTTTAAATATGTTGCTATGGTAGATCACAAGGATGATACAAAAGTGTATCTGTCCCTTTGAGTAAACTGTAAGATCTTCAAGAGCAGGGTCTGATTCTTCTTTTAATTTTTCTTTCCTTTCTCCTCCTACTTTCACATATCAGCACAATACTTAGAGGTTGCAGGCACTGAAATTTACTTGAAGTAGCTAATTCAGAAATTAAACTTAACTAACTTGATGCAAGGGCTATGCATCCACAATGAGAAAATAGCAAATGTATATTTATAAATTTTCATAATTTGCTGTGGCAAAATATACATAAAATTTACCATTTCAACCATTTTTTAAGCGTACAGTTCAGTGGCCTTAAGTACACGCACAGGGTTTTGCAGCCATCACCATTATCCATCGCTAGAACTTTTGAACTTTTGTGTCTTCCCAAACTGAAACTTTGTACCAAAAAAAAAGGACCAATGTATGTGAAGTAGAACAATATAGATTAATTATTTTTTGTTCTCTATTAAGGTTAATTTATAGCATTTTGTATTAGATTTTGTTTACCAAGGTTGTTGTGTTTTGTTTGTCTTTTTTTATATATCATCTCAGTTGGTTCTTCCTGCATCCCTGTAAGATAGGCAAAGCAGTTATTTTTAGGCCCCTTTCACAGATAAAGAAATTGAGAGTTATAAGTGGTGGAGCCAAGACTAAAATTCATGTTGTCTGTCTTCTCATCTGTCCCTTTTCCCATTTACCTCATTGACTCAGCAGAATATGAAGTATTCCCAGTTTTATTCCTGAATGCCCAATAGTTGCTTTGAATATAAATTACATAAAAAATTATGTGAGAGAAAGTAATTAAACAAGGTCATGGGATGTGAGAAAGAGGAATTGTGTGTGACAAAGAGAGGAAATCGTGAAAGTGATTCTAAAGTGGAAGGGCTACCCAAGTATCTTTACAGTGTAGGACTGAACAACATCTGTTCCAGAAAGAATTCCCTGGAAGATGCAGTGGAAGCTAAGAAACTAAGATCCAGATGCAGCCATCTTCCTTTCTAATCAGCCTCTTCCCATTTTATTTGCTCTAGTATTTGTCACATTATAGTATGTCCATGGTAGTGAACTAAGATATTGCAAACACTAACCAAATCGGTCTGTAGGAAGAAGGACAGAGAACAAAGGATTTCCTGTTGACACAAAAATAATCTGTTAATCACCAGTTCTGAGACAGTTTAAAGGAAAATGAAAGGATACTGTAAAAGGGCGTCTAATGACTATGTCTAATTTAAACACAAGGAAATACTGATCATTTAACTTATCAAAGGTCTTAGATGCAATAAACAGTCAGTGCTCAAATTCAGTAAATTTAACAGTTGATTCTCATCTCACTAAACATGATCTTTTCAATTCACTTGCAAAATTTGAGAGATAATAAATTCAGTGTTATTTTTAAGTGGCTTAGTGGAAGATAGCATGAAGAAGTTATAAGCCATATAAGAAGAAAATGTAAATCATCAACAACAACAATCACGAAACACCCCCAAAATCTCTGTCTTTTCTTAGAGGTTAACATGCATCCACTGCTTCCTTGAATGGGGCAAGCATAATTCAGGCACTAGAGCATTGGTTCACAATGCAGGTATCTCTCAATGTTTGGAAGTCTTTCAGAAGATTGATGTGTTCTTTGTTACTCTAAGCAGATTATCACATGTTTAAAAAAATCAAATGTTATCAAGCTCCATGTCAGGTGATGAATGCCACTTATTTCTTATTTCCCCTTTGAAGAGTGAAATGGTATCCTGGATCAACCAAGCCTGTGACTATGAAAAGCTGTCCAAACACACGTACTACCGAATTTCCAAAACCATCAAGAACCTCATGGTTCATCCATTCATATATTTATTCACTTATTCATTCACTTGACAAATAGTTACTCAGGCCCTGAGTTGGCTGTTGAGATCTCAAACATTATAAAGGCCAACAAGGAGTGATTACAATGAAAGTCCTATGTTCAGTCTTCAAGGACAGTTCAGTGCAAATGAGCCCACACTCCACAAACACAAGCACACTTACACACCAACACACTGATGCACTTACACACCAGAGATGGGAACTAGACGATGAGCCCACTTAGGAAGCAATAAGTACTCCACAATGGCACTTGCCTAGAAGATAAACTATAGCTAGTTGTTCTAAGAATTTAGAATTTCATAGATGAGGAAGGAAAGAAAAAGGGGAAGAACTAATATAGGGTTAGCAGCCATTTATGTTGTCAATGAAGGATATTAAATATATCTCCAAACAAAAATACAATTTACTATAACTTTTATTTCTTTAACAAAAGAATATGACTCCCCCCACCCAAAAAAAAACCCAAAGGGAAGAACTAGTTTTCAGAATAAAGTTAGCCATTTAAATTGGATATATTGGGGCCTCCCTCGCTGTGCAGTGGTTAAGAATCCGCCTACCAATGCAGGGGACACAGGTTCGATCTCTGGTCCTGGATGATCCCACATGCCACAGAGCAACTAAGCCCGTGCGCCACCACTACTGAGCCTGCGCTCTAGAGCCCTCGAGCCACAACTACTGAGCCCATGTGCTGCAACTACTGAAGCCCATGTACCTAGAGCCCGTGCTCTGCAACAAAGAGAAGCCACCGCATTGAGAAGCCTGCGCACCGCAACGAAGTGTAGCCCCTGCTCGCAGCAACTAAAGAAAGCCCATGCGCAGCAACGAAGACCCAACACAGCCAAAAATAAATAAATTAATTAATTTTTTTAAAATTGGATATATTTAGCTGAATGAAAAAAGTCACTTTGTTGTCTTTTTTTGTTGTCTCAGTTCTCTTCGTGAACACTGGTCTTATTTTACTCTATAAACAGTCCTCCAGCACTAACATGACTTGGGAAACACTGGCAGAAAATGCAAGAGCTGTCATCAGCCAAGAGGCCCAAGTCAGAATCTAGTCTTAGGCATGCATTGATGTCAGATCTTGGTCGAGTTGTTTTCATGGTGCTCAGCTGTAAAATGGGAATTTTAAAGGGGTTTGTGAGGAATAAATTATATAAACCGTATAAAAAATTACAGGGCCTTACAAGTGACACCAAGCCAACACCTATTGTTATGGCAACATACCGAATTAGCATTAGATGATCCAAGTGCCCATGCTTTGGATTCTATGTCCTCCCCTGTCAAAAAATGAAGTCTGAGAGTCTACTCTACTTCCAAGCTTACAAATCAGTCTGTTGCCCTTTCGTAGATGCTGGCAGAAGACATGAGACTCTTGAATCAGAGGCAGAGGATAGTTAATTACTCACAGCAGTAACCTCAGTAGCATTTGTGCCAGTTCCTGAGCCCCAATTTCCACAGAGTGGTGCTATAAGGGCCAGGAGACTCTTGAAAAACACAGTGGGCTGCATTCAAGACAGGAACACTGACTTTAGGGAATTAGAATCTTTTATAATGAGTAGTCAGCCTGCCTGACATTTGCCCTGGAAGGAGATATTCTCTTTATTCCATTAGGCAGTAAGCAAACTTGCCCTTTGCTAGAGAGGGTGACACTATCTCTATCTTTCATGGCTGTTTCCTATACAAATATCTTTTAAAAGCTAACCCAGAACAAAAGGCAGTCAGTGCCCCTGCCCCAAGAGCACGTAAACTAGAGGTCCATGGAGAGTCGTCTCCCAACACTCCCTACTTTAAAACAATTTTTAAAATTTCTTTTAAGACTTTATTCTTTTAGAGCAGGTTTTGGTTCACAGCAAAATTGAGAGGAAGGTACAGAGATTTCTTATATATGCTCTATTTGCACACATGAATAGCCTCTGCATTATCAACATTCCCCACTAGAGTAGTACATTTGTTACAACTGATAAACCTACAGTGACAATTTCTTAATCACCCAAAGTCCATATTTTACATCAGGGTTCACTCTTGGTGTTATGCATTCTGTGGGTTTGGACGAATGTATAATGACATGTATCTGCCATTATGGTATCACATAGAGTAACACACAATACTTTTCGGAAACTGTACTCAGTTGGTTGTCTCTCTTCTCTCCTGTACATTTGAATTCTTCTCCTAACTAGATATTTCATATAAACATTTAGAAATTCTTGAATATCTACCTTCCTAAAAAGGAAATAGAAATGTGAATATCCAATTTTCCCAGCACCATTTATTGGAGAGACTATCCTTTCCCTACTGGGTATTCTTGGCTCCTTGTTAAATATTAGTTGACCACATGTGCAAGGGTTTATTTCTGGGCTCTTGGTTCTGATTCACTGATCTATGTAACAGTTTTCATGCCAGTGCCATACTATCTTGATTAATATAGCTTTGTAATATAGTTTGGAATTAGGAAGTGTGATGCCTCCTTAGGAAGTTTTGTTCTTCTTTCTCAAGATTGCTTTGGCTATTCAGGGGTTTTTGTGGCTCCATATAAATCTTAGGATTATTTGTCTTATTTCCATGAAAAATGCCATTGAAATTTTGAAATTATGCCATGAATCTGTAGATTGTTTTGGATAATACAGGCATTTTAACAATAGTAATTTTTCCAATCCATGAGCACAGAATATCTTTCTATTTATTTGTGTCTTCATTTTCTTTCATCAATGTCTTACAGTTTTCAGAATATAGGTCTTTCACCTCCTTGGATAAATTTATACCTAGGTATTTTATTCTTTTAGATGTGCAATTGTAAATGAAATTGGTTTCTTAATTTCTCTTTCTTATAATTTGTTATTAGTGTATAGACACAAATCTGATTTTTGTATATTGATTTTGTATCCTGCAACTTTAATGAATTTGTTTACTAGTTCTAATAGTTTTTTGTGAAATCTTTAGGATGTTCTATATATAGGATTATATCATCTTCAAACAAAGGCAATTTTACTTCCTTTCTGATTTGGATGCCTTTTATTTCTTTTAATTGCTCTGGCTAAGACTTCTGGTACTATGTTGAATAGAAGTGGTGAGAGTGGGCACTCCTATCTTGTTCCTGATCTTAGACAGAAAACGTTCAACCTTTCGCCATATTATGTCAGCTGTGGACTTGTCATACATGGCCTTTATTATGTTGAGATACATTCCTTCTATACCCATTTTGTTGAGAGCTTTTATCATAAAAGAATGTTGAATTTTGTCAATGTTTTTGTACATCTATTGAGATGATTATATGATTTTTATCTTTCATTCAATGAATGTGTTATATCACATTTATATATGTGCATATATGTGTGTGTGTGTATATATATATGTATGTATATATATATGAATATTATTCTGCCACAAAAAGAAAGGAAATCCTGCCGTTTGTGGGAGTGTGAATGAACTTTGAGGGCATTATGCTAAGTGAATAAATCAGGCAGAGAAAGACATATACTGTATGATCTCAGTTATATGTGAAATCTGAAAAAGCCAAACTCATAGAAACTGAGAGTAGATTGGTGGTTGCCAGAGACTAGGGCATGGAGGAAACAGGGAGATGTTGGTCAAAGGGTACAAACTTCCAGTTATAAAATTAGTAAGTTCTGGGGATCTAATTACAGCATGGTAATTATAGTTAACAATACTGTATCATATGCTTGAGAGTTGGTAAGAGAGTAAATCTTAAATGTTCTCACCAGAAAAACAAAACAAAATAAAACAAAAATGGTAATCCTGTGAGGTGATAGATGTGTTAATTGATGTGTTATTGTGGAAATCATTGCACAGTATATAAATATATCAAATCATCATCTTGTGAACCTTAAACTTACACCACATTATATGTCATTATAGCTCAATAAAGGTGAACAAAAAAGGAAAAAAGCAAACTAAACAACCCCTCCCTACTTCTCATCTCCCTCTAGTCACTGTTGTACTCCTGATTTATTAAGAGGTTTTATGCTTGGTTCCTCATTTACTCACATACCATCTACTATTTTTTTTTTATTATGAAATACAATATAAATAGAGAAGAAGTGCACAAATCATATATGTACAGCTTAATGAGTTCCCGTGTAACTTCTACCCAGGTTTAGAGACAGAACAATATTGATACCCCTATGAACCGGTAACTCTGGTCCTAGATATGTAACCTAGAGTACATAAACTAGGACAAATGTACAAGAAAGTTTATAGCAACATTATTCAGTCTTAGAGAAGTGAGATAACCATCTTCAGAATGGGTAAGCCCATTATACTCCCTTATAATCCTACCTGGCAAAACTCACTTCTTGCCCTATAAATATCCACTATCCTTGCTTACATGATAATAATCTTGTTACTGTTCTCTAGATTTTACTAACATACTTTAGTCTTTCCTGGTGTTTTTAATTTTATGAAAATAGAATCTAATTTGTATTCTTTTGTGTCTGCTTCTTTTACTCAACATAATGTTTGTGAGATTTATCAATACTCTTGGGTGTATCTGAAGTTTACTGCTGTAGGTTATTCCTTTTCATTCTGTAGACTATTATATTGTATGTGTCTTCTACAATTTATTTACCTATTCTTTTGTAGGCAACTGTTTCTATTTCTGTAATAATAAGCAATATTGCTATAAACATTTTTATAAATGTATTCTACTGTATGTACTCTACGTTATATATCTAGAAGTGGAATTGATGTATTACAGGGTCTATGCATCTTTAATGATACTAGATTATACCAAATGTTTTCCAAAGTGGTTGTTTCAATCTTCACTCCTATCAGCAGAATATTAGCTTTTCTGTTTTACCACATTTTATTGTATTAAAGAATGAACACTTGGTAAATATGTTATTGTATTAAAGAATGAACACTTGGTAACTATGTGCCAGACAGTATTCTAAGCAGATTGATTTAAACTTCGTAATACGATTAAGGTTAAGTAGTATTACTCTTCCCCTTTTTCAGATAATGACACTAAGGCATAGAGAGGTGATGTGACTGGCCCCAATTCACACATTTGAAAGTGGCAGAGTTCAGCCAAGAGATTAGATTCTCTCTTTTTTTTTTTTTAAAGATTTTTTTGATGTGGACCATTTTTAAAGTCTTTATTGAATTTGTTACAATATTGCATCTGTTTTACGTTTTGGTTCTTTGGCTGCAAGGCATGTGGGATCTTAGCTCCCTGACCAGGGATCAAACCCACATCCCCTGCATTGGAAGGCGAAGTCTTAACCACTGGATGGCCAGGAAAGTCCCCAAGAGATTAGATTCTTAACCATTCTGCTGTGATGGAATTCCTCTTGATGATGGAAAATGGTAGACCATTTTCCATTGGTCTTCCAATGATGGAAGACCATTCCCTCTTCCACTCTCACATTTGTTATTTTCATACTTTAAAACTTTTGCCAACCTAGTGGGTCTGTAATGGAATTTTTACTGGTGATTTTAATTTGCATTTTCCTCAATATAAATGAGATTGAGCAGCTTTTAAAGTCTTTATTGAGCATTTGGATATTCTCTTTTGAGGATTTTAGGTTCAGGTCTCTCGTGCCCAAGTTTCTATTGGATATTTGACTTTTTCTTATTGATTTGTAGAAGTTCTTTCTGTATCCTTGATATAGGCATGTATGTATGTATATATATTATATATATATATATATATATATATTATATATATAATATTTTGCTACTTGGAGCCTTGCATTTTCAGTCTCTTAATTGGTATTCTTAATGAACTTAAGTCTTCAATTTTAATGTAATTAAATGTATCAATCATTTCTTCTATGGTTATGCTTCTTGTGTGCATATATAGGTTATCCTATATTATTGCCCATACCATTCTCTATGCATTTTAATTTTTTGTTGAGAACTCTAATACGTCACAAATTCATATTTGTATATTGTTGTTAATAATTAATTTTATGAGTCTACTTGGCTAGGCTATGATGCCCAGCTATTTGGTAACACTAGTCTAGATACTGCTGTGAAAGTATTTTGCAGATGTGATTAACCTTTACAGTCAGTTGTGTTTAAGTAAAGGGTATTATCCTCAATAATGTAGATAGGTCTCATTCAATCAGTTGGAGGTCTTTAGAGAAAAAACTGAGGTTTCCCAGAGAAAAAGGAATTCTGCCTCAAGCTTGTAACATAAAAATCTTCCCTTAGTTTCCAGCCTATCCTATGGATTTCAGACTCAAGACTATGGATTTCAGACTCAAAACTGCAGTATCAACTTACCTTGAGCTTCCAGCCTTCCGACCTGCCATACAGATTTCAGATTTACCAGACCCCACAATCACAAGAGCCAAGTTCTTAAAATAAGTATTCTTCTATATACATATTTCTATTGGTTCTGTTTACCTAGAGAACCATGACTGTTACAGATTTGGGTACCCACAGCAGTTCTAGAGGAACAAAATCTTAGGGGTGAGTTTTCTGAACTGGCCCTGGAGTTTCTGACATTGGTTCTCTAATGTGATTAGATTTAAAGGCACTAATGACTCTACTGTCATTAGTATAGAGGTCACTGATAGTTTATGCATGCTGTGGCAATAGAGAAGCACAAAATATCACTGTGGGATTAGCTGGTTGCTCCTAATTGTACTCAGCAAAGTGGGGAAAGAAAAAAGATGAGCTCAAGGACTCCTAAATTCCCAGTTCAAGTGCTTCATAAATGACCTAAAAGTGTCAAAGTCTGCTCTAAAAGAAACCTACGGTCTCATCCTGTGAGTAGCTGAACTACAAGATATATTGAATTCCTAAGGTTACAAGATGTTTGCTGTTAAAGTGAGGGTATTGATTATGAAGAAATAGAAGAATGGGATCCTAAAAACTGGAATAAGAACATATGGGCAGATCCTGATACAACTGGGGACATTGAACTGTTAAATTCTGATGGATCTTCTTTGCCAGTGGAAGTAGCCATTTTATCCCCATCTGAGAAGGTTAACTATGCTTTGCCTGAGGAACCTCTCCTGAAGTAGTTACCCTGTAAGATACTATTGATTCACCTCAGGACCCATCTCCCAACACCTGTCTTTGCTTCTAGACCTATAAGTAAACTCATGTCCCAGCAGATCCCCAAAGAAGAGGCACACAATGTGACTCACTAACAGATGCACTATACTTCAAAAGAACTACTTGATTTTTTCCATTTTTATATGTGTAAATCTGGGGAATATGTGTGTGAATGGATCTTAAAGGTATGGGTTCATTGAAGAAGGAGTATTGAGTTAGATCCGGTGAAATTTATTGATATGGGTCCACTAGGCAGACATGCTGTATTGTAGCTTGAGGGGTTGAAAATGGCTCTAAGAGTTGGTTTGGTTGGTTGGCTGAAACATGGAAAAAAGGTGACATGCACTAAATAAGTTGAAATGCCAGAACTGCCTTGGCATATTGTACAGTATGGTATCCAAAAGCTTAGGGAAATTGGAATGTTAGAGCAGATTTATCATGTAAGACCTGCTCATCCACCACAGGAGGACACAGCTTTCAAGAATGTACAAAATAAATTTTGAGGAGAGTCCTACACCCTCGAAGAACTCTGTGGTCACTCTTGTCTGTAGGTCAGGAATTACAATGGGAGGTGCTGACACTGAACTGGGATTCTTTTTTTTTAATTAATTAATTAATTAATTAATTAATTATTAATACAGTGAACTGGGATTCTTAAATGCAGTGAGAATAATTGGGTCCTGGAGTGTCAGGGGCCAAGTGGTGGCATTTAATCACCAAAGACAAGGTGGGCATGGTTACTGTAATGAACAACAGAGTCAAAGCAGTAATTAGAAGAGTAGTCCGATTCAAAGAGACCTATGGTGTTGGTTAATTGAATATGGTGTCCCTGCAAGTGGAATAAATGCAAGTCTACTAAATTCTTACTTGATCTGTAAGAGCAGAAGAGTTCCAGGTCAACTGAACAGATGTCTAATGTGAATCATCAAAGCAGAGATTCCTATCCCCTCAATCAATTTCCATACTTGAGCCAGTTTGTGGACTTAGAACCCCTTGAATGAGGGGAACCTGGATCTCTTTAAACAAGAATCCCACTATACTGCCCCAAATTTATACTGTTAGTCTCTCTCCCAGCCTTCCTCAAGGGATTTATGACCTTTTGCCAGGGTAAATGTACATTGGGGCAAAGGAAATAATCAGACTTTTTGGGATTTACTGGACATTGACTATAAAGACATTGACTATAAAGTGGTACTAATTTCGGGAGACTCAAAATGTCACTGTGTCCACCAGAGTAGGACTTAAGAATTTCAGGTGATCAATGGAGTTTTAGCTCAGGGTCATCTCACCATAAGATGTATCCCAAGCCCATCCTGCTAAAGTGGTTATTTTCCCAATTCCAGAATATCCAGTGGTTATTTCCCAATTCCAGTAATTGGAATAGACATACTCAGCAACTGGCAAAATCTTCACGTTGGTTCCCTGATGTGGGGAGTGAGAGCTATTATGGTAGGAAACCCCAAGTAGAAGCCACTAGAACTACCTCTATGGAGTAAAATAGTAAAGCATTAGTGCATTCCTGGAGGGATTGCAGATAATTAGGATGTGAAGAATACAAGGCTGGTGATTCCCACTGTGTCACCATTTAACTCACTTAGTTGGCTTTGCACAAAACAGATGGATTTTGGAGAATGACAGTGGACTATTGTAAACTTAATCAGGGAGTGACTTGAATTGCAGCTGCTGTTTCAGATGTGATTATATCACTTGAGCAAATTAATACATCCACTGCTACCTGGTGTGTAGCTATTGATTTAGCAAATACTTTTTCCTCCACTCCTTTTAGGAAAGACAACCAGAAGAGATGTGCTTTTATTTGGCAAGGCCAGCAATACACCTTCACTGTTGTACCTTAAGGATATATCAGCTCTAGGGCCCTAGGTCATGATTAAGTCTGCAAGGAAGAAGTCACATTGGTCCATTATATTGATGACATTATGCAGATTGGACCTAGTGAGCAAGAAATAGTAACTGATCTATTTGCATATTAGAGCATGAGATACAATTTCACAAAATTCAGAGACCTTCTGCCTTAGTAAAATGTCTACACATCCAGTAGTATGGGCCATATCAAGATAACCCTTCTGGGTAAAGATAAAATGAAGATTAAGTTGTGTGTGTGTGTGTATGTGTGTGTGTGTGAGAGAGAGAGAGAGAGAGAGAGAGAGAGAGAATGCTTAGGGGCCTCTTTGGATTTTGGATGCAATATATTCCTCATTTGGGTGTGGCACTCTACCCATTGACCAAATGAAGAGAAGAACAAGGGGCTGCTGTGCAAGCTGCTCTGTCTCTTGGGCTACTTGATACAGCAAATCTAATGGTACTCAAAGCGTTATTGGCAGATAGAGATGCTGTTTGGAGCATTTGGCAGGATCCTATAGGTGGACCATAGTACAATTTTGGAACAAAGCCCTGCCATCCTCTTTAGGTAACTGCTCTTCTTTTGAGAAAAATCTTTTGGTTTTGTCCTGGGTTTAGCAGCTGAATGTTGAACCATTGTCCACCAAGTTACCATGTGACCTGAGCTGGTCAGGATGAACTGAGAGATGTCTGACCCATCAACCCATAAAGCTGGGCATGCGCACCAGCACTCCTTCATCAAGTGGAAGTGGTATCTATGAGACCATGCTCGAGCAGACCCTAAAGGCACAAGTAAGTTACCTAAGGAAGTGGTCCAAATGCCTATGGTCCCTACTCCTGCCACACTACCTTCTCTTATCCAGTCTGCATCTACAGCCTCATGGGAAGCTTCCTACAATCAGTTGACTAAGGAAGAGAAAACTCGGGCCTGGTTTACAGATGGTTCTGTGTGATATTCAGGCACCACTCAGAAGTAGATAGCTGCAGTACTATAGCCCTTTCTTAGGATATCTGTGAAGGATACTGATGGAAAATCTTCCCAGGTGAGAAGAACTTCAAACAATGCATCTGGTTGGTCATTTTGCTTGGAAGGTGAAATAGTCAGAAGTGTGAGTGTATACTAATTCATGGGCCAATGGTTTGGCTGGATAGTCAGGAAGTTGGAAGTAAAATGGTTGAAAAGTTGGGGACGAAGAGATCTGGGGAAAAGATGTGTGGATAGACCTCTCAGAATGGCTGAAACACTTGAGAATATTTATGTCCCATGTGATTGTTCACCAAAGCATGAGCTCAGCAGAAAAGGATTTTCATAATCATGTGGAAAGGATGACCTATGGATACCAGTCAGCCTTTCTTCAGCCACTCCATTATTCCTTCAAATATTGCCTCCACCCCATTTTCTTCTCTTTCAGGAACTATAACAAGATGTATGTAAGACTTTCTCACTTTGTCCTTCTTGTCTACTAAACCACTCTGCTCTATTTTTTCCAATTTTTTGGTGTCTTCATTCTAAATTATAAATAATTTCTTCTAACCTACCTTCTAGTTCACTAATAATTATCTTTTCTGTTTTGTATAATCAGATACCATACCTGTTCATTGAGTTTTTAATTTCTATTGCTGTATTTTTCAGTTCTTAAAGTTTTCTTGGTTTTTTTTTTCAAATATTCTGTGTCACTTTTTATATTTTCCTATTTCATGCATATAGCTTCAAGTTTCTCTTTTGTTTCTTTTATGTATAGTGAACATCATATTTTATAAGCTATCTGATAATGGCAATATTATAGTCTTCCTTTTCTTCTATTATTTCTGCTATTTATTGCTTATGCTAATTTATTTCCTTGTATGCTTAGTTATCTTTAATTGTACACTGCTCACCGAAAAAAATTATTTATGAGGATTTCCTGAGGTTTAGGATAGATATGCTTTCTTCTAGAAATGATTTGTATTTGTTCCTTTCCGTTGTTTAGGAGTACTGTTAGTTCAGTACTGCTTAAATTTATAGCTTATGATTTCTTGGAACGCTTTGATGATTAAAAAAAAGTAGGCTGCAGATACACCAGCCACAATTATAATATTTCAAGATAATTTTCTTTTAAAATTGAACTATGGTTTGTTTGCAATATTATATTAGTTTCAAGTATACAACAGTGATTCAATGTTTTTATAAATTATACTCCATTTTAATTCATTATATAAAATATTTGTAATATTCCCTGTGCTGTATATTACATCCTTGTATACTATTTATTTTATACCTAAGAGTTTGTACTTCTTATTCCCTTCCTCTATCTTGCTCCTCCCTCAAGATAGTTTTCTTAACATACATTCCCCTTAATCTGGTTAGTGCCAAAGTAAATTTTCTGGAAGTCCTGGGGTTTGTGGGAGAGGGAATAGGCTAGGTCCTCCTTACCCTGAAGGTATAGCCACTTGGAGCTCCTCCTTACTCTGAGGATATGTGTAGTCTTTTGGGGTACTGGCTTTGAGGTGGGCAGCCTCCTTTAGATACTCTAATTTTAGCAGACCCTTAGCTAAGTTTCTGCCTTCTTGCTGCATGAGTTGATCAAATCATAGCTCAGTTGTATAGTTTATTTTATCCTGGATGGATAAAGGGCTTCTGGGCCAAAATAGGCTTTGAGTGCCCTACTTAACAGGTTCTGTGGGTTCTTGTTGGCTCATATGTTTTGAGCTGATAATTCTTTACTATATTGTAAGCTCTTCAATATTAATAAACTATTTTACTCAGTGTTTTTCCTTGTTTTTAGCATGAGGGGTGTGTGTGTGTGTGTGTGTGTGTGTGTGCAAATAGTTTAGACTGCCATGACTAAACAATGGAAATCTAAAGTCTTCTTTTAAGCATGTTAAATTAGGTTTAGGAAAAGATGAAACTCTTCATGCAACAATGAGGGTTGACAATCACATGCTCCTAAGCTGTCATTCTGTATTATAAACTGGTGATGCACTTCTGGCTATGTTCCCTTAAAATGACTTTTTTGGGGGGACATTTTTAACTATAACCATAGTGAAAAGGAAGAGAGTCTGAAAAATCCAAGATAAGGCTAGAAGTAAAATAAGATCAACCATTTTTAAAATATTCTAGTATGATATTGGATTCATAAATAAGAGTGTAAATAGCTCTTTAGAACCAGAAGCCACTGCCCCCTTTGTCTAACACTGAATATATAGGTTTGAATAACTGTTTTTTGTTTGTTTGTTTTGTTTTGTTTTCGGCTGCACTGTGCATCTTGTGGGATCTCAGTTCCCTGATTAGGGATTGAACCCAGGAACCCGGGCCCTGTCAGTGAAAGGCCGGAATCCTAACCACTAGGCCACCAGGGAGCTCTGAATCTATAGGCTTGAAACCCAAGTGGTTAGTGAGCTCTGCCACTCTAATGCAAGTGTGTGTTCCATGACCTCAGAGTAGAAAAAGAGTCCACATTAAATGACTGCTGCATGGAAATCTGTATCATTCAGTCCTTTTTCTGTGAGTTGGATAATTTAATTTGAAACATAATAATTTCATTTATGTATATTTATGTATATATATATATATGAAATATATGTATAGTACTATTGCTTATAACTATCAGAAAGAAGCTGCTTTTGGTAACTTGTGGAACACGTCTGACTCTCATAGTTTTGCTCTTAATTAATTTGTACTTAGTGAAGAATTTGGCAAAGAGCTACAAAAAAAGCTAATATAATAATTGAAGTAAAACATTACAACTCAGGGGAAAATGTTAAAGAAACTAGGGGTTATTTGGAGGAAGAGGTGAGTGAGGGGAAGAAACATTCATCTGAGAAGAGACAGATGAATGTTCTTCTTCTAATGCAGTAGTTCTTCAACTTGGCCCCATATCGTAATCACCAGGGAAACTTAAAAAATATATCGATGGTTTGGTCCCGTCCCCAAAGCTTCTGGTGTAACTGGTGTAGGATATGACTTGGGCATCAAAATTATGAAAAAGCTCTCCATATGATTCTAAGGTGCAGGGAATTATTCACTATAAAATTACTTTAGGAAGCAAATTCCTGTAGTGCAATGACTCAAGTTGTAAACTTAAGTACAACTGTTCTGATACTCAGATCTACCATGAAGAAGAGAATACTGGAAGATGAGATGTCTACATTTCCGCTATGAACAGAACAAAAGACATAGTGTCTCAACTGCAGCAAGAGAAATTTTGATTGGAAAAAAAAAAAAAAGAAAATACTTCCTTAGAGTATTCTGGAGATTCTGGAATGGCTAACAGAGGCATATTGTAGTATCTTATTACTTGATCACATTAACTGGAGGCAGCTCTGCCTCAGACTCTAAACTCAGACAGAGATGAACTTGAATTCCTACTCCTAGACTTACTACGTGTTCAACCCTTGGGAAAACTAAACTCTCCATGCCTTAGCTTCATCATTCATTCAATCGTGAAACAATACCAGGCAGGTACTGCACAAGGTACTTGGGGACACAGCAGTGAACCAAAGTGAGTCAAATGGGATGACACATCTGCCTTATCAAGTTATTTGTACAGATGACATAAGAAAAAAATGTAAGTGATTACCAGAGTTCCTGGTTATGAGTATTATTATTAACATTGTGTTTTGTCTCAAAGGAATGAGTGGCATTAGATTGGAGTTAAAATCAGTAGGAATTTTTATTAATAGTTTGTAACAATGGTTGTAAGTTTTGCTACCTTCTGTACTTCAAATAGAGCTTAAAAAACAAAGTAAAGTTACCCCATTCCTAAAACAAACAAACAATGACAACAAACTCGAAAGTCTATGCTCTGTCCTGAGACACTGAGCAATCAAACTGGCTCAGAGTCACATTGGAAGCCATCCACATTATGTTAACCTCGGGGTGTAATGAATCACTGCATTCCTCAATTTCCTTTCATTTCAAAGGAAAGAGAGTGTTACTGATAAAAAGAAATAAAAACCATTTGTGTGAACTGTACATCCCCAAAGCCTTAGCACATAAATGTGGAATAGAATAATTAATTTAGGAACAGTTTGTCTACCTCATTAAAATGTAGAGAATCCTCCTTAAAAAGGATGGTCTTTGAATAGAGTAAAAACTGAAAGCAGAAAAGGGCTGCAACATCTATGTTGCCCCTTGAGATGTGAGCAACATACGTATAATTGAATGGAATTTGAGAATACAAATCTGTTACAGAAAGGCAACAGGTATCTATAGAGATCTTCAGTAGCTGCAATCACTGCAAACCCAAATGTAAACCACTTACACGTATGGAAATCTATCACATAGTTGGACATTTAAACTTGCACGTAAAATCTGTCCTAGAGCTATTAATCCTCAGCCTGAACACTTTTAAGCCCATGTTTTACACTGCAGAGATTAGATCTGAGTTGCTCAGGATAATAGAGATGGTCTGCATTAGGAAGTCATATTTCCTCTTTGAAAATCTGTTTTAAAGCTGCTTATGTTATAGCAGTACTATTTATAATTGCCAAGTCATGGAACCAACCTAAGTGTCCATCAACAGATGAATGGATGGAGACGATGTATTATATATATATAATGGAATACTAGTCAGCCATAAAAAGGAATGAAAATTTGCCATTTGCAGCAACTTGGATGGACTTGGAAGGCATTATGCTAACTGAAATAAGTCAGACACAGAAAGACAAATCCTGTATGATATCACTTATATGTGGAACCTAAAAAAATATAACAAGCTAGAGAGTATAACAAAAAAGCAGCAGACTCACAGATATAGAGAACAAACTAGTGGTTACTGGTAGGGAGAAGGGGGAGGGGAAAAATGAGGGTAAGAGATTAAGAGGTACAAACTATTGGGTGTAAGATAGGCCACAAGGATGCATTGTACAACAGGGGGAATAGAGCCAATGTTTTGGAATAACTGTAAATGGACCATAACCTTTAAAAGTTGTATAAAAAAAGTTTCATGGATGGAAAGCAAAAAAAAAAAAGCTGCTTATGTTACTCATCGGGGTTAGAAATTAATTTTTTCAAAGACTGTTTACATCAGTGACAAATTTTGCTGAATTCAGTTTACTGGAATGGAAATTGTAAAAAAAAAAAAAAAAAAAAGATAATAATAATAAAGGAGGGAAGACTGATATGTCAACTGAATGAAATTATATTTGGACCAAGTTTCCCTAATATATTCTGTTGAAAAATGCTTAAAAATGAGAAACAAATAACTGACCATATTTGCTAACATGGAATTACACAAATGTTGTTGAGCCCAAGTTTAGATAGTCTGACAGCTGTGCCCCCGCTGGCTGCCCAGGCTCACTGGCAATGTGCTTTATTACTCTGCGTTCCCCGAGGCCAGTGTCTTCTGAGTGTTCTTGCTTCATGAACTGTCATCCTGACTCCCTACTTGGACAAGATAACTTCTGTTTCCTTCCTATTCTTCACACTTGACCTCCTGAAGCCTTACTCAGTTATTCTTTTTCTGTTTGTATAAACAAATCAGACTAGGACAAAAAGAAACAAAGGATATCGCTGTTTTTTTAAATGAAAATATGTCCATTTTTTTCTCCCATTTTATCAACTGCCTTGAAAGATAATGGGATAAACTTTTCAGGGCATAATATTGTACACTATGATTATATGTTTACTCAATCAGTCAGTAAGTATTTATTGGAAATCTTTGAATAAGGTGTTATAGTACATGCTGAATTTAAACTCCAGGAATTTTCTTATTTGGATTTTAACATTCTTCCATTAGGAATTAGGATTTTAGTGAGAAATGCAGAACACACACAGACACATTCACAATCTCTCTGTGTTCTGTTTTCTTTCTTTCTTTTTTTTTAAATTTAATTTAATTTTTTTAATACAGCAGGTTCTTACTAGCTATCTATTTTATACATATTAGTGTACATATGTCAATCCCAATCTCCCAATTCATCCCACCACCCCACCCAACCCTGCTTTCCCCCTTGGTGTCCATACATTTGTCCTCTACATCTGTGTCTCCGATTCTGCCTTGCAAACCGGTTCATCTGTACCATTTTTCTAGATTCCTTGTATATGTGTTAATATATGACATTTATTTTTCTCTTTCTGACTTACTTCACTCTGCATTACAGTCTCTAGGTTCATCCACGTCTCTACAAATGACCCAGTTTCATTCCTTTTTTATGGCTGAGTAATATTCCATTGTATATATGTACCACATCTTCTTTATCCTTTCATCTGTCGATGGGCATTTAGGTTGCTTCCATGACCTGGTTATTGTAAATAGTGCTGCAATGAACATTGGAGTGCATACGTATTTTTGAATTATGGTTTTCTCTGGGTATACGCCCAGTAGTGGGATTGCTGCATCATACGGTAATTCTATTTTTAGTTTTTAAAGGAACCTCCATACTGTTGTCCATAGTGGCTGTATCAATTTACATTCCCACTAACAGTGCAAAGGTGTTCCATTTTCTCCACACCCTCTCCAGCATTAATTGTTTGTAGATTTTTTGATGATGGCCATTCTGACCAGTGTGATGTGATACCTCACTGTAGTTTTGATTTACATTTCTCTAATAATTAGTGATGTTGAGCATCTTTTCATGTGCTATTTGGCCATCTGTACGTCTTCTTTGGAGAAATGTCTATTTAGGTCTACTGCCCATTTTTTTGATTGGGTTGTTTGTTTCTTTAATATTGAGCTGCATGTGTCAATTATATGTTTTGGAGATTAATCCTTTCTCCATTGATTCATTTGCAATATTTTCTCCCATTTCTGAGGGTTGTCTATTCGTCTTGTTTATAGTTTCCTTTGCTGTGCAAAAGCTTTTGTTTCATTAGGTCCCATTTGTTTATTTTTGTTTTTATTTCCATTACTCTAGAAGGGGGGTCAAAAATGATCTTGATGTGATTTATGTCAAAGAGTGTTCTTCCTATGTTTTCCACTAAGAGTTTTACAGTGTTCATTCTTACATTTAGGTCTTTAATCCATTTTGAGTTTATTTTTGTGTATGGTGTTAGGGAGTGTTCTAATTTCATTCTTTTACATGTAATTGTCCAGTTTTCCCAGCACCACTTATTGAAGAGACTCTCTTTTCTCCGTTGTATATCCTTACCTCCTTTGTCATAGGTTAGTTGACCATAGGTGCCTGGGTTTATCTCTGGGCTTTCTATCCCGTTCCGTTGATCTATATTTCTGTTTTTGTGCCAGTACCATACTGTCTTGATTACTGTAGCTTTGTAGTATAGTCTGAAGTGAGGGAGTCTGATTCCTCCAGCTCCGTTTTTTTCCCTCAAGATTGCTTTGGTTATTCGGGGTCTTTTGTGTCTCCATACATATTTTAAGATTTTTTGTTCTAGTTCTGTACAAAATGCCATTGGTAATTTGATAGGGATTGTACTAAATCTGTAGATTGCTTTGGGTAGTACAGTCATTTTCACAATGTTGATTCTTCCAATCCAAGAACATGGTATATCTCTCCATCTGTTTGTGTCATCTTTGATTTCTTTCATCACTGTCTTATAGTTTTTTGAGTACAGGTCTTTTACCTCCTTAGGTAAGTTTATTCCTAGGTATTTTATTCTTTTTGTTGCAATGGTAAATGGGAGTGTTTCCTTAATTTCTCTTTGAGGTTTTGCATTGTTAGTGTATAGGAATGCACGAGATTTCTGTGCATTAATTTTGTATCCTGCAACTTTACCAGATTCACTGATTAGCTCTAGTAGCTTTCTAGTGGCATCTTTAGGATTATCTATGTATAGTATCATGTCATCTGCTAACAGATTTACTTCTTCTTTTGCAATTTGTATTCCTTTTATTTCTTTTTCTTCTCTGATTGTTGCGGCTAGGACTTCCAAAACTGTGTTGAATAATAGTGGCGGGTGTGGACATCCTTGTCTTGTTACTGATCTTAGAGGAAATGCGTTCAGTTTTTCACCATTGAGAATGATGTTTGCTGTGGGTTTGTCATATATGGCCTTTATTATGTTGAGGTAGTTTCCCTCTATGCCTACTTTCTGGAGTTTTTATCATAAATGGTGTTGAATTTTGTCAAAAGCTTTTTCTGCCTCTGTTGAGATTATCCTATGGTTTTTATTTTTCAATTTGTTAATATGGTATATCACATTGATTGATTTGCATATATTGAAGAATCCTTGCATCCCTGGGATAAATCTCACTTGATCATGGTGTATGATCCTTTTATTGTGTTGTTGGATTCTGTTTGCTAGTATTTTGTTGAGGATATTTGCATCTATATTCATCAGTGATATTGGTCTGTAAGTTTCTTTTTTTGTAGTATCTTTGTCTGGTTTTGGTATCAGGGTGATGGTGGCCTCGTAGAATGAGTTTGAGAGTGTTCCTTCCACTACAATTTTTTGCAAGAGTTTGAGAAGGATGGGTGTTAGCTCTTCTCTAAATGTTTGATAGAATTCACCTGTGAAGCCATCTGGTCCTGGACTTTTGTTTGTTAGAAGATTTTAAATCACAGTTTCAATTTCATTACTTGTGATTGTTCTGTTCATATTTTCTATTTCTTCCTGGTTCAGTCTTGGAAGGTTATACCTTTCTAAGAATTTGTCCATTTCTTCCAGGTTGTCCATTTTATTGGCATAGAGTTGCTTGTAGTAGTGTCTTATGATGCTTTGTATTTCTGCGGTGTCCGTTGTAACTTCTCCTTTTTCATTTCTAATTCTGTTGATTTGAGTCCTCTCCCTCTTTTTCTTGATGAGTCTGGTTAAAGGTTTATCAATTTTGTTTATCTTCTCAAAGAACCAGCTTTTAGTTTTATTGATCTTTGCTATTGTTTTCTTTGTTTCTATTTCTTTTATTTCTGCTCTGATCTTTATGATTTCTTTCCTTTTCCTAACTTTGGGGTTTTTTTTTTTTTCTTCTTTCTCTAGTTCCTTTAGGTGTAAAGTTAGATTGTTTATTTGAGATTTTTCTTGTTTCTTGAGGTAGGATTGTATAGCTGTAAACTTCCCTCTTAGAACTGCTTCTGCTGCATCCCATAGGTTTTGGAGCATAATGTTTTCATTGTCATTTGTCTCTAGCTATTTTTTGATTTCCTCTTTGATTTCTTCAGTGATCTCTTGGTTACTTAGTAATGTATGGTTTAGCCTCCATGTGTTTGTGTTTTTAAGTTTTTTTCCCCTGTAATTAATTTCTAATCTCATAGCATTGTGGTCAGAAAAGATGCTTGATATGATTTCAATTTTCTTAAATTTACTGAGGCTTGATTTGTGACCCAAGATGTAATCTATCCCAGAGAATGTTCTGTGTGCACTTGAGAAGAAAGTGTAATCTGCTATTTTCAGATGGAATGTCCTATAAATATCAATTAAATCTATCTGGTCTATTGTGTCATTTAAAGCTTGTGTTTCCTTATTAATTTTCTGTCTGGATGATGTGTCCACTGGTGTAAGTGAGGTGTTAAAGTCCCCCACTATTATTGTGTTACTGTCAATTTCCTCTTTTATAGCTGTTAACATTTGCCTTATGTATCGAGGTGCTCCTATGTTGGGTGAATATATATTTATAATTGTTATATCTTCTTCTTGGATTGATCCCTTGATCATTATGTAGTGTCCTTCCTTGTCTCTTGTAACATTCTTTATTTTAAAGTCTATTTTATCTGATACAAGTGTTGCTACTCCAGCTTTCTTTTGCTATCCATTTGCATGGAACATCTTTTTCTGTCCCCTAACTTTCAGTCTGTATGTGTCCCTAGGTCTAAAGTGGGTCTCTTGTAGACAGCATATATATGGGTCTTGTTTTTGTATCCATTCTGTGAGCCTGTGTCTTTTGGTTGGAGCATTTAATCCATTCACATTCAAGGTAATTATTGATATGTATGTTCCTATTACCATTTTCTTAATTGTTTTGGGTTTGTTTTTGTACGTCCTTTTGTTCTGTTGTATTTCCCACTTATAAAAGTTCCTTTAGCATTTGTTGTAGAGCTGGTTTGGTGGTGCTGAATTCTCTTAGCTTTTGCTTGTCTCTAAAGCTTTTGATTTCTCTGTCGAATCTGAATGAAATCCTTGCTGGGTAGAGTAATCTTGGTTGTAGGTTCTTCCCTTTCATCACTTTAAACATATTGTGCCAATCTGTTCTGGCTTGTAGAATTTCTGCTGAGAAATCAACTGTTAACCTTACGGGAGTTCCCTTGTATGTTATTTGTCATTTTTCCCTTGTTGCTTTTAATAATTTTTCTTTGTCTTTAATTTTTGCCTATTTGATTACTATGTGTCTCGGCATGTTTCTCCTTGGGTTTATCCTGCCTGGATCTCTCTGTGCTTCCTGGACTTGGGTGGCTATTTCCTTTTGCATGTTAAGGAAGTTTTCAACTATAATCTCTTCAAATATTTTCTCAGGTCCTTCCTCTCTTTCTTCTCCTTCTGGGACCCCTATAATGTGAATGTTGGTGCACTTAATATTGCCCCAGAGGTCTCTTAGGCTGTCTTCATTTCTTTGCATTATTTTTTCTTTATTCTGTTCTGTGTCAGTGAATTCCACCATTCTGTCTTCCAGGGCACTTAACCGTTCTTCTGCCTCAGTTATTCTCCTATTGATTCCTTCTAGTGTCTTTTTCATTTCAGTTATTGTATTGTTCATCTTTGTTTGTTTGTTCTTTAATTCTTCTAGGTGTTTGTTCTTTAATTCTTTTAGGTCTTTGTTAAACGTTTCTTGCATCTTCTCGATATTTGCCTCCATTCTTTTTCCGAGGTCCTGGATCATGGTCACTATCATTATTCTGAATTCTTTTTCTGGAAGACTGCCTATGTCTACTTCATTTCATTGTTTTTCTGGGGTTTTATCTTGTTCCTTCATGTGGTACATAGTCCTCTGCCTTTTCATTTTGTCTATCTTTCTGTGAATGTGGTTTTCGTTCCACAGGCTGCAAGGACTGTAGTTCTTCTACTTGCTTCTGCTGTCTGCCTTCTTGGGTATTAGGCTATCTAAGAGGCTTATGGAAGCTTCCTCATGGGAGGGACTGGTGGTGAATAGAGCTGGGTGTTGCTCTAGTGGGCAGAGCTCAGTAAAACTTTAATCCACTTGTCTTCTGATGGGTGGGGCTGAGTTCCCTCTCTGTTGGTTGTTTGGCCTGAGGCAACCCAACACTGGAGGCTATAGGCTGTTTGGTGGGGCTAATTCTGGAAGGGCTCATGCCAAGGAGTACTTCCCAGAACTTCTGCTGCCAGTGTCCTTGTCCCCGTGGTGAGCCACAGCCACCCCCTCCCCCCGCCTCAGCAGCAGACCCTCCAACACTAGCAGGTAGGTCTGGTTCAGTCTCCTATGGGGTCACTGCTCCTTCCCCCTGGGTCCTGATGTGCACACTACTTTGTGTGTGTCCTCCAAGAGTGGATTCTCTGTTTCCTCCAGTCCTGTCAAAGCCCTGCAATCAAATACCACTAGCCTTCAAAGTCTGATTATCTAGGAATTCCTCCTCCCATTGCCAGACCCCCAGGTTGGGAAGCCTGATGTGGGGCTCAGAACCTTCACTGCACTGGGTCGACTTCTGTGGTATAATTGTTCTCCAGTTTGTGAGTCACCCACCCAGCCATTATAGGATTTGATTTTACTGTGATTGTGCCCCTCCTACTGTCTCATTATGGCTTCTCCTTTGTCTTTGGATGTGAGGTATCTTTTTTGGTGAGTTCCAGTGTCTTCTTTTTGATGACTGTTCAGCAGTTAGTTGCGATTCTGGTGCTCTCGCAAGAGAGAGCACACACCCTTCTACTCTGCCATCTTGAACCAATATCCCTGTTTTCTTTAAATAAAACATAAATAAATAAAAACATGTTGACCCTAAAGGGACATAAATAAAAATCTGTGCCTCTTCATGGCCTGTTGATACTAAAAGTGGAAAAAAATGAGAAAAAAAAATGAATTGTTTTTGGCTTGGACCTTCTCCCTTTATTTCCCATATCAAATCCAGCCAATACTCCTTGACAGGAGCACAGCAGTGAGAGGGAGTAGGAAAGTGGAAATGTTAGGAATTGATCCAATTAAAAGTGATAGGAGATATGTACCACTTCACATTACATGGCTGATTGCCTTCTTACCCCATTTGACCACAAGTGAAAGCTTTGAGAACTATATCCAGATGCAGTTGCACCTACTTACCAAATCAACAGTGAACACAGCTAACGTTCACTACTGATTTGGTAATTAAGATAGACTTGCAGAGATTCCATTTTAAGACACTTGAATAGCATAGCTGATTTAAGGAAGATAGTGCTTTTAGCAAGGATTGGGGAAAAAATTTCAAGAGTAGCACAGTAATGCTCTAACATATATCAGGTTATATTGTGCCTATCACTGCTGTCATCCTAGTTGTGACTGCTAATAATATCTATAAACAGGTAAATCCAGATTGCATTGTCTTAAATCTCCAGAGCATGAATGGGTCTCCTGCAGAGTCCTCAAATTTAGCAAAGCATCAGTTTCCTTCTTTGCTTCACTGTTTGGTCCACATTCAGATGCTTTAGACTTGTTCAAGAGGCTTCTCATACTTTTTTTTTAATTAAAAAAAAACGTTTTTACAGTAGGTCCTTGTTGGTTATCTATTTTAAATGTAGCACTTCTCATTTTATATTGACTATATTCAATGCTGTGTAGTCACAGAAATTAGGCCTCAAGAGACTTGGATTCTGGTGTTTCATTCTTGGAATGAGACATAAAATTAATTTAGGCCAACACCCTCATTTTACAGTAGATGAAAGGAAAACATGAGAGGAGAGTGACTTACCCAAGGGCAGCCAACTGGGTAAACTCAGAGGAAACTCTCCTAGCCTTCCTTCAGTGCTCCTCACTCTACTAGGCGGCTTCTCTTCCCTCAACTTCTTGGTGACTCCACCTGTCACAGAATCAAAGACTCAGCTTCCCCACCTGTGAAATAGAAATGACAGGTATTTTGCAGCACTGTCGTAAATAGAAAATAGTTTTGAATGTCCACTGAGTAGTATACTACCTCAAGTATTCCATACATTCATTTCTCATCCTGCAAAAGGGATCAACCATGTTCACTGCAGCCGAAGTAGAGAGCCTGTACCAGAGTAGGCCTTTCAGAAATTGTCACATTTTCAAGTTGTGAACAATTTTTTGCTAATGAATCTGATGGATCGGAATAGAATCGAGTTTATTTTGCATTACATGGTAATGAATTGTCATATTTTTCATGTATTTTGCCTAATTAAAAAAAAATGTTTTTGAGTGTAGTCTGAGTATGGCTGAAATATGTAAGTACATTAACAGGGTTTTGGCAGCTTCTCTGATGTAATCAGCTTGATCTTTGGCAGCATAAGGGGCATGGCAGGTTGGAGCAATGGACTGTAGACACAAGTCCTGGGTGTTTGTTTTGGCTACTGTAGTGTGACTTTGGCTACATTTTTAAACTGCCTTCATACTCCATTTCTTTTCGTATGAAGTGCAGACAGAGATGGATGATTTCTAAATTCTTTTCTAATTCTAAGATACAGACAAATCTCAGCTATTGTAATCATAAAGAGAACAAATGTTTGTGGAGTAGTATGGCATTTTCTGTGAAAATAGATTGTCTAATACTTTTTTGAATTAAAGTTACTAAAAATCGAAGCGAAAGAGCAGAAAGCTTTAAATTAGTGGCAGAGGGCCTTCTCTGACAATAAAATGTACTTGCTGGAAATTTACAGTAGCTGTAAAATGAAAACAACTATTAAATCAAAATTGACTTAGTACATTCAGAGACACAAGAATAAAACCTATTAACAGCTCAACAGAATTTAATTGAACACTATGAGTAATAAAAGAGAGGTCCAGTGGTGAATGCAGAGAACACTTATGGATGATTCTGAGTTGCAATATTTGACTTTCTGGGAGAATGAAGAGCTGCGTTCCAACCGTGTAGTTGCTGAGTTGATTAAAGAAGCTAAATTTACATTGGCATGGAGATGTAAATGTATCATTGTGGTTTTCTCTCCCAGAATGTCTGAGACAGCCTGACACTGTCTGGAGAAGATTAGAATGAGCTCCCATCCAACACCTGGCTCCCAGGGGCCCCTCCCTACCCAGACCACTAACTGGGTATCTCCACCTGTGTCTGGCTCTGCGATGTCCAGCACATGGAGGCAGGGAGGGAGACCAGAAAGCCCATTTGGTGTCGGGTAGACTTGAGATTTTGAATTCTGACTCTGGCTACTTGAGTGACTCACTTAACTTGTCCAAGCCTGTTTCTCCACCTTCAAAATGAGTTTAATAAATAGCAACTGTTACATTGTTCTGACTTATATTTTTGGCTTAGTCTTTGCTGGGATTTACATTCCAAGCGGAGTTTTACTAGCTTTTATACCAGGTTGCATGCTTCTGGATTTTGTTTGTGGAATAGATACCCCTGCCTTGTACCTAAATGATGTCCCTATTCTTTGACTATAGCTCTGTACCCAGTTCCATTTCTTATTTCTCAACACCTATGTGTGTAACCATACACATAATATGGCCGGGCAAAACAGAATAAGCCTTCAAATGAATGACAGATATTTCCAAATAAAACATGAGTAGTATAAAATCAATGATTTCTTTCTTAACTAATAAAATCCAAGTGTTCAGATCAATTGATTCTTAAATCTAACCAGGTTGTTTGCCTAGTATAAGTCTTAATATTGCAACCACCTCCCTCTCCAAACTTTTGAAAAGAAATCACACCTCTTAATATTTTATCTATTGCTCAGATAAGCAAATACCTGATCACTTTCATAAGTCACTAAAGGTTCATCCTAGCTGCTTCCTCATTCCTCTGTGCTGTTTCCTTTTGCCCTTTGTGGGGGAGCTGCAGGGAAATAGCCCTAGAATGGGACATTGCTCATGTTTATGAAGCTTTTCCTTCTTATGGGATCACAGAAGAGTAATACATTATGATGATGATGATTTTTTTTTATTGGAGTATAGTTGATTTACAATGTTGTGTTGCTTTCTGCTGTATGGCAAAGTGAATCAGTTATACATATACCTATATCCACTCTTTTTTAGATTATTTTCCCATGTAGGTCATTACAGAATATTGAGTAGAGTTCCCTGTGCTCTACAGTTAGTATCCTTAAATAAGACAGACTAAACCCACTGAATATTTTCTAAAAGATAGATTGTTTGCATTGAGGTAAAATGAGCAGATCTACTAATTCCTTGGCTGACGGCCCTCTTGTTTAGGAAACCCACATGCTTGCTCTAAAAAAAAGCAAAAGAGAAATTTTCACTTTTGTACACCAAATAAAACAAAATGAAATGGCAATTGGATTTTGCTGTGGACCCACAATCTTTGCTTGAGAGAGAGTCTCAAAAAGCAGAAGAGCACGTTCTTACATTTGCTGAAACCAGCTCATCCTGAAGAATCTGAACTAGAAGATGAGAGCAACCCCTTTCTCACTGAGGGAGCAAAGTCAGCTCAGGGGCCCTGCAAGAGTCAGACGCCCAAATGTTCCCATCTTAGGAAGAGGATTGGGGTTCAGAGTGAGGACCACAGAAGCTGGTGAGACTCTTTAACTGGTTTGGATGTCTTGATGTCAAGAAATACCAGTTGCCATAAGAAAAAGTACGCATATGGTCCTGCCCAGAGATAGAGGAGGGCTCAAATGTTGAAGACTTTGAAAAAATGCACATTCAGCATTGTTATAGTAAAATCCTGGGACACACCTTTTCATGTTAGATAGTAAACATTTTGTTTTTAAATTTGGGCTCACCGCTGCCTCTAAAATAGTCTCCTCTTATATAGTAGGAGCTCACATATCTATTAGAGATATTTCTTTAAAATTCTCCTACCCAGAAGATATTCAAGTGTTTTGAAAAGAAACACCCCTTATGGAATGGCAAGAAAACGAATATTTCTGGCAACTCTCTTTTGCCCTTTTCCTTACCTCCTTCATTCTGATACATATACCTGTTGAAAATCTTGCTTGCCATGATAGATAATAATTTTGAATGATCTCTTAAAACCTGGAGTTAAAAAATACTATCCGCAAACACCTATTAACATCTCTCTAAAATTTCACTCTCCATTGAACTAAAGGAGCAATATATTTTTGCCCAAATAATCTGTTATGGATTCATGGTAGTAACCATGTGGTTTCCATTCTCAGCTGGACAATCAACATTTCTTCAATAATTCTTTCTCTTTTGTTAATCAGATCAATTCCACCAAATCCTTTCACAAACTGGAATCCTTCTTGTGATTTATCTGTGACAATTTCCAATGTAGCTCCAATTTTTTTATAGTTGTTAGCAAACCATTCCAGCAGGGGCATGCTCTCAATCAGTTCATGTTCTTGTCCTGTCTCTTTGTCTGTAAAATGAGATTTATCCTTCTCTTGTTCTGGAGTTAGAGAATTTTCTCCTCTTCTGTGGCTTGGCAATGAAGAATATATCTCATTATATCCAGATTTCCATAGACTATTAGAATCTCTACAGCTCCCACATCTAAAGCCTTTAGTGTATCTTCAACTCCAAAACAGTACTTGCCCGTGTCCTGACTGATTTCATCAAAGTATTGCCCTATTAACTTCTTCTCTTGAATGAACTTCATGTTGGAGAGGACTTCGGTAGATAACTCGATATCTTGGTTGAATCCATTTTCACCACCATAAGATATATCAGCTAATTTGAAAACTTTTGATTGCAACCTCTGATCAAACATGTCAGATTGACTTAGTTCATTTTTAAAGTCAGCTGATCCAGCTAAAATGAGACCAGCCACACTCACTTTGTCTCCAGAAATAAACAGCTGCACAGTAGTCTCAGCTACTTTCCCAACATAGTTATGTCGCTTTTCCATTCTTAAATGGGCAAAACGCAAGGCTGACTGACCTCCTCTACCATGTTTCTTTGGGAGATCCACAGTGAGTTTGTGCAGGACTTCTCTTGTATTTCCTTGGAGTGTGCCAAAAAGTGCCCCACTACCATCTATTACAATAAGCCAAACTTTGCTGTCATCTGAAAGTAGTGTTATAAGAGCCTCTGTATGGAATTTGTCACACAAATACAATGACGTATTAATTGGTTTGAAAGATTCAAAGTCAATGTTGACTTTCTTTTCCTTTCCTTCTTCTGTTACAATTGTACCACAGTAAACAACCAGGCCATTTGGCGGTACTTTGTTATAGAGTTTGAGTCTTCGTTGTACAGATGTAATGGCTCCTAGGACCGAAAGGTAGTTTACTCGTGACTTAATGTTAGATGCAGTTCAAACTCATCTGCTAACATTTTTGCCACTCGTGAAATCTGGTCTTTGGGAGGAATGATCAATGATATCATGCTTGTGCCATTGCCGAGGGCCGCCTCCAAGTTTTAATGAGCTTTTTGATATTCCAGAGCTCCACGTTCCTGTCGGCAGCAATGGGGGCATCCGTCATCTTCTCGCCTCCTCCCCCCTAAGGACCCAGTCCTGGGCGGCAGCGGCGGCTCCTCCCCAGCGACGGCTCTCGACAATTTCTAATTTCAGTAATTTTTTTACCTTGCCTTTTGTGACATCATTCACTCATCTTTCCTCCTACTTATGGAAAACTGTTGGAAAAGCATGAACTTTGCCATCAGTTAGACCAAAATTCAAATACTGAAACTTCCACTTACATAGTATATGATCTTTTAAGTTAATGATTTAACTTTTTTTCCCCCACTGTACTCTTTTATGGTTTGAACCACAATTCAAGTCTGAGAATATGTAACTGATAGTGATGCTTATTAGCACTACAATAGAATTCTTGGCAGCAGTAAACAGTAGAGATGGGTCATTTTTTCTTGCCACTTTTTAAATCTTCACCTTGCAATGAGTTATTACTTTCTTTTTATTGAAGTATAATTGACTTACAACATCATATTAGTTTCAGGTGTACAACATAATGATTTCACATTTGTATACATTGTGAAATGATCAACACAGTAAGCCTGAAAAGAAAATCTCTACACAGAGCCAGCTACATGATTTGCAAGGGTCCAGTGTGAAAGGAAAACATGTGGTCCTTGTTCAAAAGATGAGGAAAAAAAGTGACATCAAAGGTACTAAATATAGAGTTTTTCCTTTCTTTCTAAGTCTCTCTCAACCTGTCATGGCGTTTTAGTTGCTATTTAATGTTGAACTCTTGGCATGGGAATACTCATTGGGTACAGATGCTCACAGGTGCCCCGTGATTTGGTGGGTGCACAAAATCCACCACTGCACAGCACCACGTCCCAACTGCAGGCAGGGAGATAAATCCTCCCTTCCCATGACCTGCCACCCCAACTCAGTATGGACTGGAGATGGCCAAAGATAACAGCCTACCTGGATAAGTCCATTATCAGGATGGAGAGGGCAAGAAGCTCACCTTTGCCTAGTGACCCGCTGAACAAACATATAGAGGCACTGCCTGCCCATGGAAGGGACAGCCACTGCCAAGTCTGCCCTGAGATGCTGCAGGGTGCCTGTATCACCTGGACCCTACCCACATCCACATTCAGGCCCCCAGAAGAGGCAGGGTACAACAGCGGTTGCTGGGTAGAGAAAAGGAACAAGAGAAATGGGGAGATGGGTGCCATGGTGGCAGGGACGGGCTGTGGAGAACATATCCAGGGAGGGTGGGAGGCAGTGGGAATCCGGGCTGCCTATGAGCGGGACCGCCTGTGAGCTGAGGCTCCAAGCCTGCAATACATGCAGAGAGCATTAAACCCCAAACACAGGGCCCTTCTGAGCTTGGGGCCCTGTGTGACCACACTGGTCCAACCTGCATGAAGCCCACCTTGTCTGTGAACAAATGTGTTTTCTGTTAATCTGGCCAGTGGGAGCTCAGCATCACTGTAATGTCGAGCATGTTTCTCAAGCATTTTCACCAACAGAACGATGGATATCTAACTCAGAATCCCCATAGGATAACCACATCATCCTCTCATCCTCCCACTCATCCTCTCCTGCTTTCCCAACACTACCTATGGCCCTGGGAGCACCAACTACTCTGTGAAACACAGTTTGAAAATTTAAGTAAAAAAAAAGGTTTATTCATATTCAACAGTCTAGGAAAAATTTGGCATTTCATGTTTAATTTGCTTTCATTTTCTATGAAGATTCAAAAGGCAGGCAGCCTGTATTTAATAAGATAAATAATTATTTTAAATATTCCAAAAAGAAAATAATCCATTTGGCCCTATATTTAACTATCAGAGTTGAGTAAAACAATCAATTTTGTGTCGTTGTTTTAAAATCAGGAATCTAACCTGTATTCATTTCCCTTATTACACACCCATCTCCTATTTCTGTTTTCTATTCTTTTGTTACTTTTATCTGAGATTATAGACCCTGATTGTGAATTTTCAACAACTTCAAATTTTAAATACAGGAATATTTTTGAGTTTTCACTTTAAATTTGAGAATTTTCTGAAGACACTTTAAAAAGTTCTTTGCATATTTGTAACTAGTTTCATTGCTCAATACTAACCACTTTGCAAGTACTTCCCCATTTTAGAGACTTTGATCATGATTAAACTCCTAATTGAGTGGAGTACATCCCTGAGGTTTGGTTTTGTTTCTTTCATTCATGAGAGGGGCATGAGTGTTACATTTTTTGGAGCTTTTACACATATAAAAATGTTTTCTGTTACTGTGACTCATGAATAACATCATGGTGTGGTTTTGGATTCCCAATCTTTTAATCTCAGATCTCTATAAACATCATTCTATTCTCTACTGGAATTTAATATTCAAAAGAGCTTCCTACTCTTTATACTTGTAATTTAAAATATTTTATTAATTCTTCCTGGAACATAAGAGATGCTGGTCTTTCCTGCATAGAAAAGTATTCTTCTATTATATCTTTGATTATAGTGTCTCATTCACTTGCTTTGTTTCCTCTTATAGAATATCTTTTTATCAACATAGTAAATCTCTTCTCTCTCTTCTTCGTATATATCACACTTATCATTTTTATTATTTCTCCCCCTTCTCTGGGAGAAATTTTGAAGTTTTTTGCTTACATCACTGATTTGATTTGTTTGGCATCAATCCTGTTCCAACGATTCAGTGAGAATTTTAACCCTGTTATTCCATTTTTAAATTTCTTCAAAGTGTTGTTTTGTTTGTATGTTTGTTTTTAGCTCATCCTGTTCTTATCTTACTCTTTGCAGTATTTTCATTCTAATATGAAGTGAGCTCTATTTAGGCCCAAGGTTTACAGACACATTGCTGGTATAGATGGCCCACCGCCATCCTTGCTGTCACTTGTGTATTTGTCAAAACCATCCTCTTAACTGTATGCAACCCTGGCTCAATTTCTGATACCTCAGAAACATTCATCTGGCTCTGAAATGGAACATTCGGCCCTTACTTTTCAGTGTCTTTACTCTAAGGGGGATAACATATACCCTAAGGCAGCCCTCCATGGTTTAATCAGGTGAGTCCATGAAAAATTGTATTTTGCCAGCAAGCACCACTTCCAGGGCCCTCCCTCCTTCAATTTATACAGCTTTACCTGGAAGGTCATCTCCCTAGGATACATGTCACTCTCCATTTGTCCCTCCCCCGGCCTTGTTATACAAGAGGCACTGCATTGGATGAGAGCAATCTCAGCTGTCTCAAAAGACAGTCAGTAGAGGAAAGTTGCTCAGTTTTCTGATCAATGTAATATCTGTTGCTTTAAAAACAAGTAGTAAAAATGAGTCAAAACTTCTTTCTCCCCTTTTCATTTCCAGCTGCGTCATTCTAATTCAGAGAATAGATTGCATTCAGGTCACTTACAAAGCTTCTTCATCCAATTGCTCCAAGATTTTAAAGTTGATGGAAATATCCTTCAATGTCTGTCATATACATTTGATTCCTCACCTTATTTTTAAAGCTATTGTTAATGCTTGCCTTTCCTTATATTCTGCCTGTAATTTATTTGCGAGTTAGGAGATGAGACGGCCTGTCATGATCTCAGCCCAGAAGTCAGGGTCTTCTAAATGCAGGTGTAATTAACAGGCTAATGAATGTCACAGCCATTTTATTACTTACATGGAAACAATTAACAAAACCAAGTTGAAGCAGTGTTACTGGATGGAAAGAACAGCAGTGTCAGAAAATTTACAGTTACGTTTTTACCCCCATTTATTAATTGTGTGACCTTAAATAAGTCACTTAACCTTCTTGAATCTGTTTATTTTTTCATAAAGGAGCAATATAAATAATGCTTGTTCTAAGGACCCGCAGGGGTGTTGTGAGGACCAAATGGGTGAGCACTTGTCAAAGCCCTTCGTAGTCAATATCACTCTAGACCCAATTATTGCTCTCACTCCCATGACCTTGGCCTCATCAGTGGCACATTGAAGCAGCTGAGCTAACTGAGCTAACAAGTCATAGGAGTGCTTCATTAATATTAATTTCTGACCCTTAGCCGTTACTGAATATAAAAAGTAAATGGTAATTGTGAGTGCTCTAGCCTCTGCCATTAAAGAAAAAGGAAAAACAGATATCTTTTATTGCCAAGTGTTAAAGTTACATGAATTTTACCTACCACTTCCTAGGGTTCCATAAATAGAGGATTTCTTTCATATTTTCTTCCTCATCATCCATAAGAGCATGTGAATTTTCAGACCCTGACTGTACTTACTACCTCTTAGCTGCGTAAAGGATAAACCAAATGAGACCAGAGTCACAGATAAACTTTTGCTGTTATTATATTAGATTAGAATAAAAGTGTAGACAATTAACATTGGAAAGTATTATGTAGAAAAGGAAGCAATGAAAGATTGGTCTTTAATTGTGTTTAAGGCTAATTGAAGGCAGAGAATTCTAAATCGAGTTCTAATTTACAGGCTAATAAATGCCACAGACGTTTTGTTATTAACATGAAAATTGGCAAACATATAAGAAGAGACTAGTTTGGAATATGGCAATTCTAAGCACGTGGAAATAGAGCACACATCAATTACATATTTTATTTTTAATCAGTGTATAATGCATTCCCCTAAGAGGAGAGCATAATAAAAACTTCTAGGCTTTTAGCCCTAGTTGCAAGTGCTCATGAATGAAATGGCCAAACTTCATGGCATAGCAAACATTTTTAAAAAGCAAGGACCTGTGTTGGAATATGACAAAACCTTCTCTTTAAGTCTGTAAACCTGTCTTCATTTTCTATGTAATATGACTTTTACCTTCACTTTGCAAATAGGAAAACTAGGCTAAAGAGAAATTGAAGAATACCAGTGTCCTTATCATTTGACAGTTTGCGTTAGTTTTTCATGTCTTTTCTTCTTAATAAATTAATTATGCCTACGGTTCAAGACTATGTCTTACCCATCATAGACCAACACAACCTTGGATATAGTTACTCAGTGTGCACTGCCCCAGAGCTACACCCCTCTGATGCATGTTTCTAACACATTCAAGGAAGGAAATGGTTCACAGCAGGTCTGTGATCTTTCCTCTAACCTCTGAGATTCCTGGAAACATTAACTTAGGAAATCACAAGAGGATATTGCAAATTCTGGAGGTTCCCCAAGACCACCCTCATGTGCAAGGGTTTGTTAGAAGGACTTACAGAACTCAGAAAGGCTGTTATACTCAAGGCTACAGTTTATTATAGCAAAATCAGCAAAGGGAAGGAGCACAGGGGGCAGGTCCCAGGACTGACTGTTCCAAGCATGAGCTTCCAGGTGTCCTCCCCCAGTGGAGTCTGTGGACAGTGCCTGCTTCTCCCAGCAACGATGTGTGACAGTACATACAGAGTGCTGCCAGCCAGGGAAGTTTCCCTAGCCTTGGGTTTGTTTGTTTGTGTTCAGTTTCATTGAGATATAATTGACAAATAAAACTGTAAGATATTTAAAGCCTAAATTGTGATTAATAAAAGAATTTTTCCCATCTAGTTAATTAACGCATCCAACACCTTACATACTTATCTCGTGGTTTTTTTTTTTTTTTTTTTTTTTAGTGAGAACATCTTAAGTTCTGCTTTCTTAGAAAATTTCAATTATACAATACAGTGTTAGAGGGAGAGGTTGGTAAAAGGACACAAACTTATAGCTATAAGATGAATAAGGTCTGAGGATCTAATGTATAACATGGTGACTATAGTTGATAACGCTGTACGGAATAATTGATATTTGCTAAGGGATTCAGAAATTTTTATAGGCGATTAACCACATAGACTTTCTGCCCATGGCTGACCTCAATCTCCAGTCCCTTCATAGGTCAAGCTGATACCACATGGCCCAAGGCCCCCACCATAAATCAAATTGGCATAGACCACCAGCAGTGGCCTAATACCTCCAGTTAAACAGGCAGGACATTCCAAGTTTCCGAGGGCTTAGAGCTTACCTCCTAGGAGCTGGGAACAAAATGCAATGTTAATCATATATATATATTTTGTTGTTGTTGTTGTTTTTTACTCTATCCTTACTGTACTGAGACTACTTGCACTATATCCAAGAAAAATCAGAATTGGTTGAAGTTGTTATGCTGAGATTGTGTAGCAAGTAATTATAGCTGCTACTAACAGGATCAGTTGCACTGGAGTCAGATATAAAAGCTCAAGACATCCCAGAGCTGAAGGCTTCTCCAGGCTGAAGTGGTCCGTGTCTAATCAGTCTATTGTCTTCTGACCACAGCCCCACCCCTGCAAATGAGGAGAGTTTTTGAGGGATATTTGGAAACTATATCTAGTTGGAGCAATGAGACTTCCCCTATGCTATGGCCAGTCAGACTGTAGGTTTTCTATCCCATATCCTTTCTTCTAGCTAGGTGAACTTGGTACTATGGAAAACCTATTGTATCTCGTGAATTTTATTATCAATTCAAACCCAAGACACCTGCTGGTGGTTAAGCAGAGTGGGTTTTGGATTATAAAACTAGTATTATTTGATGCCAACAATATAACTGACCTCTTTAATTTTTCCAACTAATTGTTTTAGTCCCCACCAAACTTTACTAGCCGTAAATACATAATCTCTCTTTTGAGATTTTCCTCACCACTATTCCTGTGTCTGACCTGGTGAATTGTTCAAGATATCTGGAGGCAAACCCAGTCAGTGTCACTGTGGTCCATACTAATCCACCATAAATTTGGGAAGAAGATTTAAATCTAGGACTTCTCCTTTTGAGATTCTTGGGAATTTTATACAAGCCGGTCTATAATGAGGAGAGAAGAAAGAGATTGCTGAGGTACAAGGTGTTGGGAAGAAAATAAAATCTAATGGGATAATGAAGCCTGTGTGAGTAGAGGAGACACATGCAGTGTGTGTGTGTCCCCCATTGTTCCTTGCTGCCCTATTCACAAATAATGTCTGTGATGCCCAATGAGCACAGAGTTCTGTTGGAACCACTATGCTTGGGAGTTCAGTGAGATTTAGTGAGTACAAGGTAAGCATATTCCATCTATGTCTGGGTAAGTTGGGCTCTGACAGTCTCAAGAAGCCATGCTTTCTCTTAGAGCCAAAACTTGCTTGAAAGAAGGCAATAGCATTCTGTGAAGTATATACAAACAGCCAATAAACCCTGTCATTTCCTTTCTTACTAATGTTACTTCCCTGTATTAGCCAACCACTTATGCTGAAAATGATGACATAGAAAGGAAAGGAAAGATAGGGCAATTCATATTTCTTTGCTCTTTAGTTCTATCTTACTCATCAGTAAGCTGAAGGTAGACAGTGTTGATAGAATGGGTGTGTGTCAAGAATTAAAATAAAAACAGTTGAATTACTTTTGTGCAGCATTTCCATTATTATGTTAATAATGAAGTACATATGCAGTAATGATCTGCAAAATACAAATTGTGTAATTTCAGTGATGCTGCATACTAATTATATAGTTTTATATTTCTGTTTAAAACTAACCTTGCACAATATAAAGAGGCTAATTATTTAAACTTAATTTTTATTTACTTAAAAAGACAGTAAAAAGCAAATAAAAAATACATTATGGAGGATTCTGGGAAGATGGCAGAGTAGGAATCACCAGAAATCTGTCCTCCCATCTAGATAACAATTGCACTGCCAGAATCTGTCTGATCTAAATATTTTGGAACTCTGGAGTCCATTGAAGGTTTGTAACTTTCAGGGGAAACCTTGGACAGTAAATTGTGATTAATTTCAGTCAATTTCAACTCTTACAACAATTTCAACTCTTAGCTACCCATCCCCCACACCTCAGCCACAGCTTGCAGGTGCCAGGGTGGGCTATAAGGACCTTGTTCTCCAAATATTGAGGATCTGATCACTTATTGCTGCTTCTGATCCCAGAGGTGCAGACAAAGAAGCAGGAGGTCATTGTTGGTTACACCTCCCCCAATTGTTGCAAGCCCATCCCCCTATGGCTGAAGTCAATTCCAGGAAATTTAATGGGTCTCCTTTTCATTTTCCTATTTTTTCTTTTTTGAGAGCCATATGTTCAGACTAGAACATTCCAAAACAACTGCATGAATGGGGAAAATTAGTAAGTGAGTGTGTATACCCAAGGAAAGGCTCAGAAAATATCTAAGAAGGCTTAGGTTTACAACTCAGGCCGATCCTTTGTATGTATGTAGCCTGTAACAGCAAAAAATAAAGAAAGAAAGAAAAATAATAACAAGAATACAGCACACACTGGGGAAGGGGAAGAATCTGATTTCCAGAGTTACCACATTATTAGATTCAAATGTCTTGTTCTCAACAACAACAAAAAAATTACAAAGCATACAGAGAACAATAAAGTATGATCCATTTAAAGGAAAAGCTACATCAACAGCAACTGTACTTGAAAAAGACCTGATGACAGATCTACTAGACAAAGACTTTAAGACAAGTGTCTTAAAGACGCTCAGAGAACTAAAGGAAGATGTCAAGAAAATAATGGATGAAAAAATATAAATATCAATAAAGGGAAAGAAAATTTAAAATAAATTAAAAAGAATTCCTGGATCTGAAAAAGTATAATAACTGAAATGAAAAAATTATTAGAAGGATACAAAGGCAAATTTGAGCATGTGGAAGAAGGAATCAGTGACCTTGAAGGCAGGACAATGGAAATTATTGAGTCTGATGAGGAGAAAGAGAAAAAAATTAAAGAAAGATAAACAGAGCCTAAGGGACCTGTGGGACACCATCAAGAAGACCAACATATGTATCATGAGAGTTCCAGAAGGAGGAGAGAGAGAGAGAGAGAGCAATAGAAAAACCTAAAATTCACATGGAATCTCAAGGGACCCTGAATAGCCAAAGTGATCTGAAAAAGAAAAAAGAGCTGAAAAACTCACAGTTCCTGATTTCAAAACTTACTATGAAGCTACAGTAATCAGAACAGTGTGGTACTGGCATAAAAACAGATATATAGCCCAATAGAATAGAACAGAAATTCCAGAAAGAAACACTCACATATATTATAAAATAATTTTTGACAAGGATGCCAAGACCATTCAATGGGGAAAGGACAGTCTTTTCAACAAAGAGTGCTGGGAAAATTGGATATCCACATGTAAAAGAATGAAGTTGGACCCTTACTTAACATCATATACACCAAAAATTAACTCTAAATGGATCAAGGCTCTAAATGTAAAGTATAAAACTCTTAGAAGAAAACATCATGACATTGGATTTGACAATAATTTCTTGGATATGATACCAAAGACACAGGCAAGAAAATAAAAAGGAGACCAATTGGACTTCATGAAAATATTTTTAAAATTGTGCATCAAATGACAATACAAACAGAATAAAAAGGCAAACCAGAGAATGGGAGAAAATGTGAAAATCATATATCTGATAAGAGATTAATATCCAGAATATATAGAGAACTCCTAAAACTCAACAACAGAAAAAAGAAACAACCTGATTCAAAAATGAACAAAGGACTTGAACAGACATTTCTTCAAAGAAGATATGTAAATGGTCAATAAGCACATGATAAGATGCTCAATATCACTAATCATTAGAGAAATGCAAATCAAAGCCACAATGAGATACCATCTCTCACCCCTGTTAGGATAGCTACTATCAAAAGAAAAACCAAAACCAAACCAAAACCAAACAGAAAATAACAGGTGTTGGCAAAGATGTGAAGAAATTGGAACCCTTGTGTACTCTTAGTAGGAATGTAAAATGGTACAGCCACAATGGAAAACAGCATGGCAGTTCCTCAAAAAATTAAAAATAGGATTGCCATATGACCCAGCAATTCCACTTCTGGATATATACCCAAAATAATTGAAAGCAGGGTCTTGAAAAGATGTGAATATGTGCAGAATTGTACATTGTACATATGGCAGAATTATTCACAATAACTAAAACCTGGAAGTAACCCAAGTGTCCATCAACAGATGAATGAATAAGCAAAATGTGGTATATACCTACAATAAAATATTATTCAGCCTTAAAAGGGAAGGACATTCTGACATATGCTATAAAATGGATGGACTTTGAGGATATTTTGTTAAGTGAAATAAACCAGTTATAAAAAAGACAAACACTATGTGACTCTATTAATATATTTAGAGTAGTCAAAATTATAGAGACAGAAAGTAAAATGGTGGTTGCCATGGCCTCATGAAAGGCAATATGGGGAGTTATTGCTTAATGGGTGCAGTTTCAGTTTTATAAGATGAAAAGAGTTATAGAGATGGATAATGGTGATGGTTGCACAACATGATGAATGTATTTAATACCATTGAACTGTATACTTAAAATTGTTTAGATGGTAAATTTTTTGTTTTACCACAATTTTTAAAAATTGGCAAAAACCCACTATAACAAATCGAGGGAGACCTTAGAAGAAAAGAAAAAAAATTTTTCTACTTTAGTATCTACAAAGGCACATTATCCTACTTTTTATCAAGTGGCCCTGCATTTTCATTTTGCACTGATCTTGCAAATTATGTTAACCACCCCTGCAATGAAAGTTTTAGTCAGGTATTAAAAAATATTATATGACTGGACCAACTTAAATATAATTGAATTAGCTGACAGAATCCTTCAAGAAGTGCAAGAAAATAGAAACAAGTTTACAAAGATACAATACACTTGGGCTTGCCAGAGTCTTACAACTGAATCAGGCAAGTATGGTGGAGCCAGGACAGTCTTTCTAGCCTCGTACTTATCTTAAACACTATTCATTACACTGATGAAAATTATTTTGGATTAAATCACATCACATATTTTAGGCTAATTTAAAAACCCTCTGGTATAGATTTTGAGAACAATATTTTTAAAGCAACAACATCTGGAGTGTGGATTTCTGATTAGGGCACTTTGAAAGCTAACCAACCAGCCCTAGAGTATAGGTTAAAATTCACTTGCATACACACACGTTCAACCAATTACATTGCTCTGACAGTATAACACCCAGTCCAATCCCTCTCGGAGCTCTAGTACCCTTCCCTTGCAGCCAAACAAGAACTGATTCTCCCCCATTAGCTTTACATATATTTAAATCTATCCCTTCTTTAAAATAAAAAATACTCCCCATCCCTATCTTCACCTCTCTCTGCTGTATGTACACACACACACACACACACACACACACACACACACAAGCAGCTGCCTTGACTCCAAGGTATCACTCTTATTACCACCAAAACTTTTAACTTCTTGGTGCCTTAATTTCCTTACCTATAAAATGAGGACACTAATATTTACACTTAGAGAATTTTATATTCATCTTCCCACTTTCAATTTAAATATTACTCCCCCTGGGAAGCCCTCCCTGATTTAGTTGTCCTTCCTATTTCCCTTATAATACTCTATCTCCCATTTCATATCATTCATCCTGCTCCATTATTCCTTTTCTTGTTCATGTACCTGGCACACTGTAAACTTTGGGCCCAGAAAATTGACATATATTAATAACAACTGTCTCTCTAGTGCCTGACAAAATGGTGGCCTAATAAGTATTAATTTAATACACTTTGTATTCATTTAGAAATATCCACACGGTGTGCAGCTGGCTGTCCCTGGTCTTTTTTTAAAGATGCAGCACTTTCTTAAAGCAATTCACCTCTGAATGTGGAACTGCTTTTAAGGTTTAAAGATGCCTTCTGGCTAACTTTGAAAAGGATGTTTGCAGTATTATATCTATATATCATCTTCCCATCCATATTCCACCTGCCTCTACCCCCTCCCAAAGAAATACATCAATTTGTTTTCTCTGGACATCTATGATTGATAGCTACAGCTAGAGACTCTCTGAAGGCTTGGTGGTAGCAGCCAGAATGTCATTCAACCAGGACTGATGAAAGCAAGACTGAATATCACTGCTTATTGAGTTTAATTGTCCCTGGAAAACCTTCAGATGTTCCCTATGGAAAGATACAATTACAGGAGTTTCCTCCAGAAACACTTTATTATTTTTTAAATAAGAATTCACTCATCAAAATTGCCACAGGCAGACATACACACACCCTACTTAGTGATACAGTCTTTTAGGATACTTTTTGCCCATATGTGTTCATCTTACAGAAGAGGAAACTGAGGCTTATCAAGAGGAATTAACCCAAGGTCTAGAAGTCAGTGAGGGGAAGGACCAGCTTTCAGATGTCAAGCCCTGGGTCTTTCCATCCTCAGCAAGATTCTTCCAGAGTAAAATACGTTACTCTCAGTCACTTCATATAGATTTCAATAAACATATGAAACTTAACTGAGACTGAAGAATGGCAATCACCTCAGGATTCTGAGTTTCCTTGGGGCTTTTCTACTATTAGATATCTTCTTGCCCCTTGAGCTGTCAAATTATCTGTAAAAGGGCAGGGGAGTTGAGATACAAACTCCATGCAACGCCATTCTGAGACACAGACTTGATGATTAACTCTCATAGAAATAACTGAAATATAACATTGAACTTTATTGTTTCAGAGTGCTAAAAAGAATTTGTATTTTGGAGTATTGAATATTCTTTGTTGTCAAAGGCCAGGGTTGATTTTTCTTCGTATCCTCCATGCCTAAAACAGTTCCTGGCAGATAAAGGAGGGCCTGCTAACATGCTCTAACCTTTGTAAGCTCACTCTGGCAAATCCATCTCTTAAAGAGGGTTAGTGCAGAGAGCCGTTGAGAGTGTGGACCCTGAAACCAAGTTGTCCAGCTTGAAATTCTAGGCCTGACACATCTCATACATGTGACCTTGGGCAAGTTACTTACTTTCCTGCATGTCTATAAAATGGTTTTAATATCAATGTCTGTCTGCATTATCAGGTTAGATCATTGTCAGGAGGAAGAGACTTATATGTGCTTAGAATTAAGTGCCTGGCACTTAATAAGCACTGTATGTGTTTGCAGTTGTTATAAACATGTGTCCTAGGGTCATAACTATGGATGTCGACCATGATTTAACAGATGTTATATGTAAAGGATTAAGTGAGTTCATAGATACTATGTATACATTTACATAAAGGTATAAATTTGAAGTTTATTGTTATAAAGAATTTTATGAAATCGTTTTGTGATTATCAGTCCTTTTAAAAATTGCTTCCCTCCTGCCCCTACCAAAGAAAACTGGTCAGTAGAAATTTATAGTTAAGTTCTTGTAACCTATTTTAATGTTTAATTGATCAAGCCAAACTAAGTATTGGCAAACCAATATTCTGAAAAGGAGATGGGTTTCATGATTCATATAGGCTGTGCATATACATTTTACAATGACTACAATAGTTAGGGAGAGATTGCCTGACCCAGATATCTCTCTAAACAATCCTAGAAGAGGATCTTTACTCAAGAAACATTGATTACAACTGATAGAGCTCTGATTATGTAATATATGGTAACTTAAGCATAAATTATAAATAGTTATTAGGTACCAATATACAAATAAAAAATGAATGAAATGGTATAGAAAAAGCTGGTGCAGTGTGGGTATTTCTTGCCTTGTCTAAGTTTTTCTACTTTCCTTATGTTGGTCCCCCACTGACCATATCCTGTAGTGGTACATTCTGGACCACTACTTCCTCATATCGGGGTTATTTCCATTTGTGGAAAATTCTTAGGTCATATGTATGTAATTTCTCAAAAAGTTCTTTCTGTATGCATTTATTGCTAACCAAGTGTGTGGATGCAGTTTATGCAGTGAGCTGGGTCGCTAGGTCTGCTCCAGGCTGCCGCGCTTCTCGCCAACCTGAGCACAGTGGGCTTGGTGTGTGCTGGGCTGGTCAGGAAGGCAATGGCCCGGTCCTTTGCTGGAAAGAGGGGCTTCCCTGAGATTTAAACTGCAAGCCCCCTTTAGATAGAAGTGTGGGTGCCAGGATGCCCTTAATGTGACAACCTTGCACACATGCTCCAGCCTGCAACACTCTAAGAGTATTAAGTGTTCCACTGTTTTACAGGCAATAACAATGTGCTTCTCCAGAGTTAACTTGCCATTTGAAAGAGGAGCATTTCCTTCCTGAAAGAAAGATATCAAAGGATGCACTGTATTCTCAAAGTTTTGAGATTTTCCCCCCCTTTGGGGAAATTGAAATGTAGCTTATAACCTATGATAAATTTTAAAATTCTGAACTATTCAATAACATGCTGAGATTGTCACCATTTCTATCAACAAGCATGAAAAACACATCAAAGGAAAATTAAGAAAAAGTAAAATTATTCCCACAGACAAAAATGAGGTCGTAGAAAGTCATACAAAGTATTCAGGGAATAGTAAACACAGAATCTCAAACAATATACTAAAACTGATACATTTTTTTCACAGTGGAAAAAAAAGTGTGTAGGTGAAATAATGTGACCCTTTGATATTGAGTTAAACTGAATAGGAAACATGTTTACAGAGTTAATTCATCTAATCACAATTTCTCCGTTAGAAGAATTTTTAAATATTTTATTCTTTATGTGAAAGATGTGTTCCTTCTGATCTTTAATCAAGCTCAATAAATCATTCCATCAACATACTATAACATATGCCATCAAGATATAATGTACCATAGATCATTCTACTGATGGAGCTCCATAAACCAAGGAGTTGGTGAATATAAATCACATTGTCTTCTATTTTGCCTTGAAAGTAAACATGAATACTCATAGAAAAGAATACAAAAGAAAAACCACAATTTGTGGATAAAATGTAAAATGTCATTAAAGACTTTAATCAACATTAAGTACTTCATGTGAAATTAGAGTGCATCAAAGTTATTTTTATTCCCCTTTAAAGGTTTACAGGATTAATTGGTGATTACACATTTCAATTCTGCAGAAATATTCTTAACTGTCTTGATTCTATAGTGAAGATGGTTAAAGGTAGATAATGTAGTATAAATTCATTCCAGGCAATCCTACACAGTGCTGAAAAATTACCCTTTTTCCAAAATCCTGCTTTGATCACACCATTCCTTTGCTCAAAAATCTTAATGATTTTCCATTTGCCTAAAAAACATAGTCTCGGGGCATAGTTATTATGCTCCAAACTTCATCATTCCCTTAACACCCCGTTCTGTGCCTTTGTCCACGCTGTTCTCTCTGCCAACAATTTCTTTCTCATCTTTATATGTTCACATTCTAATTTTTTCCCACCAAGTCTTTGCATGTTCAAACCTTAGATAACTTTTAGGGCTCAATCAAATGTCAAATTTGTTATGAATCTTTCCATACAAAATTCTTCTTCCAAACCCCTGCCTATGATAAATACTTTCTGGCCAAAATTGTAATTATTTTCATCTCTGTCTTAACTTCTTTACAAAACCATAAGCTCCATGAAAGCAGGATCCAGATGACATTAATTTTAGAATGCCTTAGAATGCATTTGATGGAGTAGCTGCTGACTGATATTATGTTATGTATCTTTGGGATTAAAAGAAGTTGATTCTCATTTCTCTGATTCTCTCCTTTTATGCTTAATTGCACCTGGTGCTTTTAAGAGATAAGGGATGGGGCAAAGAAGGAAATACTCACAAGCAGTGAGTTCCCTCTGGTTTCTTTTTTAGAAAAAAAAAAAAATGGCCCAGCTTTCTGCCTATGACCCAACAAGTACTTGACTTCTTGATTACTTACTTACATTTCAAATTTTGAATTAGTCACTTAAACCCCAGAAATAAATGAGTCAAAGCAAGGCAAAATGTCAAATGATTCTCAGAAATAATAAGAAAGTATTCCTTTAAGTGGAAGGGAAATATAAAATGGAAATGAAGCATATCCATTTAGATCCCCAATATGTAAACATATACTTAAAACATAGGCTTGCAAAATTGAACAAATTCTCACAATTCCCATTAAAATCCCTTTCTCCCTCAATGATGAAAAAATATAGGCACATTTTAAAGTATTGAAAATGTATAAAATTAAAGAGGACCTGATATTTAGATCAGTTAGTAAAATTCATACCAAAATAAAACTGAAAACAGTAATTATATAGCTCCACATTTTAGAGGGAGGTCACATTTTAGAGTTCAGAATAAAGGTAAATCCCAGACTCTCTAAGCAGACTTTTTTTTTCTAATTTCCAAAACCATTTGTCAACCTGCTTCATACATCAGCTTCAATGAATTACAACAGAAAAATTACACTTAGATTGAAAGCAAAGTGAAATTAACTGGATAGACCATATCTTGTTTTCAAGCACTAACCTCCAACATCAGATACTGGAAAAAAAAAAAAAAGACTTACGGTACCTTGACATTGATAAAAGCAGAATTTGTTCTGGTGAGTTTTCCTTCCCTTTCAATCTTTTGGGAGAACATTTTCAATTATTTTAAACCAGCAGAATAATAAAATCTGCAAAGTTTTACTATCTACCTCTCCCCAGAGTACTATTAAATTAATGTGTGAAAGCCTAGAAAATTTAAGGCATCTGTCTTAGAATTGAATGACTATGGAATTTGGATCCTCTCTGGCACATTAAGTGCGCAAGGATATCTGTCTGATTCTCATTTTAATAGTAATTCTCACTTGACCTAAATTCCTGAACCCATGCCCTATGTAATATACAATGTCTTGGGGAGGACTTTCTAGTAAATTTCATTCATGAAAGTGGTAGTAGCATGTTCTAAATTTTCAAAGTTTAGGGGTTCATATTTATTCGTTTTTTTGTACTTGAGACTGTATGACATGATTAGTATCCATTCAACCAAACGTTGCCTTTGACTGTGTTTTACCATCTTATCACACATTGCTTGTGTTCTTCTGTTAATAAAATTTCCATTAATCTATCCACTCTCTACATAATCTCTGCCTCTGATCCTACTTTAACTTAGTTCAAATGAAATTCTTCCCTCAAGTGTCACAGACGAGGTCCTAAATCCCAAACTCTCTTCTTAGCTCTATTCTCCTTGGCCTCTCTGCAGCGCTTGGAACAATTAGCCACTTTCTATTTCTTGAAACTGTCTCTTCTTTTATGAATCTATGTATCTTTTATGGTTCTATGTATGTATGTATCTTTTATGGTTCTTCTCCTGATCAGTCTTTCTCATTTCACTTTACTAGAACTTCTGATCTTTAAGTGTTGGCATTTCTGTGGATTTCATTCTTGGCCTTTTTCCTTCTATGCCTTATTTCTTTGAGTGATGTTAAAGAAAAAACCGAGTTGAACAGTAGTTAAAGCAGTATAGCCAGACTTTATTAAGTAACTATTGTAATTTGGGAAAAGAAACTTCAGTGTAGAGCCGGGCTCAATTCTGAATACTGCATGGACAAATGGGGATTTATAGCCAAGGAGCAGAGTAGGGGTCAGTGACTGGAAAATTACCAAGAGGAAACATCGGGAATAAGGGGGGATTTTTGGGTAAACAGACTTAACAGGATTTTTACTGAAGGCCAACCAGGGTGATCAGACATCAAAATGGGGGATAAAGAAATTGACCAGATATCAAGGATGATCAGAGATATCAAGGGTGGCGGATTCTCTCTAAATTGACTTAGAAGTACTGCCAAAACTGGGCAATGCAGTCCCAACAAGGGTGGCTGCTGAAGCCCCAGGTTGAAGTCTAGAGGGCTTAGAGGAGCATGACTAATGTTTAATCAGAGAGAGTCTTTATCAGTGATCGCCTTCTCAGTGATGAAGGCAAGTACATCTCAGTGCTGTATCAAAATACAGATTCCTATTTCTAAAGTATTCTGAATGTGTCCACTTAGATAGTCTGTAGATCTCTCAAGACAAATATGCCCCAAAGTAAATGAATATCCTCTTCTCTTACAAACCTGCTTTTCCTCACTAGATATTACCAGTTTTATTCATGGCCTCCACCCACTCTATTTTTATAAATTTTTAAAATCGAAGTACATTTGATGTACAATATTATATAAGTTACAGGTGTACAATATAGTGATTCACAATTTTTAAAGATTATACTCCATTTATAGTTATTATAAAATATTGGCTATATTTTCTGTGTTGTACAATATAACCTTGTAGCTTATTTTACACATAATAGTTTGTACCACTTAATCCTCTACCCCTATATTGCTCCTCCCCGCTTACCTCTCCCCACTGATAACCACTAGTTTGTTCTCTGTATCTATGGGTCGGCTTCTTTTTTGTTATGTTCACTAGTTTGTTGTATTTTTTAGATTCACATATGAGTGATATCATACAGTATTTGTCTTTCTCTCTCTGACTTATTTCACTTAGCATATTAGCCTCCAAGTCTCTCCATGTTGCTGCAAATGGCAAAATTTCATTCTTTTTATGGCTGAGTAGTATTCCATTGCATATATATATATATATATATATATATATATATATATATATATACCACATCCTCTTTATCCATTCATCCATTGATGGACTCTTAGGTTGCTTCCATATCTTGGCAATTGTAAATAATGCTGCTATGAATATTGGGGTGCATGTATCTTTTCAATTTAGTATTTTTGTTTTTATCAAATATATACCCAGGAGGGAAATTGCTGGGTCATATGGTAGTTCTATTTTTAGTTTTTGAGGAACCTCCATGCTGTTTTCCACAGCAGCTGCACCAATTTATACTCCCACCAACAGTGTACGAAGGTTCCCTTTTCCTTGTCAACATTCGTTATTTGTGTTACTTTTGATGATAGCTATTCTGACAGGTGTGAGGGGATATCTCATTGTGGTTTTGATTTGCATTTCCCTAACGATTAGCAATGTTGAGCATATTTTCATGTGCCTGTTGGCACATCTGCATTTCCTTTTTGGAAAAATGTCTATTCAGTTCTTCTGTCCATTTTTTAATCAGGTTATTTGTTTTTGTTTTGCTTTTTTGTTTTTTTGGTGTTGAGTTGTATGAGCTGTTTATATATGTTGGATATTGTTAAAAATGACCATACTTCCCAAAGCAATCTACAGATTCAATGCAATCCCTATCAAAATAGAAATGGCATTTTTTCACAGAACTAGAACAAAGAATTTTAAAATTTATATGGAAACACAAAAGACCCTGAATAACCAAAACAATCTTGAGAAAGAATATAGCTGGAGAAATGCTCTGTGACTTCAGATGATACTGCAAAGCTACAGTCATCAAAACAGTACTGGCACAAAAACAGATACAGATCAATGGAACAGAATAGAGAGCCCAGAAATAAACCCACACACTTATGGTCAATTAATCTATGACAAAGGAGGCAAGAATATAGAATGGAGAAAAGACAGTCTCTTCAATAAGTGGTGCTGGGAAAACTGTATAGTTACATGTAAAAGAATGAAATGAGAACATTCTCTAACACCATATACAAAAATAAGCTCAAATTGCATTAAAGACCTAAATGTAAGACTGGAAACCATAAAACTCCTAGAGGAAAACATAAGCAGAACACTCTTTGACATACATTGTAGCAATATTATTTTGGATCTGTCTCCTAAAGCAAAGGAAATAAAAGCAAAAATAAACAAATGGGGCCTAATTAAACTTAAAAGCTTTTGCACAACAAAGTAAACTATTGACAAAGCAAAAAGACAACCTACTGAATGAGAGAAAATATTTGCAAATAATATGACCAATAAGGGCCTCCACCCACTCTTCAACCAGGAGACCTCAGACTGAGTTTTACTCCTACTCTTTCTCCCTTCTCCTGCCCAGTCTAATCTGTCACAAAGTCTTGAGGATTTACCTTTACAGTGTTCCTCAGATGTTTCCTTCTTTGCTGCTTCCACTCTTCCAGTCCTAGACCAGATCATCACTTTTTATCTAGCACCCGAATTACTTTCATATTTCCCTACATGCAATTCCTCTGCATTCCATCTTTTTAACTGTTGCCAAAATCCTCATTCAAAAGTACATGGTTAATGATAACTATTCCCTCTATAAGTTCTTTGATCACCTTCCTCAGTCTGTAAAGTTTTGTAGAACTAGGAAAAATACACAGGGACAGTGGTGAGCTGGAGCCGATGGTGTGCACTGTTTCCCAACTCAGAATTCTGTGACTCTCCTGTAGATATACATCAACCATGAAAACAGTAACAATCATAAAATCAGCAAATGCTACAAACCAAGGATTTTTTTTAAGATCTCTTTGTCAACAACGTCAACCAGCCACCAAGGCAGAGGGAACTTGTGTTGACTAAGTGCATATCGTGATGGGACAGTGTTACTTGTTATAACTAAAAAGTCTTCAAACATTTTGCTCTTATAGAAACTGAAATAATTTTGCAAATCCATGTATCCATGTATTTGTAAGCTGACATCTGTGTTAGATTGTACTGTTGCTCAAAAATAGTCACTTCTCTTCCTAGGGGACCGTTGTATTGCACCACAACATTGAGGTCAGCCTCAAAATTATGGAGATGGTAAAAAGATCAGTGGTTGCCAGGGGTTAGGAGTTACTGTGGATGAATAGGCAGAGCACAGAGGATTTTTAGGACAGTGAAATTTTTCTCTACGATACTATAATGGTGGATAAATGTCATTGTACATTTATCCAAAACCCATAGAATGTACAACACTGAGAGTGAACCCTAATGCACACCGTGGACTTTGGGTGATAATGATGTGTAGAGGTAGTTTACAGATCGCAATGAATGTACCTCTGGTGGGGGATGTTGATAGTGAGGAAGGCTGTGCACACGTGGGGACAGGAAATATTTTTGAACTCTCTATACTTTCTGCTCAATTTTGCTGTGAACCCAAAGCTCTAAAAAAAATGAAGTTTATTAAAAATAATTTTTTTAAACCAAAAAAAATAAAACACTCCTTTTACCTATCTTCATCTGTTATCCTGGTCGTACCTGTAACCTGACTATACTCTGAGGGCTTACCCTGAAGGCCTTTCAGGAGGAAGCTGGCTTTTTCTCATGCCTTGTGAACATGGGTTTGGAGGCAAAATACTCACCTTCTTTATTCTCTATTGCTGTTTCTGGAGCTTTACTCTCTGTCTATTCAGGTATTCCACAGATGCAGGGTTCATCAAGCCAATTGCAGGGATTTAATCCACAGCTCCTGAGGCTGCATGGAGAAATTTCCCTTTCTCTTCTTTGTTCACACAAGTCCTTGGGTTCAGCTTTGGTTTTGGCCCCGACACTGTGTGTAGGCCGCCCTCCAGTGTCTGTTCCCCACCCAGACTGGAGGGGGTTAAAGCAGCGGCTGATTGGGGTTCTCTGGCTCACTCAGGTCGGGGAGAGTGAGGGGTATTGTAGTCATAACTGGAATGCGGAGCGTGCCTTCAGTGGCAGAGGCTGGCGTGACATTGCACCAGCCTGAGGCACGCCATGTGTTCTCCCGGGGAATTTGGCCCTGGATCGCGGCACCCTGCAGTGGCGGGCTGCACAGGCTCCTGGGGGTGTGTGGGTAGTGACCTGTGCTTACGCACAGGATTCTTGGTGGCAGCGGCAGCAGCGGTAGTGGTCTGTGCCTGTCTCTGGGGTCTGAGATGATTGCTGCGGCTCACGCCCATCTCTGGAGCTCGCTTAGGCAGTGTTCTGCTGTCTGCAGGCACACGCAGCAGGAAGCCCCTCTCCTCGCGCACCCCAAATAATGGTCTCTTGCCTCTTCGGCAGCTCCAGACTTTTCCCGAACACACTCCCGGCTAGCTGTGGCGCACTAGTCCCCTGCAGGCTGTGTTCACGCCGCCAGCCCCAGTCCTCTCCCTGCGATCCGATCTCCGAAGCCCGAGCCTCAGCTCCCAGCCCCCGCCCGCCCCGGCGGGTGAGCAGACAAGCCTCTCGGGCTGGTGAGTGCTGGTCGGCACCGATCCTCTGTGCGGGAATCTCTCCGCTTTGCCCTCCGCACCCCTGTGGCTGCGCTCTCCTCCGTGGCTCCGAAGCTTCCCCACAGCCACCGCCCCACCCCCCCCACCCCCCGTCTCTGCCAGTGAAGGGACTTCCTAGTGTGTGGAAACTTTTCCTCCTTCACAGCTCCCTCCCAGAGGTGCAGGTCCCGTCCCTATTCTTTTGTCTGTTTTTTCTTTTTTCTTTTGCCCTACCCAGGTACATGGGGATTTTCTTGCCTTTTGGGAAGACTGAGGTCTTCTGCCAATAAGTGTTTTGTAGGAGTTGTTTCACATGTATATTTTTTTTGATGTATTTGTGGGGAGGAAGGTGATCTCCACGTCTTACTCCTCCACCATCTTGAAGGTCTCCCCTAGATTAACGTTTTCCAGGGTTTGGGGTTATGGAAGAATGGGAGTATTGGCTAATGAGTATGGGGCTTCCTTTTGGGCTGATGAAAATACTTGAAATTAGATGGTGATGGTAGTACAACATTGTGAATCTACTAAAAACTACTGAATGGTACATTGTAAAGGATGAATAATACTGCAGTGAAAAGAGTTAATTGGAAGTTCTGTGAGTATGTGCAGAACTTCGGTAGTAACTACTGGACTGCACTGTAGAATGATGAGGTGAAGAGGATGGGCAGTTTTAGTCTGCCTTCTGACCAATACTGTGGTTCTTTATTTGGGGGTTAGCTTATTTCCCTAGAAATGGATTTATAATGTGCCAGAATTCTCAGGACTTAGTAGGGAAGGGAGACTGGCGTCTTCAGTATTTAACACTTAGACTTGTATTTCACCGTCCAGCTGTACTCAAAGTCCCTGAGTCCTAAGGCTTTCAGATTCATCCTCTCAAGAGATAAATCTAGTTTCTGAGGCATTATGAAGAGACGGTTTCCAGGAAACTGAAAGTTGAGGAGAGAATCTGGATGTTTACAAGTTTTATGTTATAAGTACGTTCCCCCCCGTTTACTCTCCCACATGTTATGGCTACGGGATGGGAATAAACTTGCTTCTGCACTTTCCCACAGGCTGATGAAGATTCTAGCATTCTCTGGTCTGCTGAGTCAGTTACCACAATTCTCAGTTTACTCATTTGTGCTGCTATTATCTCTCCACCCTTTTGCTTTGGATTTGTTAATTGATCCCCTCCACCCTTTTTATTGTCTGAGGTAGGCAGAATCATCGTTCTCCAAAGAATTCTATAGCCTAATCCTCAGAATCTCTGAATATGTTCCATAATATGACAAAAGGAATTAAGGTTGCAAATCAGCTGGGTATCCTGGATTATTAGGGTCGGCCAAATGTAATCACAATGGTCCTTAAAAGTAGGAGAGGGGGCAGAAGAAAAGAGTCAGAGGGAACTATGCAGGAATGGTCAGAGAGATGCAATCATCCCGGCTTGGAAGGTACAGGAAGGGGGCCATGAGTCAAGGAATGTGGGTGTCCTCTAGATCCCCTAGAAGCTGGAAGGGGTAAGAAAATAGATTATCCCCTGGAGCCTTCAGAAAGAAATCAATTAGTGTTTTTTAAGCCACTAAATTTGTGGTAATTTATTCCAAGAGCAATGGAAAACTAATACATTGTCATTACAGTTAGTATAGGCCTTCCATGTTTAATCAGAAATATCTCCCTTTATATTTCACATGCTGAAATTTATTTACCATACTCTAAAATCTTCTCTTTGACATGCAATTTCTTTCAGCCTATCTTTTCGATCATTTTGACGTTTTAGCCAGTTGACATGGAATTGTAAGATTCACTTCCTGTGTACTGATACAGACTAACCTCTGGTTTCAGTTCTAATTGGTTTTTGTGCCATAGCAGTCCTTAGATATTTTCATTATTACACCTGGCTATAAACCACGATAGCCTACCTTTTTTCTACTGTGGAATTTAACTTAGAATACTCTTTAGTCAAAAAATGTTTTACTTTTCTATTCAGTCAACACTCTATCTCCCCTGTCCCTCCTATACATTGCATAAAGCATATACTGGGTTTTATAGCCATTTGGGTGTGCAGTGTGAATTCCTGGGATGCCGTTTTTCAAAGGTTGGGGAACCTGACTAATGCTTTTCTCACTGACTATAAGCTTCCTTGAAGATCATAACAGAAACTTTGTAAGATTAGCATATCTAAACTTGGAACCTTAGTACTCTTTCAGCAATTTCACAGCAGGATTCTCCTTTTAAAAATCATTTTAATTAGCCACTATCCAAATCTACACTGAAATTTTGATACCTTAGAATCAGTATGGTTTCTTTAGCATGCTATATCCCTAGTATTAGGAATTTGTTTCATAAATAGGCAATCTGAAACAATAGAAATAGAACAATAACAATAGAAATCAGAAACAAATTCTTAGATTCTAAGCCCTTCTGAAGTCTAAAGCTGAACCAACACTGGGTTATCTTCTCAGGGAAAAAACCTCCTGACCAGGAAAAACAAATATTTCAAAAACCAGATCATTTATCTCTAGTGTTCACACCTAATCCAAGCTCTGGAGTTGTATCCTGAAACTTGATTCCACGTTGAACCTTAGCTGAGGTACAGCTAAACATGAGCTTTTAATAAATCATCTTTTAATTAGTCATGACACCATACTCATATTTTCTCTTCTGCCTTAAAAATCATAGTTTACAAATCCTTGAATTTTATTTAATTCTGCAATATTCTCCCTTTTCTCTAAATGCCACATAATTTTATCACACTACAAGTTATTTTACAACTTAAGAAACACAACTATTTTGATGCTAGAGCAGCTTTTGGGAAATAAACCATTCTTTGCATAAAATCTATTAACCCAAATCCTGCTAATCCATCACATTGAATAAAATCCTACTAATAAAGTCACACTTAAAATTTTCTTACATGTAGAGAAAAGATAAAATTTCAAAATTACAGCTGGATATTTAAATTTTATGGGAAAATTCAAGAAGGCCCAGATATTCCTGACAAGCATATTAAAATTTGAGTATTTTCAAGAGCTGATTTCTTAAGAAAGTCTGAGGTGAGCAGGTTGGCTTTAAACAGTGTCTGTTTCCTTTAACTCCTTGAAACCAGAACTGATTAGGCAGGTTGGAGCAGCAAGTCTCATTCAACCCTGGCTATGCTCTATGACACATGCACTGATGACGACCCTGTACCTATATTCCAGAACTTCATCTGGAGCTTTTAAAAATACATGTTTCTAAATATATTGAGTCCAGATCTCATGGAGAGGAGTTCAGACATCTGTCCTCAAAAGCTTCTAGTGATTCTGATGCATAGGAGAAAATCACTGCCTTTACAATGGAGGCACCAAAGCTGCAGGAGGAGAAGGATAAGGAATCCTTAGCAAGTTTGTTGAGAGCCTCCTGTGAGTTGGGTACTTAACTATACTCGGCATGTTTTATTTCTCAAATAGAAGTTGGTTATGATAGAACATGCGTTAAGACCTGTCTTTTAATTCTTTTTTTTTTTAATATTTATTTATTTGGCTGCACCAGGTCTTAGTTGTGGGATCTTTTATTTGCGACATGCGGGATCTAGTTCCCTGACCAGGGATTGAACCCTGGCCCCCTGCATTGGGAGCATGGAGTCTTAACCACTGGACCACCAGGGAAGTCCCAAGACCTGTGTTTTAATTCTTCTTTTATTTTTTAAAATTTTTTATTTTTATATATTTATTTATTTATTAAATTTTAGTGGGTTGAGTTCCTTTTTTTTTAATATATTATTTATTTATTTATTTATTTTTGGCTGCGTTGCTGCATGTGGGCTTTCTCTAGTTGTGGCGAGCAGGGGCTACACTTCATTGCGGTGCGAGGACTTCTCATTGTGGTGGCTTCTCTTGTTGTGGAGCACTGGCTCTAGGAGCGTGGACTGCAGTAGTTGTGGCTCGTGGGCTCTAGAGCACAGGCTCAGTAGTTGTGGTGCACGGGCTTAGTTGCTCCGCGGCATGTGGGATCTTCCCGGACCAGGGCTCGAACCCGTGTCACCTGCATTGGCAGGCAGATTCTTAACCACTGGGCCACCAGGGAAGTCTGTGTTTTAACTCTTTAAAAAAATCACCTGCATGTCAAATTCAAGTAGCTTGCTTTGTCCAGTCTTTTTATTTTTATTTTACTTAATTTTTTGGAGCAGTGAGACTATAAATTTTTTCTTGCAGTTTTATTGAGATATAATTGGCACACAGCACTGTATAACTTTAAAGTGAACAGCACAATGATTTGACTCACATACATCATGAACTTATGACCACAATAAGTTTAGCTCATCCATCATCTCATACAGATATAAAAGAAAAGGAAAAACAAAAATATTTTTTCTTTGTGATCAGCACTCTTAAGGTTTACTCTCTTAACAACCTCCATTTAAAATGTACAACAGTGTTAATTATACTTATCATGTTGCACATCACATCCCTAGTACTTATTTATCTTATAGCTTGAAATTTGTACCTTTTGACCACCTTCATCCAATTCCCCCTCCTCCCAACCCTTACATGTCCAGCCTTTTTAAATTTTGTTTTTGAAATCAGTTTGGATCTTGGATTATTTTGACTATATTTGTTTTCCTAATGATGTTTCTCAATTTTATTCAGAAATGAGTTGCCTGAGTGGATAGAGTTTAACAAAACTCTGATAAACTAAAAAGTGAGTGCTTATGCGTATACAGTTGAAGGTGAAGTTGAGAACTTTTTACTTTACCAAATGGATGTTGTATATCTAATAATTAAGTGCTGGGACTTTAAGACAATCTCTTGGGCCTACATCCTGGAAATAGCTGTGTGAAACCAGGGAAGTGACTTAACTTTTCTGAACCTCAGTTTCTCCTTCTATAAAAGGGAAATGTCTTACCTTGAGTTTTCCCAGCAGCTGACTTTGAGACAGGAATTTCACTGCAAGAACTTTATTTGAAAAGTAGAGGGGAAAAAAAAAAGTAAGAATGAGTAAAAGTGAGACAGGGAAGAGAAGGTGGCCAACAAAATGTGTGTTTGGGGGCAGTTAGCATGTGAGCCTTGGAGCTGAAGCTCACTGGGGAAATTTTGGGAATCAGTGCAGTTACCTTATAAGGTCGGGGGCTATGGTCGTGGGGGACAAGATAACAACTCTTGTCAGTCTTTGACAGAAGGCTGCTCCACGGAGAGTTAATTCCCTGCCTGCCTGCTAGCCTGTCACACAAGCGAGTACTGTGGGTTTCAGCAGCCAGAGAAAGCCCTTTAGTACCGGTTAAAGAAATACAGTTGCTGGGGATTGGAAGTTGGACAGTGTGCACTGAAACAGTAAATAGAAGGGAATATGGATGGGACAGCAACAGACCTTATTTCATAGGGTTATTGGGAAAACAGAATGAAGCAATGCATATCAAACACTTAAAACATACTGAATATTCAATGTGTCTGTCCTTCAACCTCAGACTGCATATGAAGCTTTATATATTTATTTTCTTAAGTCTCTAGAGGTTGCTTTCTTATAATCATCACCCTTAACTTAAAATTTTTTTTGGCCGTGCCATGCAGCATGCGGGATCTTAGTTCCCAGAACAGAGATTGAACCTGTGCCCCCCGTGTTGGGAGCGCGGAGTCTCAACCACTGGACCACCAAGGAAGTCCCAACTCAAACATTTTTGTAACAACGCAATAAATGATTGATTATTTAAAGTACAATCTTTAAGAGTCAAACAATACAACTATTCCCATAATTATAATCTCTCCCTATTGGCATATTAAAGTGATAACATAGTCATGAAAATTACTACGTTTTTCCTCTTTTTGTACTTTCCAAGACCTGGCTGTTTAAGAAAATTTAAAAATTAAAAAAAATGTGTTCTTGCTACTGTCATATGACAAAGTCAATATAACAGTGAAAGAATAAGCTGTGTTCCATTCTGTCTCATATATCAGCAAAATTGCCCCGAGTTCAGACATGCTGTTATGTGAGATAGTTGATGATATATGGATCTACAGAATACAGCTGGGTTCCCAGATTACAGTTCAGTTTATGGCAAATCGTAGTTAGATTTGTAAGGAGAGGTAAAATGGTATGAAAGATATTGATAGGAAATACATAACAGTAAGACTTCTTTTAACTGTCCATCTTGAGCTATCAAGAGTTTCAAAAGACATTGCTTGATCCGTTATTGCTTGACAAAGCTCTAAAAGCAAAGAATAACAGTCTTCCTTTCAGATCATTGTCAAGACATATAACTACCTAAAAGTCAAGCTACTAGATAATGTGGATTTTATGGCATGGCTATCTCCATTATTGTCAGGAGTCTTGCTTTGCATGTCCAAATTATGGAAGAAGTTTATCTGGTCTGTCTACAAGCTAGATGACGGTTTCAACAGAGCTTTAAGTTAGAAAAGCTTCTACTATCATCATCTGTTCCTTGGATCTAGGCAGTAACAACGACTTTGAAAGCTTTCAGATCTCTGCTTCATCTTGCCCTAGGAGCAATGCTTCCTAAAGCTCATTGGTAGGGATGGAACTAAATTTCTCTAGTCCTAGTGAGAAGTTCCACTCTTTCTATTTCAATCTTCCTTGCCTCCTTACTAAACCTTTTCAGAAGAAAATTGGTGATGGTATTAGATATCCCTTTGGCATCAGTGGATGTTGGTCCACATTTCCATGAACAATGAAGAACAGAATATATGGAATTAGGTCCTTTGGTTCCTGTGGTTCTTTCTAGGAAGTCAAATAAATGCACCAATGTGGAAATAGGCAGGTGTCTGTCCCCAACCATAGACAAATCCATTTCATATTCTGGAAACAATCTCAACACGAAGGCAGATAGCTATTGGTATAAAGTTTGGTCTAAAATGCTTGGAAGATCTTTGTAAAGCTAATGGATGTTACATTTAGTCACATGAATCCTGAATGGGATTAAGGTGTTTAAGAAAGCACAGGAAAGTGTTGGAGAATTATCTTCTGTGTTCCTGAGATGAGCATAGGGAAAGAAAAAGTGTTTTATTATCAACAAAGGTAACATGTACGAATCTGATGATTCAATGAGGAAAATACCTCTTGATTGTCATTAGGCAGATGTTCTAAGATGTTGCTTTGCCATTTAAAAGAGACAAAATGTAAAAAATAAATATGCAGTTTGGTTTTTTTGAAAATAACTACCAAGATCAGATTTGAACATCCAAAGACAAATGTCCTGAGTATTTAACTTAGCCTCTGGCTAATGCATTATGTATACGTGTCCTCATCCATCTCTAATCTAGAGCCTCAACTCCTTTCCCTTCATCTCATTTACTTGTACAATAAGTACCTAGAGTGCTTCTCTGATGTATGATGTGTTAGGAGTTGTATGTATAAGAGCATCAACAAACACAGCTGTGCTCTTTAATCTGTAGATTTTTAAACAAGAAAGTACTATAATCAAATTTGTTTCAGAGCTATAACTTGCGTGACCACATAGACTAATGATGCTGGCTAGGACTGAGAGAGTGTGAGAAGGGGCTCCTGAAGCCCAGGAGTGAGATTATCAGCTCAAATTCAGATAATATAGGTGGAAATAGATTAGCGTGGACAGATTTGAATAGTATTTTTGTACTATAATCAATAGAACTTGGTGAGTGCTTTTACATGTTTAATGAGAAAGAGAAGTCATTTTTGCTTCCATTTTTCTAGAATAAACAAGAAATTATACATAACAGAGATGATCAGATTTTCTCTGTAGAAATTCCAGAGGAAAAAATAACGGACAGCATGTTCATATCTTAGTGCTTCTTGAGTCATGTTGGGGATCAAATAACGTATTATTTATGAGATCAACATATAAGTTGTAGAGCAACATATAAATATATAATTATCCTTGTGAATTGTTTTGCCAATTATGATTAACATAACTTTGTGCTTTATGGCTTACAAAGTGCTTTAGTGTATATTATCTCATCTGACATCCCGTTGGTACCCATATAAATATGCCAACTTCTTTCCCACATTGTGTGTTTGTTCAAGCTGTTCTTTTTTCTGGGAATGCCTCAATGTACTCTTTTCCTGCTAACTCTACTTATCCTTAAATTCTTGGCTTAACTGTCTTCCCCTCCAATCTCAATTGTGTCCTGTATACGCTACCATATATTTTCTATACAATGTATAGAAAAATATTTTTCTTTCAAAACTTACCACTACTTGTAATTATGTATTAATATGTGTGATTCTGTTGTTAATAGCCTTCTTCTCTACTCCATAAAATTCATGAGGGGAATGTTTTGTCCCTCGCTGTATCACCAGTTCCACAATGCCTGGCTCATAGTGAAAGGTAAATAAATACTTTTTAAAAAATGTGAAAAAATAATAATTTTACAATTCCTCTTTGCATATGGAAGACATACTTCACTTCTTTCACCATGTTTGACTTTAGTTCCTCTCAGGGTTTTGTCAGCTTCATTATTATTAATAACATACTATATTGTAATTTTTCTAGGTCCACTAGAGCATGAATCCCTTGAGAAAATGTGTTCATGTCCAGGTCATCTTTGCATTCCATCCCTTAGTTCAGGGAATAAAATGGAGTCAGTACATAGTTTGCTGACTGAATGGCTCATTGAGACTCATAAGGAAATTATGTGCCCAGACTTAAAGTGAAGGAGACTTAGGTGCTTATATTAAAGTGTTGGCCTGATGGGCAGGCATCTAATTTAACACACACATCTAGGAACATGCTGGAACACTCTCTGGGGATGGAGACTGTTGGATGCCACCACTGAGATTTCCCTTTCCCCTGCTTCAGGGTACCAGTATCTCCCAGAAGGGACCTTTCACATATATCTGATGTCCTGATCTTCATGGTTGCAGCCCAGGGGAACCTCTTGACAGCCTGACTCTGGAGGCCAGGGGTGACTGCCTTCCTGGTCCCATGGGACTGTAATAATCAGTGTCTCACCCAGAAAGGAGGTCGGACCCTTGTCTGGCACCCTGATGTTTGTAGCAACATCCAGGGGACTACATCACCTGGCTCTGGCAGCCAATGGGGCTTACACTTAGGGATCTCACAGGACTGAAACCAATGGAGAAAAAGTTCTTAAACAGCTATGACCCCCAAGGCACAGGAAGAGTTAAGAGACCCAGGAGCTCAGTCTTTCTGTGAGGGAGCCCTTTAGCTAATTATCATGGCTACAGCCTGAGGGACAGTCTTCTAATTAAACAAGCATCTAAAGGCTGATGGTTATTCTTTTCAGAGGCCTTGAAGGGTGGGCGCTATCTGCAGTCACTCTCTGCCATGCTCCAGAGCACCAGTATCTCCTGGAGGGGAGCTTTGATCACCTAACTCTGGTGGCCAGGGGTGGCTTGCATTCCTGGGTCCCATGGGACTATGGCAGTCAGAAAGATGGTTCATGGCAGGCTGCCACCCCCAGGGCACTGTGCAGAAAACAAAATGGGGAACACCCCGCAGTCTTTCTGTGAAGGAGGCCTCTTCTTGTCCTGGAGCTTCAGTTTGAGGGGCAGGCTTCAGGTGTGGCACACATCTAGTGGACTATGGAGCAGCTCTCAAGGAATGTGTGCTGCGGATGCCATCTTGGCTCTTTCCCTCTGCCTTGCTCCTGCCTGCTGGTATCTCCAACAAAAGAGCTTATATGCTCATTTGGAGTTCTAATTTTTGGAACTGCTGCCCAGGGAACACTTCCAGAAAACCTGGCTCTTATGGCCAGTGGGGCTTACACTTGCAGTCCCACTGGACTGTATTTATTTGCATACATTTAGAAGCTGCTGTCTGCAGGTCTGGCTTCCAAACAATGTGAATCTAGGTGCTGAGATCCTTCCCTTTGGGACACTGACAGGTCTTGGCACATCCTCAACTACTGGGAGCTGTTAAAAATATAATAGTCTGCTTGGACAAGCACAAAAGTTTGAGAGAAGACAGAGCTGGGGCAGAGTTCATCTCCTCCATGAGACCACTCCTTTAAGACTTGGAGAGGTGCTCGTTTCATCTACTGTATAGAAACCAGCACAGAGAGTTAAGGAAAATGATGAAACAGAGCACTATGTTCAAATTGAAAGAATAATATAAAATCTTAATGAAATGAGAATAAGTAATTTACCTGCTAAAGAGTTCAAAGTAATGCTTATAAATATGTTCATCAAATGTGGGAGAAGAATGGAGGAACATAGTGAGAATTTCAACAAAGAGATGGAAAATATAAGAAAGCACTAAATAGAAGACACAGAGCTTAAGAATATAACTGAACTGAAAAATACACTAGAGGGGTTCAGTAGTAGACTAGATGAAGCAGAAGAAAGGATCAGTCAAACACAAGGTGGTGGAATTCAGTCAGAGTAACGAAAGGAAAAAAGAATGAAAAAATTGAAGAGAGCATAAGGGGCTTATGGGACAATATCAAATGGGCTAACATCTCCATTATAGGGGTCCTAGAGGAGAAAAGACAAAGAAAGGGGCAGGAATCTTGTTGGAAGATATAATAGCTGGAAAACTTCCCTAACCTAGGGAAAGAAACAGACATCCAGATCTAGGGAGCCCAGAGAGTTCCAAACAAGAGGAACTCAAAGAGACCCACACCAAAAAACACATTGTAATTGAAATGTCAAGAGTTAAAGACAAGGAGAGAATATTAAAAGTATCAAGAGAAAAACAATTTGTTATGTACAAGGGAATCCCCATAAGAGTATCAGCAGATTTTTCATCAGAAGCTTTGCAGGCCAGAAGGGAGTCCAATACAATATATTCAAAATGCTGAGAGAAAAAAAACTTCCAACTAAGAATATTCTACCCAGCAATGTTATCATGCAGAATTTAAGTAGAGATAGTTTTCCAGATAAGCAAAATCTAACGTAGCTCATCACCAGTAGACTGGCTGTACATGAAAAGTTAAAGGGACTATTTCAAGCTTAAAAAAAAAAAGGTGCTAATTAGTAAAAAGGAAACATATATTTCACTGGAAAGGTAACTATATAGAAAATGCAGTGGATTAATCACTTATAATGTTAGTATGAAGGTTAAAAGGCAAAAGTATAAAAATAACTCTGATTATAATAACTGGCTAAGGGATACACAAGAAAAAAGATGTAGAATGTAACATCAAAAGCATAAAACATGCCAGGGAGAGTAAAAATGTTCTAAAAGGGAAGTTCATAGCAATAAATGCCTACCTCAAAAGACAAGAAAAGTCTCAAACAACTTAAACTTACACCTCAAGGAGCTAGAAAAAGAACTAATAAAGCCCAAAGTTAGTAGAAGGAAGGAAATAAAAAAGGTTAGAGCAGAAATAAATGAAATAGAGACTAAAAAGACAATAAATAAGATAAATGAAGCTAAAAGCTTGTTCTTTGAAAAGATAAACAAAATTGACAAAAAAAGCCTTTTAGCTAGACTAACCAAGAAAAAAGAGGACTCAAATAAATAAAATCAGAAATGAAAGAGGAGATATTACAACTGACACCACAGAAATACAAAAGATCATAATAGACTACTATGAACCATCATATGCCAACAAGTTGGACAACCTAGAAGAAATGAATAAAATCCTACAAACATACAACCTATTAAGACTTCATCTTTAGGAAATAGATAATCTGAATAGACCAACTTTTGTTTGTTGGGAGGATTTTGATTACTGATTCAATCTGCTTATTAGTAATCGGTTTCCCTCTGGGGACATTTTTCAATACTGGGAACATTCTTGGTCATCACAGTTTGGGAGAGGGCTAGAAGATAGCTAGAAGCCAGGGATGCTGCTAAACATCCTACAATTATCAAGCCCAAAATGTCAATAGTGCCAAGGTTTTAAGGTAATTCAAGCTAATTCAATTTCACAAATATATGTTGAGCTACTATCATGTGCGAGACATGGGGAATACAGCAGTAAACAAAAGTGATATGGTTGCTGTCCATAAGGAATAATGATATTTGTGATACTTGAATCTTATATAATGAGTCCTTTATAAATTAGCAAAAATCATAAAGTCATATTAATTAAAGAGAGGAGAAAGGTGAGCCTTAAAAATATGCTTTCTCTTTGATCTTTTAATTCTACTCATGAAAAATTTTAAGGGAATAATAAGAAATTTGCACAAAGATTTATCTACAATATGTTTTTTTTTTATCTGAGTAAACTTTATTAAAGTTACTTTTCCAGAAAATATATTCAGTAAGTGTGGTAATGTAGCAACAAACTTGGGCTCAAACACCTTTGAAATTTTAAAAGTAATCTTCAGTGATGTTGATCAGGAAATTCTTTCATTGGTGGGATTACTTCTCCAGTTTCCAGAATTGTATCACCTGGGAATAGTCTGGGCTTCCTTTCAACAATGGCATATGGTTTTGTATTCACATGATATTTGAGATAATAATGAATAATCCAGACAGGGATCAGTATATGAGTAAAAGCAAAGATACTGTGTCGGTACGTCTTATAGATCACGTTCTTCCAGGAGGCCCCGTCCTGCAAAAACTTATTCCAGAATTGCTCCATAGGCCGCACCCTCCGCAGGGGCAGCACCGGTTCCCGGGGGCTCAGCTCCTGATCCTTCAGCCATCGCCTTCTCAGCTCTCGCAGCTGTTGCAGCCGCAGTTTCTCGTTGGACGTATACCCTGACATGTCGCCGCTGATACCAAGGCAGCAGGATACGGCGCGCCTCCGAACCAGGGTCTTGTCACTTACGCGCGCTCCCGCTCTGCAAAGCGACCTTGCTAGGACGCCAGGGAGCGGCGCGCGCTACAATATGTTTTAATGAATTATTATTTATAATAGTGGAAATTTGGAAACAAATGTGCAAAAGGAAGGTAAAATAAAGTGTGAACATTCAGTTGAAGCTTTAAAAATTCACATTTTTGAAAAATACTGATATGAAAAATATTCATTGTATAAAGTTAAATGAAAAGCAGATGACAAATCCCTAAGTACTGCATGAACCTAATTTTTAAAAACAAACGTGGGGAAAAGACTAGCAGGAATTATGCCAAAATGAGTTATGAATGGCTCTCTCTATGCTGTTGTATTATGAGCAATTTTAATTTTTTTCTTTACAGTCTAGGTACGTTCCAAATCATATGAACACATATTATTTTTGTAATTAGAAAAAGAAACATGCCGTATTAATTACTACATGCAATGCCCTATATTAGTATAAAAGCAAGGGAGATACAATTTTCCCCCCTTGAGGTACTTAAATATAAAATTTAGATAAATGAGTGATACATGTGTGGGAAGTTTATAAATAATAATAATAAATACAAAGGTTAAAAAAAAGATCAAAACAAACTTATTTTGAATATCTACTAGTCTGGCCCTGTGCTAGGTGCATTCACCAACATTATCACATTTCTTGGTACCAACAGTTCTGTGAGGCTGGTATTATCACCATTTTAGTGATGGTGAAATTAAAGCTCATTGAGATTAAGTATCTTGCCCCAGGTCACCCACAGGTATGAAGTGGTAGCTTGAAGATTCAACCTCAGGCTTGAGTCATTTTTGTAAAAATGATCGTTTCTTCCTTTTGTGCTCTTCCATTAGGGAGACACAGGAACAGATGACCATTATCATTAACCTAAGCATTTCAATGGAATCCATGAAAACTCACTCATTTTTCTTGAGAGACTTAGGGGATGGTCCTCAACCAGAGAGGCTGAAAAGTATTTTTTAATTCCTTCAAGGACTAGTGAATGTCTTATATGCTCAGTGTGTTATAAGTACAGAATTTTTTTGTTTCTGATACTTGATTGCTTTAAGAGACTTAACATGAATCTGCATAACCATCAATTGCTTCCGCAAAAGGGGAGTTCTTAAACACCAAAGGTGAGAGGGTGATGTGTGATTAATAGCTGCAGCTGGATTACTTTTCTGGCCGTTCTCCTTATCTACAAGCGATATAACTGGCAGAAAGTCAGAAAATGGACGCTTAATCCTGCTTTCATCTGTGACAGATCTCTGTCTGAAAAGGAGTGGGCAGTCCCTTGTCCTTCCTCTCCTTTGTCTATATTACAGGGTGTTGGGCTCCATTTTCTCTGACACGATAGAAGAATTTATTCAAAATAATCGTCCTCATTTAGATAGGGGAGTTAGATCTAGCACTATGCCCAGACAGCACAACCAGACCTAATTCTCCCCCTCTATTAAACAAATAAAACATCACCCTTGTGTCTGCTACTGAAAAATGCCAGTAGCTCAAGATTTTTCAGTTTGTTCAAGCCTGCATTACAAGAAGCCTAGAATTTCTTCTGTTGTTTAACTCAGAACTTTAACCAAGCAAAAGTTCCTGGGAGTAGCGAAGAGGGGGAAAAATGTAAGATGCGTTTTATTTAAAAGACACTGAATATTTTATTACACTTTAGCTTTTGTACATTAAAATTCAATTTTATGATCATTAGTCTTACTGTTTTAAGTACTATCTTCTTTTTATTTCTCCCTTAATGTAATGGTAAATGACTTGGGAAATGGAGTTTCTTGGCTATCAGAAAAATTGGAATTTCATATGGAATTTTTCGAGTCTATCTAGCATCCTGATATGAAACATTAAATTTATTTTCACATTATTAATAATACTGACATTATTTGATTGTGTACCTTAAAATCTGAAAAATATGTATGATTTCCCTCACTTTCTAGATGAAGACACTGAGGCTCAAAGAGTTTAAATACATTATTCCAGGCCATATAGTGGTAATTATTTGACTTCAAATTCCAACCTAGTCTTTCTAAATACAGATTCCATACACTATTCTCTTTCCTGTACACCATACTCACTTTTATGTCAAATATAATTGTTGAAGCACATGAAAATATGTTCATCACTAGTCATTGTGGAAATGCAAATTAAAACCACAATGAGATACTACTTCACACCCACTGGAATGGTATTATAAAAACAAACAAACGAACAAACACAAAATCAAGAATAACAAGTGTTGGCAAAGATGTGAAAAAGTTTGAACTCTTCTGCATTGCTGGTGGAAATGTAAAACGACGCAGCCATTGTGGAAAACAGTACGGCAGTTACTGAAAAGTTAAACACAGAATTACCATGTGATCCAGTGATTCCACTTCTGGATATGCACTCCAAAGAATTGAAAGCAGGGACTCAAACAGATACTTGTACAACAATGTCCATAGTAGCACTAGTCACAATAGCCAAAAGGTAGAAACAACCCCACATTCATCAACAGATACATGCATGAACAAAATGTGCTATATACATACAATGGAATATTATTCAGCTTTAAAAATTAATGAAATTATTATACATGCTACAACATGGATGAACATTGGAGACATTATACAAAGTGTAATAAAGCAGACACAAAATTATAAATATATGATTCCACTTATATAAAGTACTTAGAATATTCATAGAGATAGAATGTAGAATAGGTGCTGGGGGGTGAGGAAAATAGGGAATACTTGTTTAAAGAGCATAGAGTTTCTCTTTGGGATAATGAAAACATTCTGGAAGTGGATAGGGGTGAGGGTTGCACAATATTGTCAATGTACTCAATGCAACTGAATTGTATACTTTAAAATGGTTAAAATGTTATGTATATTTTACCACAATAAAAAACGTAATTGTTGAAAATGATAAAATTGGGGTTTATGAAGCCATCTCTCTGATGGATATTAGAAGTTGAGCTCAGTATTTGCATGAAAATAAGTTTGTATTCAAAACATTAGATCAAGTTGTGGGAAATACTGAGAGCTCTATGGAGTAAGGAGAAAACGTCTGGACAGAAAAAGACAAGATAAAGACAGCAGTACAACTTAACATCTCTAGTCACATGCATCCCCCAATGTCAATTTGAGGTTCACATGATCACTCTGTGTGGTGTGGCCCTTGCATTTTGTTCCTGGGCTCTGACCCTTAAGTAAACATTTTATTATCATGAATTGTCAACCTCACTCCTCTGAAATGGTAAATATGCTTTCCTTGATAATTAGGTAGTTTATCAATCACAGGAAGTTTTAAATTAAATGAGATAATGAAGTATATTAACCCAAGATCATTTAGATCTTGAGTTCAAGGTCTGGAATAAACTTTTTAACCAAGGGGGCAGCTTTATAGATTTGATGTCTAAAGAATTTACCATGTTTAATAGAAACTGGTGAGTGAAAGGATTTGAGTATAAATTAAAATGTGCAATAGATTTTGAAATCATACTTTTAAGCTAAAACTATACCTGAGAATTTGATTAAGTTTGTAAAAATCCAAAAGCTGGAGATGGACTTTATTTTCAATTCTACTTTATTATATTTACAGGACTGTTTTAAATGTATAGGCAGGTTTTCTTTGTTGCAGTTTTGGTTTTGAGTTGTCAGGAAGTTTTTTAAGTGCTCTAAAAATAAAATATATTAAATTTCTAAATACAATCTAAAATATTCTAGAAAATGTAATTTACTAAAGTTGTCAATGGGATTATTTAAAGTAATTTTGTCTATTCAACTTGAATTAATTGAACATTCATCAAAGAAAAAGAGAAAATACTTGCTCTTTGTTTATTAGTTTTATAAATAGTAGAATAAGATGTGTTAGTTAAATTAAAAGCCTAAAAGAAGCTAGTTTCCTTTTTAATTACAATTTTAATAAAAGTTATATTAATTAGAAAGCTAAGTAATTGGACATAGTTTTTGCTATGCACAAAGGCCCCTTCCAGATATTTAAGAACTCAGACCAGTAAATCAACTATACTTCAATAAAGTAAATTAAAAAAAAAAAAAACTCACACTGATGATCTTGACATGAAAATGACACTAAATCAATGGTTCTCAGCTCCAGTGGATATACTTTTGGTTTGGGGTCAAGTAAATTGTCAGTAATAAAATTACTCAGTGTACAAATCACTTACATTAAAGAGTAGAGTAGATTCTTGGTTATCCCTATAAGAACAGTGACCTTCTTCCTTGTTTTACTGCATGCTTTCTTTAGTAGGAGTATTTGTGAATAGCAATGCATTGGGGTATGTAACTATCATCCACAAAGATTCCCTGCCCAGGAGTCACTCCAAGGACTGTGGAATGACTAGGAGAGTGAGAAGATTAAGAAACAGTAAAGTAAGACAAAGGGTTCACTAGAATGTCCCATTCTCTTTGGTTCCTAGCACAGAGCAGCATTTCTTGCTAGACATACTTGCATGAATATTCCTGTATTTCTGTCTCTGCCCATAAAGGATTGAAGGATTAATAAGATCTGATATATGAAATTTTAAGGCATGACAAATTTTGACAAAAATTTTCTTGATTCTGGTTGTATATCACTAAATAGGAGTCAATTGAGTAAAAACTATCTCTACCTCTGAGTATTCTTTTTCTTTAAATAGAATGTTTTTATTAGGAACTCTTCCAGAAAAAAAAAAAAGCCCCAAATAATAAATATGAGCATTAATTCTTAAGAAACTTTGTCTTAAGTGTGAATGAAAAGAAAGCACAGAATAGGACTTGTATATAACCTCTAAGCAGAGTGTTCTGGTACATATTTAATAACCAGGTATCCAGGGGAAAAAAAACCAAACAAAAACAAAACAAAAAATCCTGATATATAGCATTTGCCAATGTCCCTGTTATAAATAATCTCACCATGGCCAATTTCAAGCTTTCAACATCAGCTCAAGTGTGAGTCAGTTCCAGCACATTAGTACCTTTAAGTCTTGTATTCCTTCTTCTTTATTCTGGTAGCTGATTATGAAAAAAAAAAGAAAGGAAGGAAGGAAGGAAGGAAAGAAAGAAAGAAAGAAAGAAAGAAAGAAAGAAAGAAAGAAAGAAAGAAAGAAAGAAAGAAAGAAAGAAAGAAAGAAAGAAAGAAAGAAAGAAAGAAAGAAAGGAAAGAAAGAAAGAAAGAAAGAAAGAAAGGAAGGAAGGAAGGAAGGAAGGAAGGAAGGAAGGAAGGAAGGAAGGAAGGAAAAGAAAGAAAGAAAGAAAGAAAAAGAAAGAAAGAAAGAAAAGGAGGGGGAGAGAGAGAGAGAGAGAGAAAGAGAAAGAAAGACAGACAGAAAGAAAGAACAAAAGAAAGAAAGAGAAAGAAAGAAAAAAGAAAGAAAAAAGAAAGAAAAAGAAAAAAAGAAAGAGAAAGAAAGAAAGAGATAAGGAGAGAAAGAGAGAAAGAAAGAAAGAAAGAAAGGAAGGAAGAAAGAAAGGAAGGAAGGAAGGAAGGAAGGAAGGAAGAAAGGAAGAAAGAAAGGAAGGAAGGAAGGAAGGAAGGAAGGAAGGAAGGAAGGAAGAGAAAGAAAAGAAAGAAAGAAAGAAGAAAGAAAGAAAGAAGGAAAGGAAAGAAAGGAAGAAAGAAAGAAAGAAAGAAAGAAAGAAAGAAGAGAAAGAAAAGAAAGAAAGAGAAGAAAGAAAGAATGAAAGAAAAAAGAAAGAAAGAAAGAAAGAAGGAAGGAAGGAAGGAAGAAGGAAGGAAGGAAGGAAGGAAGGAAGGAAAGGAAGGAAGGAAGGAAGGAAGGAAGAAAGAAAGAAAGAAAGAAAGAAAGAAAGAAAGAAAGAAAGAAAGAAAGAAAGAAAGAAGAAAGAAAGAAAGAAATGTGTATATCATGTTAACTCAGACTCCTCTTACTTTATAGTTCATGACCATGAATCCCAAATGGGCCCTTAATTTGCAGGCAGCCGCACTACACATTCCTACTCAGTTCACACTCCCACTGCTCTGGATAAATATTTTGTACCTTTTCCTTTCTCCCAAATTCCAAACAATACCTCTCCCATTTTCACTCTCGACTGATGGCCTTGCTCTATTTCATTTAAAAAAATAAAGCAATCAGATAAGAAGCACTACATACTTCCTCCATCTTAAGACCTACCTCCAAGCATCTGTACTCTCTTCCTCCACCTCCTACTCCTTTCTAAAGCCAATTCCTGCCTTTGTGGGTCAGAGTCCATCCTCTGTTTTACTCAAGTCATCACTCCTGTAATTCTCCCCACTCTCTTCTGAAGCATCAGTTTTACTAGATCAATACAATCTGTTAAAGTGTTACATTTGCTATCATTTTGTTAAAGTTTCTCTCAGCCCCACTACCTCTATCGGCGGTTGTACCATTTCTTTGTCCCCTTTTCAGTAGAATTACTCTTGAAAGAATTGCCTGTACTCATGTCATCAGTTCCTCTCTTGCCACTCTCTCTCAAACCCACTCCTATCTGGCTTTCACCTTCATCACTGCTCCACCAAGACTGCTCTTATCACAGACGCTGGAGTGTCCTACTCACCATTTCTCCATGCTAAAGATCAACCCGAAAACTCCCTGGCTCAACTTCTCTGCCTGAGAGTCTTTCCAGATGCTCAGAAAATCACAGTCATGTGAGGAGGGAGTGAGAAACATCGGGGAATTAACATCACCCACACTCTCCCCACCCCCGCGGTGTTAACTAATTCTTGAGGGGTCTAAAATACCACAGTGTCCTGCCTCTTGGGTAGAATAATTCTGAGCTGTGTTTTATACTCTTTCCCAGGGTTTTCTTGTGAGACGGAGGCCCAGTTGTCATATGTTGCTCAATAAGGCACACTGATTGCCTGCCTTTTCTTCTCTTCCTTATATCATGTCCCTGATCCACTATTGACATTCCTGCACTTCTCAAATGAACTCCTTCCTCTGAAGTTTTTGCTTAGAGTCTGCTGCTGAGGGAACCAAAACTAACACCATCACCAGTGACCTCCACATCATTAAACTGAATGATCAGTTCTCAGGTTTCTTCTTTTGAGGCCTTTCAACAGGATCTAACACAGTTGTTCACTCCCTTCTCTGGACTAGCTCAACAAATCTTTAGATTTTTCTGCTAAATCACCTGTCACTTCTTCTCAGTCTCTTTTAGTTCTGTCTCTTCTCCCCACTTCTAAGTTTGGAGTGCTGCAGGTGAGCAGTCCTTGGTCCTCTTCTTTCCTCCATCAGTGACTCTCCAGGTTTTATAGACCATCTCTATGATTTTTGTCAACGTCTGTTCCATTTCTTTCTGATTCTAATTTATATATTAGCTCCATAATGATGTCATTTTTGTCCTCAATTTGTTTCCTTAAGTATGCAGTTTCTCTTATCACTTTATTCTGTTGTATTATCATCTTATGTTTGAATTCTTATTTTATTGAATTCATGGTCTTCTTACATATTTCTATAGTGTAAAGCAAATTTGTGGAATTTTTTTTCACTTGTGGTTTTCTTCTAGGTTGAAGTATCAGTCTGAAGTTTGCAAGCTGTTCTTTTCTTTCATCTTTACCACATTATGCTTACATCGTTGCCACAAATTTTCTATTTATCCAGCTCATAGTTAGGTGGCTTTTCTCCACTGAGTCATCATACTAGCTCTGATACAATGTAGCTTTCCTTTTGACTCCAGGGTCACCATGAATCTTTGTGCAGCTCTGCTATTGCACAGGGCATCTGGTCCAAGAGGTGACTGGGGTTGACAGGTTAACATTCTTTTTTTTTTTTTTTTTTTTAAGATTAATGTTATTTGTTTATGATTTGATGATCAGGTCATCATTTATTGTGCTACATCTCTTAATGGGAGCTCTTTTATCTAATTAACATAAGTGTGCCTTAGAGTGGTCCTTCTAGATTCTCTTCCCTCCAGAACTGAGAACAGGCTTTTTTGGTCCCTTCCAAATCTGCTTATTTCGTCTTCTAGTTGCTTTCCTAAAGTTTGAGAGAATGAGGGTGAAAGGAGCTAGGTTGAAGGGATGTGGAGACATTGTCATACCTTGATACTCAGCTCTGCTCTCCTGAGATTTCTAAAATGTCCTGTGCCCGGATTCAGGCCATATACTTGAGGATGGTATTTAGAGTGATTTCCATTCTCATAGGGATAATCCCTAAACTGTGAATTCTTTCCCCAGTTCAGGGAGAGGCTCTGGAGCCTTCCTGTCAAGCACAGAGTCACCCATATTTTTTAATAGAAAATATCTTGTTTCTCCTCAGCAGCCATTTAGTCAACTTTTTGTCAGTAGATGAGAAAGACCAGGATCCTACTCGGTTGCTTTTCTCAAAATGTGGAGGGTCTCAGTGAGGATATTCAGAAATTTCTCGACTCAGTAGCCTGGTTTCTTTAGGAGACTGCAGTGATTTGTGGCAGAACAGTATTTCCTTACTCTATGCAGAACCATGTTTTTTCTTGACTAACCACCTTTAGTCATTTGATCATTATTAGAAGGTTTGATTTTTTTAAAAAATTAGTTTTTTTCACTCCATTAAGGAAGGGAAATTCTGTAATACATTTTTCATCCATTATTTTAAAAACAGAACACAAAAGTCAAACTTTAGAAAAGTGATTCTAAAAATGAAACAAAGATATCATCTTAAGATGGTTGCTGGTCAGAGCTGTGGTCATTTCAAAATATAAACAAGTATTGTGAACTTGACCACAGCAAATGTTTGTTTACATAATAAAGCCAAGAAAAGAATTTTCCCCAAAGGTGTAGTTACCCTCTACTCTCAAAACTTCCCACAACTATCTATTCCTCATTCTCTCCTTCATAGGAGGGGTCATCATTAAGGAAGGGAGTTAGAAACATTTGCTGTAGGGTTTCCTTGGGGACAGAATAAATCAACTTTTTAGACCAGAAAAATACAGCATCTCCTCTTCCTCTTCTTTCTTCTTCTTCTCCCCTACAAAGATCACTTCCTCACCATAAGAGATTTATACCACTCCTGAATATTTGCTTGTCTGACTTTGCATATAGCAACTCCAGAAAGCAGTGTTTGCAGGTTTAATTGATATAAGTACAAGAAAGGGCCATTCTGGTATCAGAATTCAATTTTGTTATTTTGCTTGTTAGCTTGATTCTTCCTTTAAAAGTCAGAAATAATTTGAATGATGGAAATAATGCCAAGAAGGCTTGACATAAGGGAAAAAATGTAATTAAAACAAATAACACACAATCATTTAAATTTTAGGATATTCTTATAATCCTGTTTTCCTTTCTCATTGACCAAAAGAGAATTATAGTTAATACCTGACCTGCTGATCTTGAGTGAAAGATAGAGAATTCATTATTTCCAACAACTTCTCGTCTTCCAGAGAGGTGGGCATCGTGTAAATTTACTAGTAAAGTATGTAGCAAACAGGCCGGACTCTTAGGACAATGCAGATCCATCAAGGCAGAGTTCTCAAGATAAGCTCTATGGGCTTTTAATGAGTGTTTTATTAAAAGACAATTTTGGGTTGAAATAAGCTATTTAAAATTAAATAAATTTAAAATATTATTTTTAACAGCAAGACATCTTATAGCCTTTAATATGTAAATTCTAAGAGACACATTTCCCACCTTATCTTATCATGGTGGAGTTCCATATTGTTTGGCTGTAGGGAGTTTGTTTTACTGATTTACTTGTTTTATATTTATGAGGCACTCTCCTTTTAGAACACAATGTAGGAAAAGATAATGAGGGTAAGAGGCAAAATTGTGAATAAGTTAAAAGTTTGTTTTCTGTACCTCCATTTCCTTTTTCTGGCTATGTCATACCTTTGTGTGACCTTAATTGTGCTTTCGGGAGTTTTATGTTTTCTTATTTCAAATTATGGAATGAAAGTCTTTCCCTAGTGATGGATCTTAAAGGAAGGGGTGATTGAGGTGGGGAGTGTAGGGAAGCCCACAGGAGGACCACCAACATCCCATGGGGGGACCTGGAAAGAGTTCAGACAGCTGGCTAGGTTAAGACTACTTCTGCCAACTGAAATTGTAGATGAAAAAATAAGCAGCTCTTTTCATTAACAATCTGATAATCACTTTCTGCTGCTTTGAGGTAAAGAGCCTGGAAATTCCAAACTATTTTGAAAGGCTCCCCACTGATCTCTGCCAGGCTTCTTAGTCCGGTGCCTCTGATGCCATGTGCACCTGGATGGGTCTGGCTTGCTGAACCATATGTCGGTTTCCATGTGCCGCACCTGAAGATTCCTCTGGTCCACAGACCCTCTCATCACTTCTACTTCCCCTCACCATGTCATTTGGGCACATCTCAGTCTTTGTCACATGCAGGCAATAAGGAACCATGAGATCTGAATCAGGCTTGTCTGTATCACGTGTCCAGCTACTGCCATTGCCCCAAACCATGTTGGGTAACTTCTCCAGGCTAACAACTTCTCCTTATTACTCCTGAGAGAGCATACTACTTCTTTTGTACCTATTTTCATGTTTTAAAAACCATGCACCATATATACACTACCAAACGTAAAATAGATAGCTAGTGGGAAGCAGCCGCATAGCACAGGGAGATCAGCTCGGTGCTTTGTGACCACCTAGAGGGGTGGGATAGGGAGGGTGGGAGGGAGGGAGCTGCAAGAGGGAAGAGATATGGGGACATATGTATATGTATAACTGATTCACTTTGTTATAAAGCAGAAACTAACACACCATTGTAAAGCAATTATACTCCAATAAAGATGTTTAAAAAAAAAAAAGAAAACCAGGGAATAAAAAAGAAAAATTAAAAAAAAAAAATACACCAGTTAGCTTTTGCTAAAATAAAGCTGCATAACAAATAACCAACAAACCTTAAAGGCATATGAGTTAGACATTTACTGCTCACATGTGTAAAGTCAGCTGGGGATCAGCTAGGCAGCTCTACTGATCCTGGCTGGACTCACGCACCTTTTGAGGGGTAGCTGGTGTTTACTACTCTAAGCTGCTTTGACAGATGCAAGGCAACTCAGCTATGTTCCACATGTTTCTCATCCTCCAGTAGGCTGACCTGAGTGTGTTCTCATGGCAATGACAGAGACACAAGAGGACAAGCAGAGGCAAGAAGGCTCCTTAAAGTTTTGGCTTGCTGTCATGTTTGTCTCAATCTATTGGTCAAAGCAAGTCAGTGGTTGAATTCAGAATCACACTGTCCACAGGGGCGGACACTGCAAAGTTACATGACAAAAGGTTATAGATACAGGAAGAGATGAGGTAATGTAGTCAAATGATACAATTTCCACCATCTTGGTACAAACATATTTGGAGTTAAGTGAGGGCAAACCAGAGCCTTGGTGCTTGACTTTCCTGCTTTCCTTCCAACGTCTCAATTTTGCACCATTCACCAGGACCCTAAGGATCTGGCTCCCTCCCCTTCCTCTTATGACCTGGATGTGTTCTTCCTTACACAATTGTGTATAGTCAAGCCCATCAAGTAAGCCTCTTTAGTTATGAAAGAGTGAAATAAAATAACTTAGAAAATTCTGACATGATTTGCATGACTACAGTGTTGCTAGAGGGACTGATAAATTCAGGTTTGAATCTCAAAGGTGACTACTGGCCTCTTCAGTTTAGGCAGTATCCTTGCTATTCTTCCCTTGAGAAATAAGCTTTGAGCCTAGCTTTGGAAATTTAAGGCTGCCAGTAAACATGATTTGATGGAGAAATAAAAATGCATCAGCTTAATATTTACAAAATACACTCCCATTACATTTTACTTCTAACTTCAGATACAGATTTTACTTCAGGCAGTGGATTTTATTGCTTGACTTCATAGTTTGTTCCAAGTATATTTACATTTTGATACAGGACCTGAGCTATTTCACCTCTCTGAGTTTCCATTTCCTTATCTAAAAAATAAAGGTATAGGAATTGAAATGTGTAAGCTTGGGAAAGTTACTTAACTTTTCTGGGTTTTAGTTTCCTCATCTGTTAAGTAAAGTCTATTGGAAAGCCCTTGCAACACAATTTATTCTTAAAATTCTAAACACCCTCAAGACCTAAACTCAAGACTCCGATTGTAACAGTGGAATAGTTTTAATACTGTGCAAATGGAAAGGGAGATATTTAGAGACAAAGAGCTCTATTCAGTACAGTTCAAATCAGACAGTGGGACCATAATACAACTTCTAAGGCCAGTTCTGCTAGAGACTGGAATACTGCCTGTATAAAAACAAAAGATTCTGGAGAATATTGACTTTCTGAGGAAGCAAGTCAGGAATACCTAAGCTATTTGCACCTAAAGCACTGAGTGATTAAAAGAAAATTGAGAGTCCATTTAGGTAGAGGAGAAAGTCAACTGAGAGCATATAAAATAGCAATAAAGGCTGCAAATACAAGAGTTATTTATCAATAATTGCTGTAACTTATTGTACTTCAGTGTTTCAGATACTATACCTTCATTCCTCCACTAATCTTCACAAATACTCTGCAAGATAAGCATCATTATCCCAGTTTCCAAAACTGTATATGAAAAGTATCTATCCAAGAGTACACATGTATTGGGGTGCATGGAGACTGGAGGTTTAGTGAATGCTGCAGACTTCTGGACACAGCCAACAGAACTAGGTGGTAAACCAAGTGGCTGCTTGGGGAAGCAATATTGTATTTCCCCTCCCCCAAACCTCTCACATTACCAACTGTGTTGAAAGTTAGCTGTTTTAGCCACTCCTGTGAGAGCAGTAGTTCTATCTGTGTGTCCCCTACATCCTGTCCTTAAAAAGGTGTCAGTTACATTGTATGAAAAAAGTTGAGAAAAGAGAAGCAGGCTATTGTTGGTCATCTTGCAAAGTTCACCATGAGTTAAAATCAGAGCTCTGTTCCCTCCACACGTGTGTCAATTACTTTTATACAAGACCATGGTAGAATATGGAAGTACAAAGTAGAGGTCTATCAAACTCATCCTTGAATATTCTGATGCTACAGTTAACAATCATGCTTTGTTAAGAGAAAGGAAAAATTTTGAAAAGAAAGTTCAGTGGAATGGGAAATTTATACAACAGGTGAAATCCAGGCAAAATATTTTGACCCTGGCAAAACGGGAGATATGGTCACAGTAGTACTTGACTTCTTTAGTAAAACACCAGGCATTCACAGCCAGGCTTTGTGGAAAGAAGGAGTTTTTGCTAAATTCCTTTGGTTCTTATTTAAAATATCAAGAGCTAAATCCAGTGTACTGCTCTTGGAGCTTCCTCCATAGTATGGGGTGGTATCTTAGTCCTCTCTGACTTTGAGCTTAGGAAGGAAGACTACACAAAAGCCATGGCATTCAAAAATTTAAACCCTGACTCATAGCAAGAAACATATTTTCTTTAGATATACAGTACACACACACACACACACACACACACACACACACACAAGAAAAGTATCACCAAATAATACCCATGCACCTTTCCAGTTTGCAATACATTTTGATATTTTTCATTGTTTTTCATTTAAAAACTAACAATTACCTATCAAATTAATGTCATGTCCTGGAGACTATGGGGTAGCCATCAGCAATTTGAAAAATGCTGATGGAGAGGTCACAAAAGAGAAAGCATATATCGTCTGTCCTCAAGGAAACTGGGAAGAAAGGAGATAGGATTAAAGGAGGAAATTTTCTCATTCCCCCTGTCAAGCCTAGGGTTTGAGAGTTGTTTTAGAAATAGCCAGGAAAGTAAAGGACCTCCCCAAGTTTCTGCTGTTCCTCCTATTGGTACTCTAGAAGGGAATGGCTTGATTGTGCGCCATGCATGAATCCATGGCATCCTAATTGAAATTTGTGCAGCAGTGCACTTAGGTAGTGGGAGGCTTCCAGGCTGGCTGCCCGGAAGCTCCCCCTTGACTTTCATGTATCATGTATTGAAGACTGGTCAAGGACCATGTGGAGAGAATTGGTAGGTATCTCATGAGGTTGGTTGACAAGTTAGCCAGAAATACTCAATATAGTAATGAAAGGAAAGACCTTGGACCTAGGGCAAAGCAGAAGACACTTGACCAGGAACTCATGGAATTAAAAGGCTGGCCTCGGGGTTATAGCATTGTGAGAGCTGAATGGGCCCCAGTTAGAAAGCGAAGATGGTCAGTTCCCAAGGCGAGGTGCCAGTGTCAGAGAGCAGGCCACGAAATCACCAGTCACAAACTTCAACACAGGAGATCAGCAGAGAATCTAGTATCAGGTATAGGAAGGACATTGCTGAGGAGTCCCAAAAGACCAAGGGTAGTACAAGTTTGCTGCACTTGTGTGTAAGCTAGTGCCTACCTGACTCACCCCCTTGTCAACCCCCGAGGGCATGGTCAACTCCCAGATGCAATCATAGGGCAGGGGGTTGGGATAACCAGTGAGTCATAGCTCAAGACTTGACTATATGTTGGCACAGGATAACGTCTATGAGGAGACACTAAAATTTGTGTCTGCACCCACACAGCAACTCTCCACCCAGTTTCATGGGGTCTTATAAAAAACAGGAGATCAACTATAAAGAAAAAGAAACTCCATTTCCTCTTCACATCTGAGAACAGTGTGAGGGAATTCCCAATAATACCATAAAAGTCATTGTGAATTCTTTTCATTGTTACATAGGCTCATTGATAAGTGAAACAATTCTTAAGATCATTTCATATGCAAATGTCAGAAATCTTTATTTTTATTTTTTTAAATTTTTATTGGCATATAGTTGATTTACAACGTTATGTTAGTTTCTTGTGTACTGCCAAGTGAATCAGTTTTACATATACGTATATCCATTCTTTTTTAGATTCTTTTCCCATATAGGCCATTACAGAGTATAGAGTAGAGTTCCCTGTGCTATACAGTAGGTCTATTAGTCATCTATTTTATATATAGCAGTGTGTATATGTCTATCACAATGTTATAAACATCATTAAGGCATTTTAATGTCTTTTTCAAATAAGGCATTTTATATGTTCTTCATAACTGGCTAATAAAGGAATTCTAGTACCTACAGGTAAGAGACACAACACTGTATTTCTGTTGCCAGTGTATACTGGGTATAGCATTTTTTCATTAAACTTTCATGATAATATTAATTGATGAAATTTTGGAACACAGAGTCTGTGTCCCACATGTGAAGTTAAATGGTGCATTGAAACAATTTTTAGAGAACTCCAGTAAAGTGTTCCCTTCTACAATTCATACCAACAAAGCATATTTTCTCCACATTATCCTTGCTTTTTGTGTGTAACAATCACATGAATGTTTCCCAAGGGGAAAAATACAAAACTATTCTTTTTAAAAATGAGTATGTCTATGTATTGCACAAATGTCAATTTCTTTAAATGAAGAGTTTGAGAGCGTTTTTGCCATAACAGCTTGTCTTTTTGAAGAATTATAGTTACCAGTTTAAAGTAATATTGAAGTAGTAAAGCATATTACAAATAATAATACTTTCGTCTTCCTGAAAAAACACCTGTAAATATCTGGTTGAGTGTAACCATAAATACAACAGTATAAACTTTTCTTATCTAGTAGTTTTTTCTGAAATGAGACAATGTATTTGAAATAAAGAGAGGGTTTTTTCGGGGCAGGGGGGGTTCCTAGAAAAAATTAAGTATTATTGTAAATTTTTAATTTTACTCTTTTTACTGGAAAAAAATGATTGAGGTTTAATAGTTATTTTAATTTCAGTAAGCTTGCCATGTGCTCGTAATGAAGTGAGCAACAAAAATTAGATGGGAAAGGCACAGCTTTAAAACACATTACTTACAGGAATTTCAGCAAAAGAAAAACGAGTGGTTGAAAAATATCTATACCAGTTTTCAGAACTCAGACACTACACTGAGGGGGCCAACTCACCACCAAGAACATGGAAATGATAAAAAAATATGATCCTCTCCTGGTAATTAATCTGTAGGATAAATCAAAGGTCCAGACATTATCTAAACACACAGAAGTCTCAAGACAGGAGGACTTGACTGTTTCCTAATGGGATGTATAAATGCCTCAAAATGATGTCTGTAGCCTTAAAAGCCTGGGGATGGGGGCTGGAAGAACATTGTTAGTGCCCATTGAAGCACAATCCACAAAAAAAAAGCCTTAGTTAACAGCCTTTAAGTTCCTTGGTCCCAATGTTAACTCAGCCCCAGTCACTTGATTTGTAAGCTAATCCCCTTTCTTGATTCTATGCTCACAAAACTACCTTCTGATTCAGATTTGTTTCTCCATTTTAGGGCTACCTCTAGAGAAAGAATGCACTGGTCCTATAAGTACAGCTAGCTCAGTCCATGTAAAAATTATATTTCACTATATAATTAAATAAATAGCTCTTCTGGTAGTGTGTCAGTCTTGAGTATTCCATTAATAGGAGCCTGACTCTGACAGATAGATCCAAATCTCTACATAGTCTCACCAAAGCCCTGTGAGGCCCACTGGGATCTTTCCAGCCTGATTTCTTGCTCAGTGGCTGCAAGAAACTTTATTATTAAATGGTGCATAAAGTTGTGGCTTTTCAGTATAATACGTGGTGAGTCAGTTTCTCACCTCTAAAATGTGTATAATAATCCTTCAAAGCCTATATCATCTTGCTAGTACTTTGCTCAGCAAACACTATTGGACTGTACTCGGGTTCCCTGCCCTCAATTCCTTGTCTAGAAGAACCTGCTTCCCATAATAGTGAATACTCTATGTAATTCTAGATAATTACTTTCCTAGCTTCCTTTGACATTATACAAATGGAAATGAAGTGATCCGGATGTAAAGACGTATTAACCTTAGAAGTCCTGGAGGGCAGAATTCTAAATGCCCCCCAGGATCCCTGCCCTGTGTGTACACACACACAGAATCCCTTGGACTACAAATACGATGAATTTGACTCCTGAGATAAAGCTACATTAGATGGCACAGTTGACTTGGAGAAAGAGATTGTCTTTTCTAAACACAGGAGCCCTTTAAGTCTAGATCTAGAGGTCAGAGACTGGGAGAGTCAAAGATTTGAAATAGCAGAGACATTCTCCCACTGGTCTTGAAGAAGTAATTTCCAAGTTTTGGAGAGGGTGACATGGCAGAAAATGGCAGGCTGCCTCTAGGAGCTAAGAATGGCCCCCTTGGTCAACAGCCAGCAAGAACTACAACAGATTCTGCCAATTACCTGAATGAACTCAAAGTGGCTTTTTCCCCAGAGAACTTCAGACAAGAACTCAGTCCAGCCAACATCTTGCTTTCAGCCAGGGGGACCCAGATACTGGTATAAACACCTAACCCATTGAAACTATGGGTTGTTTTAAGCTGCTGACTTTATAGTACATTGTTATACAGCAATCAAAACTAATGCAGGAGTCTGGCCATATCATTACTAGACTGAAAACAACTAGAGTTTTCAAATAAGAAAAATCCAAAAATACTTCAAGATTAGGACAAATTATGGCAGAAAAGTATAATTTTATTTCACTAACAAATGTGGTTGAAAAGCTCCTAAATAAAATACTTAGCTGATTAATCTTGCCCGTATTTTTTTTCAAATAGCAATCAAGTAGATTTATTTTTTTAAGGCATAACAAATTACCCCCAAAATTGCTAGTTAAAAACAACAACCTTGTATTTCTCTCTGGACTTGGGGGTTGGGAATTTGGGGAGGACTGCTGGAGCCCCTCTTGCTCAGGGCCTCCTTTGATTGCAGTTGGATGTGGGCTGGGACTGCAGTCTTCTACTTTGCCTTAGAGTTAAAGGGTGTGAACTTCAACTTGGCCATGAAGAATCGAAGGAATTTAAAATAACTTTTTGTGGTCTGACCAGTCTTGAAACACTATTGTGTTGCTTGGGTCTCAAAAATCCTATTTAACAGTCAAAGTTGAGAAATGACTTTACTGTTTCAGCTGCTACTGCCTCTCCCTTAGAAAAAATGACCCCTATTGATTCAGTAGGCTGGGATCCACAAAGCATTGCAATCTACAATTTAACCTGATATGAAAATTTCACACCTACTTTTTATTGCTTCTATTACACGAGATATATGCCAAGGACTTGTTACAATCTTAGCTATGAAGATGAATAAGATAATATTTCCGCCCTAGAGGAGTTCCTAGCCTCAGGGCAGAGACAGATGTGTAAAGAGCTAACCACAATTTTATATAATTAGTCCTATAATAATGGTATGAGCAAGGCATTATGGGATTATGGAGAAGGCTCAACTGAAAATACTCAGAAATAGCTGTGCTTTAGGCAACATGATTATACTCCTGCTAAAATAGGACTATTTCATTGGCAAAAGCTAGTGTAATTGAGAGAAAGTATTGTGGTACATGTATACTGTAACCATGGGACAGAAACATCCTTTACATGAAAGGAAAACTGTTTCTTGCCAATTCAAGATGTTTGACCTAGGGTCACAGGAGGAAAACAAACCATTTCCGGCCTGTCTTGTTTCTTGTTTGCTTGCTTGTTTGTTCCTTTTCTTGGTTATGGTTTGGTTTTCCTTAATGAAAGATTGTTTTCTAAAACTCCATTGCCCTAAGATAAAAGACCCATGCAATTTTGTCTTCAAAATTCGTTTCTGGCCTTATATTCTAGTAGGAGAGACTGTGGCACAAAAATAGTGCAATAGGAAGTAAAATAATAGAAATGCCATCAAAATGTTAGAGAAAATGAAGTGGATGTGCTTGGAGTTTGGTCTTCCTGCTTACTGGTTTGGGGTGTACCTGTAAACCCAACAACAGAACATAACTTCAGGTTGAGGTTTTTAGTATTTTTATAACTTCATTGTTAGTGCAGAATTTTACAGCAGGGAGTGACTCTGTCAGAGGAGTCTAATTACCTGTCCAGCCTCAAGATTCTGACACAATGTTTCACAATGTTTACTCTCTAAACCAGGGACTGCAAATTCATGGCCTGTTTCTAAATTTGGCTCTCAGTAAGCCTTAGTGTTATTATTTTTAGCCACCTCGGTATTTCAGAATAATTTCTTGGAAGTAGTTCTAGCTGGGCATGCCTTCTTAAATACATATGTATGTATATGTGTGTATGTGTGTGTGTGTGTGTGTGTGTGTTTATGAGGTTTGGCCATCTTACAATGGTGGGCCTCCAAGGGCACCTGAATCTGAAATTACTTCTGAATCTATGCTCTAAGTATGTACCATATACTACATGAAATGCAGTATTTGAAGTTCCCAGACCCTATTAAGTTCTCTTTAGCTTCTGGCACTTTGAACTTAGAGCTCACATTTCTTGGGACAAACATTCTCGTCTTTTCTTTTTCTTAACTGGGTATTATTTATATCCAGACTCAGCTAGAGAACCACCCACCTAGAACGTGTGGCCAGTCTGGTTTTGCCTTATCTTGTAAGCACTGCATGCTAAGTTTATCTCTAAGAAAAACACTTTAACTGTATATTGTAATCATCCATTTACTTCCAAACGATTTGAAGACAGGAATTATCTGTTCATCTTGGACTCTCTAATGCTGTGCGATATCTCTGGCACATAGAAAGATTTCAATGGATGTTTACTGACAAAGTTATTTTTTTAAATGGTGTAGAGATGTTAAAAATGGCATGAGAATTCAATGTTTATTTGTACTTTCTTAGGAAACTACTCTAGCATAAGCACATTCTTTGGATATGATTTAACATCATATGCTTTTTTGTCTTTATTTCTATTTTAAGATCTTCTAGGGAAAATAATTATAAATCTTAAATTATATAATAATAGTCAAAATGATATTGAAAAAAGGGGAATATACAAAGAAATTTTACTATCTTAAAAATTTTTTTTGAAAGTATGGCTTATATAAATTTGGTTCTAGACCAAAGGGAAGTAAAATATATAAGAAAGCAGAACAAAAAAAAAAAAAAAGAAAGCAGAACAAGAAAATTAGTAAAATTTATAGTGAAACCTAAATAATAGTTGACAACATAACTACAAAGCTTCAGGAAATTGTTAAGCAGTGATGCCTAAAAAGCAAAACAGAGGCATAGATTTTCCAGTGGTTTCAACAAACCTGGGGACTTGGCAATGATAAAGAGGGAGGGAAGAAGTAAACTGTTCTAAAAATCTTGCGAGTTTTATGGTTGGCCATGGATACTGATTAATTCTGAATGTTGATCAAAATGTGATGATCAAAATGCATGAGTTAAATTTTAAGTGTAACTTTTCTGCTTTTACTTAGGGTGTAGAAAGTTGTATGAGCGCATCATTCCACCATGAGAATGAGAAGAAGCTGGATAGCCAACAAAAATCATAGCTTTATTGTTTAAGCCCATCTGAGAGCTAAGATCACAAAGCAATCTAGTGAACAAAACGTGAGAGAAAGCAACCCTTCCTAGGAAAGAAGAGACATATGTATGGCTAATTCCATCTTGGGCAGGGGAGAGAGAGGAAGAAGGAACTCCCATAGACATAGGTAAGAAGAAAACAACTTTTAATGAATATTTAAAGTCCAAATGTGGGCTGGGTGGCAGTTTCAATGACTAGAAACCCCAGTCACAAAGGGAAACTGTACTCACCTGTCAGCTCTTTTCCATGGGCCTTCACTGAATGTTTGTGAAAAGATTAAAGGCAGAGCAAGAGGGCTGAGGTAGGTCCTATAGGTTTTGTAGGCATTAGATTTAGCAGGAAGCAGAGGTTGTCTATAGTCAGGTCAAGAGCAAGCGAGCTGGGAGAGACACCGCTTACCCCTTCAGAGGACCAGGCATGCGGAGCCCGCTGAAGTCTGGGGCAAGGCAAGGGCACAGAAAGAAACCCTATAGTTACATTAGGCTTTATGCTAAATTCAAGGTAGTGGTTTCCATGGTCTAGGCAGGTCTGGAAAGCTTATAGAGACCCCTCCCTGGATGCAGTTTTATGGGATCTTCTCAAGGCTGAGAGCAGGGCACAAGAGAACTGAGATAAACCCTCCAGGCACTCAGACCCCAATCTCTGCTAGTAGGAGGGCTCTGATCCAGCCCTCAAATAATTTGAAGCCTGTGGTGAATAGAGTTTAATGAAAACAACAACGAAGCTTAGACTCAGTCCAAATCCACCTTAGCAGCCTGACAGAGAAGAAGTCCCCTTTTCTAGGAATAAATATTGTTTACTCAGTCTCCTGTCTTTTTTTTTTTCAGTGCATTCTTAGCCCATGCTGCTTTATTGCCAAAATATATATGTACACAGGTGCAGATACTCAGTCTCTACTCTTAATTTACTCACAATGTCCAGCATTGGATTAAAAGAAAATTGAGACATTCAAAGAAGCAAGAATGACCAATTATCAAGAAGAAATAGTCACTAGAACTAGGACCAGAGATGACCCAAATATCAGAGTTTTCAGACAGGGACATTAAAATATAAGTGAAAAATACTTTAAGAAATTTAGTGGAGAGGGATGGCTAACCTGTTGTGGACTGATGGTGTATTGGCTTCCAATTGTTGCTGTAACAAATTACCATAAATTTAATGGCTTAAGAAAACATAAATTTATTATCCTCAAGTTCTGGAGGTCAGAACATTGAAATGAGGATTATGGGCTAAAATCAGGTATAAGCAGGGGCTGCCTTCCATCTAGGGGAGAATAAGTTTTCTTGCTTTTTCCACCTTCTAAAGGCTGCCTGCATTCCTTGGCTCATGGCCCCTTCCTGCATCTTCAAAGCCAGCATCACAGCATCTTCAAATGCTCTCTTCAACTCTGATACTAACTCCCTGGCCTCCCTCTTTCACATCTTAGAACAGCAGTCCCACCCTTTTTGGCACCAGGAACTGGTTTCGTGGAAGACAATTTTTCCATGGATTGGGGGGGTGGGTGTGTGATGGTTCAGGCAGTAATGCAAGTGATGAAGAGCAATGGGGAGCTGCAGATGAAGCTTCACTCTCTCGCCAGCTGTTCACCTCCTGCTGTGCAGCCCACTCACCGGTACCAGTCCAAGGCCCGGGGTTGAGGACCCCTTGTGATTACATTGGGACCACCTGGATAACCCAGGATAATCTCATCATCTCAAAGTCAGATGTTTAGCAATCTTAATCCTATATGAAATCTTATTTCTCCTTTGTCATGTGACATACCATTCACAGGTACTAGGAATCAGGACATAGACATCTTCAGGGGGCCATTATTTTTCCCACTACAGATAGGGAATTTTATCAGAGAGATGGATTACAAAAGTCAAGTGGAAATGCTGAAAAAAATATAATAAAAAGATGAAGATATCTTTTGATGGGCTTATTGGCAGACAAACAGCAGATTATATGCTGAATCACAAAGCATGTATCAATAAATTTAAAAGTATTAAAATGATACACACTACATTCACTGAATTAATATTGAAATAGGAATTAAAAGCAGTAACATATCTAGAAACTACCAAGACATTTGGAAATTATACAACTGAATAACCCATGGATCAAAGAAGAAATAACAAAGGAAATTAGAATGTAGTTTAAATGACTAGATAATGCATATCAAAAGATGTGGGATACAACAAAAAGGGAGTCCTTAGAGTAGAAGTATATCTTTATATGGCTATAATACCCAAGGGAAAAGTTGTAAAATCCATGCTCTTCGCTTCCAGTTTAAAAAAATAGGAAAAGGAGAGCAAGTTATGTACAAACTGAAGAGAAGTGATGTCAATTTTGTTGATCTTTTCAAAGAACCAACATTTGGTTCCATTAATTTTCTCTACTATTTTTGTATTCTCTATTTCACTAATTGATGCTCTAATCTTTTATTATCCCCTACCTTCTGCTCTCTTTAGGTTTAGTTTTTTCTTCTTTTTCTAGTGTCTTAAGGAAGAAGGAATTTTTGGAGATTTTTACTCCATGTTTTTCACTGATGTTCCTCTAGCTCTGTAGGATATTGGCGTTCAGCTCACCACCTTACCCAGTCTTTTGGGGGTTAGAAGGTGCCCAAATTCAAATGAAGGATTTGAGCAGGGTTCATAATGGGTAAAGGAAATTAAGTGAACGTTGTGCATGGAGCTCTTTAGGCCAATTCAACGTACTTTTGTTGTTGCTTCTACATCTAAATGTGTAATATGATTTGATGTGTCATAGGCATGTACTTACTAGTCACATTGGTGCCAAAGGAAAAGCCGGATGTAGAGAAAGTGCTAATACATTTGAGGATTCACAACTCATGATTCCCTTGAGCTGTAAGTTTCTAGGACTGATGATTTTGCCGATTGAAGACTGGAAAAGGGAGGCAACTACTACTGGGGGAGCGGGTACACCTGGGGTCTTAGATTGATCACCTCCCAATCACATTTAGCTATTAGCTCGTATTAGGGTTCTTCTCAAAAATGAACTCCCAACCCAAGGAGCCCTTGTATCTCTCTGGCCTGATACTTCCATTTTGGTGTGGTTCAACTCAGACCCCATAACTAACGAGGTCGGAAGGGTACAAAAAGCCTTGTAAAATGAAAATAGTATATTCAAAAATGCAACTGGCTTGGCTCCAGTGCTTTCTTGCACTTTGCAAGAGAAAGTAGCAGCTATCTCATTGAGAGAAACTTTCTCCCCCTACTCTGCTGCCTGAAGCAAAGCCAGTGTATTTTCTTGATTCAGGGAGATTCACTTAAATGCCTGGGCCTCATTCACTTATAACTTGGCCAAGCTGAAACCTAATAGTATCTACTGGATTACAGCCACAGTTCAGCCTCAGTCCCAGCTATGCAGGATCAAAAATAGACACAGTTACTTTGCTCAGCTAAGGACTTAAGGCATTTCACATATCTCTGTCCAATATGCACCTCAGTGAACATTTTTGTACTTTTATTGACTTTTGGACATTTGTCAATGGTCTGGCTGTTTGGTCTGCCACTTAGAAAACTACAGGTGGCAAGTTAAAGACAGATTTCTTCAGAGCCATGAACTATAGAAATAAAATCATGGTTAAGGATGATACTATCTGAGTCACACATGTAGATATCCATGGTAAGGGCCTGTTTTCTGATGAGACTGCATAAAATCAAGCTACCAATGGGGACTTCTCCACCTAGATGCCACCATTGCTGCCTGATTCACCATTGTACCAGACATAGCAACACATTCATTATCAGAGACTTGGCAGGCACAAAGCAAAGGACTCTTAGTTTTTGTTCTTGTTCTTAAATTTTATTGGAGTATAGTTGATTTACAATGTTGTGCTAATTTCTGCTGTACAGCAAAGTGATTCAGTTATACATATATATATATATTCTTTTTCATATTCTTTTCTATTATGGTTTATGACAAGATATTGAATATAGTCCCCTGTGCTATACAATAGGCAATAGGGCCTTGTTGTTTATCCATCCTATACATAATAGTTTGCATTTGCTAATCCCAAACTCCCAATCCTTCCCTTCCCCACCCCCTCCCCCTTGGCAATCACAAGTTTGTTCTCTATGTCTGTGAGTCTGTTTCTGTTTCATAGATATATTCTTTTATGTCGTATTTTAGATGCTACATATAAGTGATATTATATGGTATTTGTCTTTCTCTTTCTGACTTACTTTGCTTAGTATGATAATCTCTAGATCTATCCATGTTGCTGCAAATGGCATTATTTCATTCTTTTTGATGGCTGAGTAATATTCCATTGTATATATAAATATATATATATATATACACACCACATCTGCTTTATCCATTCATCTGTTAATGGGCATTTAGGTTGTTTTCATGTCTTGGCTATTGTAAATAGTGCTGCTATGAGCATAGAGGTGCATGTATCTGTTTGAATTATAGTTTTATCTAGGTATATGCCCAAGACTGAGATTGCTGGATCATATGGTAACTCTATTTTTAGTTTTTTGAGGAACCTCCATACTGTTTTCCATAGTGGCTGCACCAATTTACATTCCCACCAACAGTGAGGAATTCCCTTTTCTCCACACCCTCTCCAGCATTTGTTATTTGTAGACTTTTTAATGATGGCGATTCTGATTGGTGTGAGGTGGTACCTCATCATAGTTTTGATTTACATTTCTCTAGTGATTAGTGATTTAGGGCTTCTTTTCACGTGCCTATTGGCCATCTGTATAGGACTCTTAGTTTTTGATTTAGAGGGCACCACTACCAGACTTGTGTCTCCTACCAAAAATTGACCCATTTGGCTTGCAATGAAGAAGACCACATCACACGGGGCATTGCCCCTGCTGTTCCCAGAAGACTGACTGTATTAGATCTTTGAACCCTTTCAGGGCTATCGGTAGTGCCTCACTGCTGTTGACACTTTTTCAGATTACAGTGTTATTCTTCCAGTTTGATCAGTCAATTCTAGCCACATTATTGTGTCCCTTGAAACTAATCTATGTCATGTTTTTTTATTTCTGGACCATTTGCAGTTGGGAGATGACATACCTTTTATCACAAAGGCCACTCAACAATGGGTAATGGTCAATATATTCAAAGGACTTTCCAAACTTCCCATCATCCAGAGACATCTGGTAACCAAAAGGGAATCTAAGGGATTCAAGCTTAATTCTGCTTCAGACACCTGGATTCACTTGTTGAATGGACAGAGTTTTAGCTCCTAAAGATAATAACCACTTGTCTGAGTGTACTGCTCACTGAGTCCCCTTACAGTGGCCCTTGCAGGTCACATGGGGCACATAATTGGTTTCTATTAAGATTTATTAAAATGTCCTTGTTCCTCTAGCACCTGACCTTTCTCTGTGGAAAATATGGATGACAGTAAGAGATGACTGGGGAGAAAAAAGTGAAATTATAGCTACCAGAATAGGACATACCAATTTTGTAATGATTGAGCGAGAGTAACAATCCTAGCACCTGGGGAAAGAAGACCTTAGATGCAGGGTGGTATGAAGGAGGGCAGGATATTAATGATGTTTCTCTTTCAGAACTACTCTTGGAACTTTCTTTATGAAGGTAAATGCCATGCTCCAGTTCTACCAAACTGTTGCAAGTGCCTTGAATTTAACCAACTGCAGAGTCTGCCAACCCTTACCAGATGATTCTGACCGTAATTTGATTGCTGTTCCCCTTAACTTTATTATAAAACCTATCAGAAATATCAGGGAATGATCCCAGGTCCTCTACCTGCAATGCAAAACACTTGTCATCACATCTGAATATCTTTCCCAGTAACTTTCTCATTCTGTGGAGAGGATAAATGTTGCCCAGCTGGTGGTGTGGACAAACAGCATGGATTGGACTGTCTGTCCTCAGAGAGTCCCTAAGAAAAAAAAAAGGAACAAAGACAACTATTTGAGCGGAACTGGGAACCCTAAGACCTACCAGTCAACTAGAAGACTGCATTGGAAGCACTGTCAAACTCCTTGACTCATGTAGGTCCCACTGGGAGGGCCCTCAAAGTTGAAAGCAACATTTTTTTTCTAGGTAGCATATGTGCCCCTGAAATGGTACTTCGTGTGTGGAAGCCAGGCATTAACTTGCCTCCCTCTTAAAAACTTGTACCTTAGGATGCTTATATTCATGTATTTAAGGAAACACTACAAGTAGATCATGTATCTCTCAGATGGCTGCAGAGACCTCTCCAAAATGAGCCTATCTTTAGTTATTTGGGAGAGTTTCCCCAAGGGAAAGCTGTCTAGTTATTTATCCCTATGATGAGACTCATTCGATTCCAACTTGTATGATGTTTGTCCTTGATTTTAGCTGAAGTAATCAGTGGCACCACTTCAGATCTGGAAGGGATTCAAGTTTGCCTCAACTCACTGGCCAGGGTTATTATGGATGATGAAATTGCCCTACACCTCTTCCTTGCAGGCCAAGACAGAGTCTGTGTAATCTCTAATGTGTCAAGCCACACCTGGGCCAAGTGGAAAGGTCAATACAGAAATGTAAAAAGCCCCTGGGTTTTCAAGGTATACCCTGATGGTTTATGGCTTTTGTTCAGCTAGCTTGGCTGAAACCACAGGAGGGAGAGCATGGTAGAGTTCAGTACTGTAGGCTGAACTTATTCTGGTGTTTGGAGCCCTGCTGACAGTAACCTTATTAAATGTTGCACAAGACAAATAAATATATTTAGTTCTAACCTCTGTTAGTCAGATTAATAAGAGTAACAAACAGGGTGTCATACTCATAGGGAAATTTACCAGAAGTCAGTATGGCATAAAAAGCAGGAGCCCATATGGTTGGGGATAATTCCCTATAGGTTGGGTGTTTATGTGTGCTATGTGACCAGAGACACTGACAGTCTTATTTCCAAACTATCTTTTTAAGGGATTTGTTTATTTGTTCTGTTTTGTTTTGTTTTTTAAAATTTATTTTATTGAAGTATAGTTGATTTACAATGTTGTTAATTTCTACTATACAGCAAAGTGATTCAGTTATGCTTATATATATATATATATATATATATATATATATATATATATACACACACTCTTTTTTCATATTCTTTTCCATTTAGTTTTAGTTTTGTGAGGAACCTCCATACTGTTCTCTGTAATGGCTGCACCAATTTACATTCCTACCCTTTTCTCCACACCCTCTCCAGCATTTATTATTTGTAGACTTTTTAATGATGGTCATTCTGACTGGTGTGAGGTAGTACCTCATTGTCGCTTTGATTTGCATTTCTCTAATAATTAGTGATTTTGAGGATCTTTTCATGTACCTGTTAGCCATCTGTATGTCTTCTTGGAGAAATGTCTATTTAGGTCTTCTGCCCATTTTTCGATTGGGTTGTTTGTTTTTTTTGTTATTGATTTGTATGAGCTGTTTGCAATATATTTCGGAAATTAAGCCCTTGTTGGTCACATCATTTGCAAATATTTTCTCCCAGTCCATAGGTTGTCTTTTTGTTTTGTTTATGGTTTCCATTGCTGTGCAAAACTTATAAGTTTGATTAGGTCCCATTTTTAAATTTTCACTTTTATTTCTATTGACTTGGGACACTGCCCTGAGAAAACATGGGTACAATTTATGTCAGAGAATGTTTTGCCTATGTTCTAAGATTTTTATGGTGTCATGTCTTATATTTAAGTCTTGAAGCCGTTTTGTGTTTATTTTTGTGTATGGTGTGAGGGAGTGTTCTAACTTCACTGACTTACATGCAGCTGTCCAGCTTTCCCAACATTACTTGCTGAAGTGACTGTCTTTTCACCATTTTATATTCTTGCCTCCTTTGTCAAAGATAAATTGACTGTAGGTTTGTGTGTTTTGTTTTGTTTTAAATAGACTCTATTTTTTGAATAGTTCTAGGGTTATGGAAAAATTGCACAGCAAGTATAGAAAGTTCCTTATACTGCCTACCACCCTCTACCACTGTCTCACCACACACAATTTCCTCTTTTATTAACATTTTGCATTAGTGTAGTGTGTTGCTACAATCGATGAACTAATACTGATTCATTACTATTAACTAATTAAGGGACTTCCCTGGTGGTCCAGCGATAAAGAATCCGCCTTCCAATGCAGCGGACACAGGTTCGATCCCTGGTTGGGGAGCTAAGATCCCACATGCCGCTGGGCAACTAAGCCCGAGCACCACAACTGCTGAGCTCACGCGCCTCGGAGAGCCCGTGTGCCGCAAACTACAGAGCCCACGCGCTCTGGAGCCCAAGTGCCGCAGAGAGAGAAAACCCACGCGTGGCAACTAGAGAGAAGCCCGCACACCTCAACAAAGACCTGATGCAGCCAAAAGAATAAAGAAAATAGATAAAATAAATATTTAAAAAAACAGTTAAAGTCCTTAGCTTACATTAGGGTTCACTCTTTATATTGTAAAATTTTATGGGTTTAGACAAATGCCTAATGTCACATATCCACCATTCCAGTAACATAGAGAATGATTTCACTGCCTTAAAAATGCCCTGTGTTCCACCTATTTACCCCTCTCCGTTTCCCACTGAACCTCTGGCAACCACTCTTCCTTTTGCTTTCTCTATAGTTTTGCCTTTTCCAGAATGTCATATATTTGGAATCATACAGCACATAAGCTTTCCAGATTGATTTCTTTAGCAATACACATTTGATGTTTCACCATATCTAATCAAGTCTTGGTAGCACATTTCTTTTCATCATGGAATGATATTCCATTGTATGAATGTATTATGATTTGTTTAATCGTTCACCTGTTGAAAGACATCTTGGTTGCTTTCCAAGTGTTGGCAGTTATGAATACAATTGCTATAAACATTCATGTGTAGGTTTTTGTGTGGACATAAGTTTTCAATTCATTTGAATAAATACCTAGGAGTGCAATTGCTGGATCATATGGTAAGAGGATGTTTAGTTTTGTTAAGAAACAGTCAAGCTGTCTTCCAAAATGGCTGGACCATTAAGCATCCCCACCAGCAATGGGTGAGAACCTGTGCTGCTCCACGTCTTTATCAGCATTTGGTGTTGTCAGCATTTGGTATTGTCACAAACCCACTGCATGCATAACACCCACTTGGGCGCCGCCATATCATCTCATGAGACTCGGAGGCAAGGGGAACTGATGCAAATATACTGATACTCAAGCTGCTTACTGCCCTGAGGAACAAAGGCTTTTGTCTTTGACTCAGTAGTCTCTAGTGTTATGCCAGAATCCATGAAACTGTGCCAAGCAAACTTTTTAGCTTGCAAAAAGGTAAAATCCCAGACTCTTTTTAGTTCTTGGCATGTACATCCAGCAAGAAAGACTTACACAAAAATGTTTATTATAGTTTAATTCATTATTAACACACATTTGGAAATGAACAAAATATCCAACAACAGGTGAATGGATAAACAAGTTCTGGTATTTTGTACAATAGAATACTACTTAGCAAAATAAAAGAATGAATTGCTGATACACACAATAACTTGGATAAAAATTTCCCACATATGCTGACTAAAATAAGGCAGACGTGAAACAGCACATGCTGTATACTTCCATTTACATGAAATTCTGGAGTTAGCATAACTAGTTTATGGTTATAGAAATGAGAACAGTGCTTGTGTCTGAGTGGCAGAGATTGAGTGGGATAATATAAGAGGGAAATTTCTTAGGTGAGGGAGATCTTGATAGGAATACATATTCAACAGTCAAGATTTGTGTCATCCATACATTTCCTTGTCTGAATTTACCTTTTCTAATATAATTTTTTTAGAAAGGGACAAACTGGCATTCAAAAAAAAAAGTGTATTTTCAAAGCTGATCAAACTGTACGTGCAAGGTCTTTGTACCTAACATATATAAATTATACCTTAGTAAATAAAAAAATTAAATATAACCAGTAGGTGAATAAAAATGTGATACGGAAGTTTGCAGACCAAACTAATTCAAGCCAACAGTATAACATAAAGGAACAAATGAAGAAGAAAATAGAGCATGTGTAAATAAAAAGCATAAAATAGATAAGTCAAAATATATCAATAATAACAACTAATTCCTTTCAAAAGACGAAAGTTTCCAGATTAAGTGACATAAAATAAATCTGAAAAACAAGTGTAAAAATTCTAGTCATTAGGGCTTTGCTAAGAGGTACCCATAAAGCAATATGAAATCAAAAGTTTTATGGCTAAAGAATGGATAAACATAACTAAGTAAAATGAATTCCTTATGGTACTATCAGGAAACAAATATTCCCAGTCAGACAAAAGACATTTAATGTGACAGTCTTATATATTGTTGTAAAGGTACAACCTACCAGCATGTTATATCTCATGAATCATTTAAAGCTAACATCGTAGCTTTAAAGTAAAAGAAGAACTGTTAGAAATTTAAGAAGTACCTCACAAAGGTATAATCCTAGTTGCATCATCCTTAAACAAAGTTCTCTCAAAAATTCGCTGTTAATAGGGGTGAAATGTATCAATATGTGTGATCTGGCTAATTCTGTTAATAATATTGGACATTAGAGATAGCCTCATCCACCAGAGGGCAGACAGCAGAAGCAAGAAGAACTACAATCCTGCAGCCTGTGGAACAAAAACCACATTCACAGAAAGATAGACAAGATGAGAAGGCAGAGGGCTATGTACCAGATGAAGGAACAAGATAAAACCCCAGGAAAACAACTAAATGAAGTGGAGATAGGCAACCTTCCAGAAAAAGAATTCAGAATAATGATAGTGAAGATGATCCAGGACCTCGGAAAAAGAATGGAGGCAAAGATCGAGAAGATGCAAGAAATGTTTAACAAAGACCTAGAAGAATTAAAGAACAAACAAACAGAGATGAACAATACAATAACTGAAATAAAAACTACACTAGAAGGAATCAATAACAGAATAACTGAGGCAGAAGAACGGATAAGTTATAACCACTTTGGAAGGCAATTTGGCCATATCTATCAAGATTTAAAGCATTTATATATTTTGTCCCAAAGGACTTTGCTTCTAGGAATATATTCAACAAAATCACTCACGTATGTGCACAAGAATATTTGAATGAAGATGCTGTATAAGACATCACTGTAATATCAAAAAACTGGAAACAGTATTAAAAAAATCACAATTAGGAGACTGGCTAAATTATGGTAAATCCATACCATGGAAAATGCTGAATTCATTGAAAAAATGTGTGTGTGCGTGTATGTATGTGTGTGTATATATATATATATATATATACAAACTTATATATATATAAACTTGTAACTATGTGAGGTGATGAATAACAGTTTATTGTGGTGATCATTTCACGATATATACCTATATCAAATAATTATGTTGTGCATCTTAAATTAATACAATGTTTAGGTCAATTGTATCTCAATAAAACTTGGGAAAATAAATGTTATATATGTATGGATATATATACGTAAAATGCTTCAGAACTTATAAGTGAGCAGAAATAAGCAAGTGACAGTAGAATTATATATATTATAATATGATCCCACCACTTTGTGTGTATTTAAATGCCTAGAATAATGGAAAGATATACCCTGCAATGTGGACAAGGGTAACTTCTGAGGAAGAAAATGGGATTTGGTTGTTAAAAGGTGAGGAAGTTTATTAAATGGGACTTATACATGTTATTCAGTATTTATCTATAGTTTGAGTATATTTATAGCCAAATATTCATTTATTAAATATTCAACAAAATATCATTCTAATTTAATCTGTAAACTACCAGTCATCTAATTGTTAAAGACATCTTGACCCATGAGTTAAGTAAAGAAAAATAAAATTTTATTTCTTAATTCACTTAAAATGTGGTTTTTTTTTTAAGAACAAGATTCAATATGATTATCATCCATGCTTAATAAAAACTCTGTCATTATGGAACGCTTAACAATAGCTTAATGCTCCTCTGGTGTGCACTCAATAAAAAGTTGTTGAATGAATGAATAAGCTCTTAGTATTTAGAGACTACATGCACAACAACGACAGCAACAATATACAGGTAGTAACTAGCATATAAAAGGAAATTTACAGGGCTTCCCTGGTGGTGCAGTGGTTGAGAATCTGTCTGCCAATGCAGGGGACACGGGTTCGAGCCCTGGTCCGGGAAGATCCCACATGCCGCGGAGCAACTAGGCCCGTGAGCCACAACTACTGAGCCTGCGCGTCTGGAGCCTGTGCTCCGCAACAAGAGAGGCCACGATAGTGAGAGGCCCGTGCACCGCGATGAAGAGTGGCCCCCGCTTGCCACAACTAGAGAAAGCCCTTGCACAGAAACGAAGACCCAACCCAGCTAAAGATAAATAAATAATAAAAATAATAAAAATAAAGGAATTCCTTTAAAAAAAAAAAGGAAATTAACAATATTTTTTCTTTTTTTTTAAAAAAACATTTATTTATTTATTTTTATTTTTGGCTGCATTGAGTCTTAGCTGCGGCATGCGGGATCTTCGTTTGCGGCATGTAGGATCCTCCACTGGGGTGCGCGGGCTCCTCATTGCGGCGTGCAGGCTCCAGAGCACATGGGCTCTGTAGTTGCGGCACGCGGGCTCTCTAGTTATGGCCCGTGTGCTCAGTAGTTGCGGTGTGTAGGCTTAGTTGTCCTGTGGCATGTGAGATCTTAGTTCCCCGACCAGGGATCGAACCTATGTCCCCTGCACTGGAAGGCGAATTTTTAACCACCGGACCACCAGGGAAATCCCTACAATATTTTTTGTATGTATTTCCCATCTCCATGGATTTCCCAAAACTTGTGTGTTACAGACTTTGGAACCAAATAGGAGATCAAAACAAATAAGAGATTTTTCTCGATGTGAACAGAAAAGTAAAATGGCCTAGTCCTGAGTTGAAGAAATACAGGCAGGGTAAATTTAAGAAGCCGTGAAGTCTTTGATGCGTGCCATGCTTGATAATTTTTAATCAAAATCACAGTTTGGGAGTACTTCAGTCAATACATCATTTTCTTTTTTACATGTTTTAGTTTATTTCTCTCTTTGTTATAGCTCTATCTCATTTATAAGTCTCTGAATATGTTCAGAGAGTCTGCCTCAGGCATTGAATGGTATATTGGACTAGATCAGATGTTCCCAAATTTTTTTCAGTTATGGTGTTCTTAGTGTCCCAGTAATTTTTCCATGTCACCCCTGGACCAAAAGAAGTAACTTACAGATCCTTTTTTAAGTCACTAGGTCCAAAAAATTTAATAAATATTTATACCCTCACAACTTAATATCCATTTTTTAAAAATAATAAAAATCATTAGAAAAAAATGTCAAAATTTTTATTCTTAAATAAGCACAATTAGTTATTCCTGGGATGTGTTGAGCACTGCACTTCTCAAACCTTGAAACCAGACTGGAGACTGCCACCCTCTTCTCCTGTTTCACGTAGGTTATACTGCAGTACTTCTTACCATCTCAACCCAGGAAACTCAACAGTTTCAAAAGGTATCTTGTCGCTCAAAGGAATTTAACATTATCTAAAGTTGAAACCGAAATGCCTTGAGTTAGTAATTCAAACTGCATCTGACAGTACTTGGAAGATAATGTGTTTACAATGAAAATTTTGAAGGTCCTCCCTACTAACCTTTTGATTTTGTGAGTTTGCTGCAATAGACCAGGGCACACTGGCCCCCAACATGGGAACTACAGGACCTCATGGTTTGCAGGGCTTTTCCAATGGTAAAATGCTATAATTCTATGTTGGGAGAAGATTCTTACATAAGAAGATGATATTCTGTCTATAAAGCAAGCAAATTTAAAGACACCATAATGAAAAATATTGAAATGCAGCTCATAGAAGAGTAAGTGATTTGAAGCCAGGCACCTATGGATTTGTATCCTGCATCCACTACTTACTATCTGGGGACCAGCCGGTCATTTGAATTCTCTAAGCCTCAGTTTCTTCAAGTGTAAAATTAAGATAATATTCTGCATACCTCATTGCAGCATTGTGATGATTAAATGAGATAATGCATGTAAAGTTCTCAACCAAATGCCTCATGCCTTGTATGTACTCAATAAATGTCAGTAAGTGTTAAAATGAGAATTTTTACCACTATTTGAGTCTGAAGAAATTTTTTTAAGATGATGAGTTTTTCATAAACAAATCAAGTAGCCTATAATGTCAAGTATATCACTAAATGTAATTAGGAGATTAAAAGATAAAGCTTTATGAACTAGCTTAAAAAATATTAATCATTTTTCTGAGTACATTCTATCTTGTTTAAGAGCTTACCAACTTCTAAAAATTAAGTATGCGTAAATCTCTACTTATTTCATGAAAGTATAACCCCAAAACTATATTTATTCTGTTTTTCAGGTTGTCCAGAGAATTGAAAGATGGCGAGGTCCTAAGAAATTATAAACAGCATTAGTGACTTGTTTTTGATCATTTTTAAAATCCATATTACCAAATTAATTGCATGGTTTAATAATAAAAATTGATTTAATAATAAAAATTCATATTTAATACAGCTTTTCATTCATCAATATAAAGGATAAAAGATAGACTCTCCTGAATCTTTCTTTTTTTCCCCAGTTAAGCTTATTGCCAGTTTCTGAAGCTTTCCACCCTGTGCCTGTCAAACAATTTTTTTCTCAATATGAGCAAAATAGATATTGAAAACTAAGGCAGAGTATTTTTATTCTTGCTTGTAGAAACTAATATGACTGGGGCTGGGGGAAGAAGGCAGACAGAACTAAAAGGAAGGACCTGGCCAAAAGGTAAGAGGTAGAAAGGACGGTATCATCAGATAGAGACTCAACACTGAGCAGTCAATCAGTGCAGACCCTCCCTGTAATCGATTGTCTGTGTTCCACTCACTTTGCAGCAGTCTTAGACTTTTTTACACCAGCCTGGGTGTAGAAATGTCTTAGGTGGGGATGAAGGCATGAAAAGGAAAACTCTACTCTTGACCAAGGTGGAACTAAACAGAGCCAGTCGGGCATTTCTTTCGGCGAGCAATGGTGAACACACTGCCAGTGTTAAGATCTTCCTATAAGGTCATTGGTTTCAAGCAACACTACAAGTTCAAGGAAGTTCTGAAAAATTCTTGAAAGCTAAAGCATTTTTTATCTTCCTTTCTGAAAGCAGAGAAGAACCTGGAGAGGGAGGGAGAGAATGAGAGAGAGAAAGGGAGAGAGAGAGAGAGGAGAGAGAAAGAATCAACCTACACCAATATTACAGATACGTATTCAGGGGTAAAAGAGAAAACTTGTTATACTGGCTTTTCTCATTTTTATCAGTTTGCAAATCATTTGCGGTAGTTGTGCTCTGGTTGAAGAGCTGAGAGTTTAAGAGTTTAAATAGTAACTTAAAAAATTCTTTCAGTCAAATCATAACTGCTAGATAAGTTTCAGATCTGACTGAAAGAGTAGAGTTATTAATTATGGTTGATTATCTTTGTGGCTGTGAGATATATATTTACTACAGGCCTCAAGCGCATGCTATTCATTGAGCAGAACTGTTCCTGTGAACTCTGACTTCATAGGATCTAAAGGGAGAAAACAAAGTGCTGGACCAGAGCCAGTCAGCAGCCCAGTAGCAGCTTCTGTTCATCCTGGTGGGGCAGGGACTGTGCAATTGTAGTGAAAGGATCGCCTCAAATAGAGGAGACAGAAGACACCTGTAGGACTGAATGAAAGCAATCTGCACACTTAAACACAGGAAAGTGGAAAACAATAGTAATGGACCGGAATAAACTAATATTCTTGGCATGAGATCATTGGAATGAGAGCCCAGAAAAAGAAAACAACTGCATACCCAAAGGAAAAGCAACAGTATCCCAAGAGGAATCTAGCTCTTTCTAAAATCTTGAAGAATTTACATATTTTCTGTGCATTTTCCTCTACCTCTGTTTTCTGAATGGTCCTCTAAAGGGAGATTTTTCCCTCCTTCTCTCCCCACTTCTACCATGGGAGAACACAGAAGCAAAAATAATGGCATGACTCTGCATCTATCAAAGACGAGCAGGCATACCTGAAAAAAAGCAAAATTGAACACTTAGAAATGAAAACCACAGTCAGTGAAATTAAAGCTAAGTTTACAGAATAACACTTTAAGAAGAGAATTAATGAAGCCAGAAGATATAAGTTAAGAAATCATATAACTGGTACCCACAGGGACAAAGTGATGGAAAAATACAAAAGAGAGATTAAGAGACATGGAAGATAGAATGAACTAGTCCAACATATATCTAATCAAAGTTCTGGAAAAATACTAGATTTAACAAAAGCAATATTTAAATGGATAATGGCTAAGAATTTCATGAGTACTAATGAACCCATTCTGAGGAACACCAACAAACCCCAAATAGAATAAATTATCACATGTAGGTACAAAATTAGAAAAACTGCAGAGCACCAAATATAATAGCAGATCTTTAGAAAAGCAGAGAGAAGAGATGGATTATGAACAAAGGAATGGTAACTAGATTAATATTTGACTTCTCAACAGGAGCCAGAAGGCACTAGAATAACATCTTCAAAATGTTGAAAGCTTCTTTCAACCTAGCATCATATGCAGCAAAGATATCTTTCAAAGAAAGCCAAATTAAAGACATTTTCATGCAGTAAGCACTTTACCACAATAGCTTCTCCCTGAAATAACATCTGAAGGGTAGACTTCAAGAAGAACGGAAAAGATGCCAGAGAAAAGGTCTGAGATGTATTTAAAAATGGGGCACAAAGGGAGGTAATTGGAGAGGGTTTCCAGGAAGCTTCAACAATCCCAGTTAACATCCTATTTCATTATATTGTTACTTACTCTATATTATAAATATATATGTTACATATATCCTTTTATGTACCAAGTGTTTCATAGTGTTAAAAATTGATGAAAAACCCCATATGGTCCCTCTAGGAAAAAGAAATATAGTAGCATAAGAGAAAGAGGAAGATATTATCCTGAAAATCCAGGGAAATCAAATCTCTGGAAAAATGATTTATGAGAGGATGCAAAAGAAACTTTTAGACAACTGTTTGGCTTCCGCAAAAAGATTCAAGCAGTTGTCTAGTTGTCGTCCCTAAGAAATATGGGTATCAGGCGTATGTAAGGAACAGGCTGAGGAGGAGATAACTGCATGCTGTGTGAAAATAAGAAGCTGGGAATAAAAGGGAGGTGGATGGAAAGATGACTAATCCAATGGAAATAACAGAACGGGCCCTGCTAAAACACTGCTGCAGAAAATTGCATCTGTGTGCAGAAGGAAAATCTCAAAGTTCTCTTAGAATAAGGGATAAAATAAGGGGAAGGAGGTGACGAAAGGCCAATAAACATGAAAAACAGAACAAGGATACAACTGAAAAAGTGTAGATAGTGCTGAGGAGGAAAGCAGAGAGTAGGAAAGCAGGCTTGTTGGGCTCCTCCCCTCCTAGGCCCTGGGCTAACAGGCACATGTCAGATCCCTTCCTGGATGCCAACATCTGAGTTTATCCTTATCTCCCCAATCACAGAAGAGGAGATTGGGCTTCAAAGAAGCTGCATGCTAAAAATCACACGCTTGGAATTTGAACCCGGGTTTTTCTCATTCAAATGTTTGAATCGTTTATTTTGTCCAGTATTATCAAGAAACTTAAAATTCAGGTTAACTTACTTTGAGAAGAGGCATTTTAAAATTCATAACAGATAAAATATCAGTGAGGCTAAAACATAGAGAACAGACCTGTGGTTGCCAAGGGGGAGGGGAGATAGGGGAGGGACGGAGTATGGAGTTTGGGATTAGCAGATGCAAACTATTATAAATAGAACGGAAAAACAACAAGGTCCTTCTGTATAGCACAGGGAACTATATTCAATATCCTGTGATAAACCATAATGGAAAAGAATATAAAAAAACAATGTATATATAACTGAATCACTTTGCTGTACAGCAGAAATTAACACAACATTACAAATCAATTATACTTCAGTAAAAAAATAATTTAAAAATCAGTGGGCTAAAATAGTATTAAAACTTTATATTCCAAATAATACAGCATAGAAAAATTAAATATACATGAATACAAATATATCCTATAGATCAAAGGAGAAAATGAGTAAGGACACCAATATAATCTGAGTGTGAATGCATATCTCTAAAATCAAATCAACAGCTATTGAATTCATCAGAATTGCAGAAGAATAAAAGCCACATGCATAGTTTAATCTTAGAATATATATAACATGTTATTTAAATATGTCAAAGGAGAAAATGCATTGTAACATATCATTTATATAAACCACAGAAATTCAATTACAAGGTAATCTCAGTTGTACCCTAAAGGCATTTGACAACCTTAAAAAGTCTAATAAAATGATTTATTAAATGAGAATGTACTTACTTCTTTTACATAATAAAGAATATTTTTCTAACCAACCAACAGCCTAATTACATTTAAGGTTAAAATGCTAAAATTGTTCCAATAAAATCAAGAAACAAGGTGCCCAGATCTATTTTAAATTATTCTGTAATTGTAGCCAATTCAATAAGTATTAAGTGTTAAGAAATACATTTTTGGAAAGCATACAGATTTATGATTATATACAGATGGTAGGATTACTAATTGCACAAAAAGAAAAAACACTTCTCCCTTCTAATTCAACTAATTGGAATGTTTTGTATTTCTTAATATTTGCATGGTGCAGGGAAATGGGCCATCATAGGCCATGTGTGCTCATGGGGAGGGGCATTTCTGAAAAGAAAATTAGTAATTTAAACTAAGAGACTTGTGATTGTTAACTACTAGAATTTTATCCTAAAAATATCTAGGTATGTGCAAAATATGTATGTTTAAAGATGATTACGATGATGTTAATTGTCTAGTATTGCAAAATTGTAATATTTCTAAGTGTCCAACTAAAGAAGAATGTTTAATTAAAATGGTCAACTATATATTCATTAAATTTGGATTCTGAAAGATGACAAATGGCATAGAATGTTAACATGTTAGGTGCAAAATGTATATATTATTTTTATACTCTGAAAAATATAATTTGGTAATAAAATTTTAAAAGACCCTCTATATACATTGTGATCACTACAGAAGAAAAGACTGGTGCTAAACTTAACATTTATTAGCTTTTTTTTTTGACCACCCCTCCGCAGCTTGCAGGATCCTCAACCAGGGATTGAACCCGTGCCCCCTGCAGTGGAAGTGCAGAGTCTTAACCACTGGACCACCAGGGAAGTCCCATTTATTAGCTTTTAATGCTAAGATTACAGGTGATTTTTATGTCCTTCTTTAAGTATTATGTATGTATGTATTATGTATTTCTGTATTCAGTTCAAATGGGAGATAGGATGGGGGTGGAGAGAGGAGAGAGAGAGAGAGAGAGAGAGAGAGAGAGAGAGAGAGAGAAACAGAGAAATGGGGAGTGGAGGGGAAGGGAGGAGAGGAGAGAGAGAAGAACGAATCAGTTCCCAGACCAGAACTATACTTGATTACAATCATACCATCAGAAAGGAATAAAGGGTGAACGAGGGAAGGTTGCTGGGTGGCAGAAGCAGAGAGAAGGGAGGACCTGTTGGTGCTGTCGGTTCATGCACTCTCCAGGGAAAAGTGTCTTGATAAGATAGCATGGTTATTTGATTGAGCTATTGAGAAGCAGGGCACGTGATATTATATGATCCTAAGATCCAAAAGCTATTAAACATCAAATTATATAACAAAAGCCTGGGCCATATTAAATTTCCTGAATTTAGTATGGTGGGGCTCCTGACAACAAAACAGCCGTCCTCTCCTAGGGACAGCCTGACCTCAACTTGTTGACGCCAATGAAAACTTTATCATGTAAATTATCTGAAGTTAATTCTAACAGCACTTGGAAAGTACGATATGCTTGTCATCATTTTGTAAATATGGAAACTGCGGATAAAAATGGACTTGTCCAGGATCATACAGAAATGAAATGGTGAATCTGGTATTTGAACCCAGGTCTCTCTCTCCCTCTCTCCATCCCTCCCTCTCTCTCTCTCTTTCTCTCTCTCTCCAAAAGCCCATGTTCCCTAGTGCATACTTACTGCCAGGCACATGGTAGCCACTCATCTCTAATCCTAAAACTAGCACCACAAAGTAGGGATTATTAAAAAGACAAACAAACAACACCCTGTGTTCTCTTCAGTGTGTCCTAGCTCTAAGACATTTATTTATCTGATTTTTGGGAGGTTAGCCGTCGCAAAGCTGACACCACCATCTAAGTGTTCTCAAATTGTTTTGAGAACAAACACATGCTATCCACAAACAAGTGTGCTCAAGTGCAAAGGTATTATTTAATGTGACTTGAAGTTTATATGGAAAGCTCCTTGAATGGGAACTCTCTTGAGACAGGCTTTGAGAGAGGGTTTGGCTTCGTGTGTCAAATATTAACCAGAAAAGGAGCTAGAGAAGCACACCTGAAGGGACAGGAGTAGGAAACAGCAAAACGATGTGTTCTTTAGGGTAAATATAACTATACAAGATTATAAAGGGAAATGAAACTCAGTACATCAGTTAATGGGAGGCTTTTAAAAATAACGGCCTAAGGAGTTAGTATGTGACTTTACAGGCAATTACCTTAAGGTTCAGCTCTGATTGCTGTCCCATATGTAAAATTGGTGTTTGATATTTTCTTTTCCTTTGCAAGTCAAAATAGCACTTTATCATGTTTCTCTCTATATTAATTCAAAATATTACCCAATAAAAATCAATGTTTTAGTGCTCATTTTGACACTTTTTCATTGAAACTTTAGGTGCAGATGTGATTTTTTTCCTCCACATGTTAAAGACTATTGAATTCAGATCACACAAAAAATCAGATGGCTTAGTGACAAAGCTGAAAGCTCCATAGGTTCCCAGAAAATAATGTCCATTTCACAGTTACTTTGAAGTAATATCACCAGATCATTTTAATTGGCTAGTTTTCTTTTCCCCCTATGGTTGTTTTGGATTCAGTCTCCAAGTAAGTATATGTAAATCTGTATGTGTTTTATTGAAACATAGGTGGAATTAAGGAAATGGCACTTTATGTATTTCTTTAGCTATATGTCCTTTGGCACATTACTTAATCTCTTTGAACCCCAGTTTCACCATATGTAAATTGGAGTTTAGTTTTAGGATTAAAAATGATGCATATTAAGCTGCAAGGGTATACTTACCATAGGGTAGGTCGTGAGTAACATAGCAATTGTTAACCATTTATGGGCCAATTCTCAACTGGCTTGCAATATGTTAGAGAAGTTTCTAAATGAATAAAGTGCCCACTTTGGCCAGACGGATTAAAACTAGGCTCACGTTAGAGTGCTTATCAATTTAATATTTTCCACATTATATCATGCTGACGTCACAATATCTAATCTCAGTGAATGTACATCTGTGAGATAAATTTGTATGACTAATGGTACTTGCTTAAATAGATCAGACTTTAAGCCTTTAATTCCAGGTTTCCTTTTCTCTCACTTTTTTTTTTTTTTTTACTTTATTTTTGGCTGTGTTGGGTCCTCGTTTCTGTACGAGGGCTCTCTCCAGTTGCGGCAAGTGGGGGCCACTCTTCATCGTGGTGCGCAGGCCTCTCACTATCGCGGCCTCTCTTGTTGCGGAGCACGGGCTCCAGACGTGCACACTCAGTAGCTGTGGCTCACGGGCCCAGTTGCTCCGCGGAATGTGGGATCTTCCCAGACCAGGGCTCGAACCCGTGTCCCCTGCATTGGCAGGCAGATTCTCAACCACTGCGCCACCAGGGAAGCCCTTCTCTCACTTTTTGAGCACACAAGAATTAGCACACATCTGGCATGAAAATTCCCACTAAAGAATCATAGGGTAAAAAAGCTAGTCAATTAAAATGACATTGTGATATTACCTCAACGTAATTGTGATAGAAAATTTGAACAGATAGGGTTACCTGCCACTATTTGCAGTTTTATTAACCTACAAAAATTAACCACAACACATTGTAAACTTCTCAATGGTAGCAATTTTATCATCTATTTTCCCTTTGGAACGGAGGAACTATTCCTTATACTATATCTGTATAATCTGTGGCATGTAGTAGATTCTGAGTGTAGAGTTAGCAATAAATAAATGATAGTGAAAGAATGATTTGATAACATTAGTTTTAGGTCTGTCAAACCTGATTTTGAATCCTCAGATCTTAGATTTCCTGAACTAAACT